>NW_025335268.1:117898480-117934934 GCF_004798865.1 Varanus komodoensis
TCCAAAAGTAACTAGGGCATATATTTATTTAAAAGTATTACATTATTTGGCTGTTTTATTGTAAATCTTTTTCCTATTCTTACAATTTTTTTTAATAGCTGTTAGACACTAAGTTGATGTTTTCCACCGCAACTCCCACAATCCCTTTCCTTGTCAGTCGTAAATTTTCTATGTAATTTCTTCTCAATTTCCTGTAATGTATCACTAATAATTAACTTGTGTAATTTGTGTTCAGTCACATCCTTTTTGGGGTGTTATAAGAAAATGAAAATATTTGTTAAACGTAGCCTAGAAGAAAATATGAATAGAAAAAAATAAACAAAGGAGATGATCTTCTGAATGTGAGTCTTTTAAACATGTGTACTTTTTAAAGTGTTCCCCACTCATCTGTATGAGAACAGAAGTCCAGTTCTGCACCGATACAGGATATCTGCTGCTCCAGCATTTTGGATAGGTGGCCATCAAGCTTCTGCTTAAAAACCTGTAGCAAAGGAGAATCCACTGCCTTCCAAGCAGTCTTTTCCAGATGAACAGTTCTTATCACCAGGGCATTCTTCTTAACGTTTAGGTGAAATCCCCTTTCTTATTTTGGAGCTGTTGGTTCAGATCCTAACTCCTGGAACAACAAATAAAATGTGCTTATCTATACAGTTTTTCAGGTATTTTAAGATAGCTATCATATCACTTAACTGTCATTTTTCCAGGCTAAACACTCCCAACACCTCCAACCTTTTAAAAAAATGATTCCTTTCCTCACTTCTCCAGGTCCCCTGCCATTCTTCTCTGGGTACATTTCAGTATGCCTGTTTTCATTCCGTTATGGTGCCCAGAACTGGACATAAACAGGTTAAATCCACAGTAGCAGCTGGAAGAGTTCCACTTATCTAGAGGGAGGAAGTCTTTATCATTTCTCCTTACTTTTATCAGCTACCCTGCCTTCTGAAGTGATGCTCTGGAGAGCTGTTGGCCTGGCTATAGTAGTACAAGAATTAACAGAGGGGGCTGCTGGGAAAAGGGGAATCACTAGGAACAACTTTGTATCCTCCTTCTCCAGCAGAATCTCTTGCTGGATCCCAGTGACTTCCATGAACATAAGTTCTGTCAATGGAATGTCAAAGTGGATCAAACCAATAACAGCAAATTTGAAAATATCAAAATATAGCAGAATCATTACTTGTTGTGATCTGTACACTTCTGTTGATGCAGGCCAGAATTTTGGTTGCTGCTTTGGACTACAGGTTCATGTTGAAATGCTTTATGAAAGCATCTAGATCTTTTTCCATGTACTGCTGTCAAGCCAGATGCTATACATTCTCTATTTTTGCATCTGACTTTGTATACTTAAATGAAGAATTGAACATTTACCTCTTTTCATTTTGGCTAGTCCACCATCCTGTCAAGATAATTTTGAATGCTGTTTCCATTAAGTATGCCTCCTAGTTTGAAATCACCTGCAAATTCAATGACCATTTTCTTCATTCCTTTGCTGAATAACACTGGGCCTAGAACACAACTCTGTAATTCCCCACTTGTTAATGAAGAACCACTGTTGAGCACTCTTTGGGTATGGTTTATATCCACCAAAGTTTTGAATCCATCAAACAGTAGCATTGTCTACCTTCATTTGGCCTGCTTATTGGCAAGAATATTGAAGAGAACCTTGTTGAAAGCTTTACTGAAATCAACATACGATCTACCAAATTAGTACCTTTAACCCTCCCTGCCCCCCCCCAAAAAAAAGATGACTAACAAAGGGATCCAATAGGGGATAGAGAGGCAGAAGAGGTGGTAGAAGAAACACTTCCTATGTTTTTCTGGTCTCGTGCCAGCAGAGAAGTTGAGAAGGGCCTTTTCTCCTATTTATTTGGCCTCTTGATGTTCTTACTGTCTTTCAACTTGTTTGCCATTGCTCTCAATAGGAGGGAAATAACACATATAGTTACATTATAAAGGGGCTGGTACAGTTCTAATTCCCCCATTCTACAAGATATGTCAGAGGTGTGGGAATGCTTGGATCTTGCTCAGAGCTGCTTATGCCATCCCCCCTTTTAATTCTCTTTGAAGTGATAACCAACATGTTGTGATATAAAGGAAGCTTGCAAGAAAGACTCTCCATCTCCAGCTACAGATCAGCCTCTCAGTGGGTAAAGAAGGGGCTTTGTTTACCCTATGGCCCCTATAACACCCTCACAGGGACCATAGGATTAGACCCTAAATACTTTTAAAAAGTGGAATATCCAGAATTTTATCCTCTACTTGAAATAGCATATTAAGCAAAGGCAATTAATCTAATGCAGTGGTCATACATGATTGTCAATTAGCAGCTACTGCGTACAACAGCAAAAGAACTAGGGTTTGAAAAAAGCATGAAGAGAAGCTTGCATGTTTGTTCATGCAACTGCCCAAAGGAAGGAGTGAGCAAGCGAGATAGCAAGCAAGCAAGCAGAGGAAACGAGGCACACTCAAAAGATTTTATACTCATTTAATTAATGTCAATGTAGTTTACAAACGGGAATGACAAGTACCTTTTTATAGAATATACATCGACACACAATCATTGACACAACTTGAATATCACCTTGTGCAGCTGGGAATCTTTGGGCAAAGTTAGTTCTTTTTTTCCAAGCTAACTGTGGAAGAGGAGGGAGTGGCCAGAGGGTTCTGCAAAATGTGCCTTGCTCCAAAGGAGGAAATGAACAAGTTAGTCCCTTGCATCTTCCATTCAGGTCTTCTTTCCTCTCCCTACTCTCACAAGAAAAAAAAAGCAGGGGTATTAGTTATATATGATTTTACAGATATTCATTTGGCTTAGTAGTGGTCCACAGGACCAGAAGAGGTTCTTTGCTCCCAGTGCCAATTTGCCAGGACATCAAAGCTGAGCCCTCTCAGCATAGCCTATTCTTAAACAGACCAGAGAGAAGTGTAGCTCTGCATTGTATGTCCCATCAGAGATTGTACTGGACAAGCAGCTCTGGGGAGGACACAGACATCCCCACTATGACAAATACAAGGAGGTTTAAGTGCTATGCCAGTAGCATAATCTCTTGGCTGAACAATGGGATGCTAGAAGCTTTATGGTTCTGGCAAACTGTTGTTGTCCATGGAGGGGGCTAGATCAACTCTTGCTTGAAAGGGCATTTCTCCACCCCCACTTCACTCCTGACACAAGCTATAAACGGACTTTCCTTACACTGTGTTCTTAGGCAGAACAGACAGGGATAGTTGTGGCTGGGTGCTTTAGGTGTTGCTTAGACACCTTGGAAGCTCAGAATTGTCTATTCCTCCTAAGGCAAGGGTGTGCGTAGTGGGGTGAAAAAAAAAGCAAGACTCCCGTAAGCATTTGTATTCAGAGCATACTCAGCCAAGCTAAAGGGAATATGGTACCCAGCACTGAAGCTACACCTCCCTTTGTGGTGTGATGGTAGAGACTAATCCATATCGTCAACCATTTTGAGAACAGCATGACTAGAGCTGACCAAACACTGTAGTGCAACTATGTCTTTTTACTCTTTAAAAGATTTATCATTAGATGGGATTGGCCAGAATGAAAACAAAACATTAACTTACACAAGACCACAGAGCAGCAACTCTGTTCATTCAGTTTAAAAGGTGAGTCGCAACAGTCACATTTGCCCCTTTGAGTCAGCCATTGCCTATGTCAACCATGCTGCTAGCTTCTACCTTCGTAATTCCCAGCAACCTTGTAAAAAATGGGGGCAAGGGGAATGCTATTAGCTTATTTGGCCGTGTATGTAACAATTGGAGTTGTTTGTTTCTGATTAATGCAGGTAGTGAGTAGACTGCATGTGGCTTACAGATGGGGCTATTTTCAAAATTCAGAACAGGAGGCTGGCTGAAGATTGTTAAGAATGTTGCAGAAACAAGAGGATAGAATTCATTGGACTCAGCCTTGGGTCCAGCTCCAGTACTGACACAAGCCAGAGGAAGAGAGACTGACACATGGCACTCAAAGTCAGCACACGCCCAAGTTCCTTTCTTTCTAAGAGTGTAGCATGAAGCATGTTCTCACATGTGAGGTGGGGCAACTCCAGTAATTTCACCGCAGAAGCAAACAAAGCAGTCCGGGAGTGGTTGGACATAGGAAAATAAAAACAAAAAAACAAAACAAAACAAAACCTGTCAGAGTGACACCGAAAGAGACCATTAATGAAATGCACAGACTTTCAGGAGAGATGAATGAGGGAATTCTAGAATTGCTCTGGCTATGACTGGAATACAGTTTTTTCTCTGTTTTGCTTCTCCATTTACTCTCATGGAACAGGAAAGGCTGCAGAACACAGATTGGTTAACACCGGCTCATAACCACTTGAATGCAAAATGCTTGAACAAAAGGTGGCTTTGGCTTTCAAAAAGACAAACAAACTGGCTCGAGAATAGCTTCACCAACATTGCCAGCTGCAATAGGCAAAGACCAATGTTCACTTTTTGCTATTTCATGTTAAATTCTTATCCTTTTCCACAGCTGACAATGGGGTAAAACCTTGCAAACCTGATCTGCATGAGTCTTGCTTTTCTTCAATGGAAAAACTAAAAATTGCATAAGTGGAATAAAGGATTCTATATAAATAACCCCATTAGGTATAACTAATGACAAAATCTTGTCCCTACTTCCCCCAGAAGTTGTGTAAGTTACGGGCAAAACTACGGCCATTACTAGAAGCTGTTAACTTCATATCTGAATGAGGAAATATACATCACAGAACATTAAACCATTTATATTATATATATGTATAATATATATATATATTTCTTTTAAACTAATGACTTTTAATGCCAAAACTTTGCAGAACCAAGAAAAATATGGGTTTAATGTTCTCTGTTTATTTTTTTCTCTTCTCTTTTTTTAAAAAAGTACAACCAAAGAAAACCCAAAGAAAAAAATAAAAAGGAAACAATTATTAGTATGTAATGTTGAGTCTATCCCATTTATACACAACATTGTAAACATATAGTCTATATTACATGTGCTTCATTCTGCCTTTGTGGGTGTGTGGGTGTAGGCTTTTTCTTTGACTTAAAAAAACAACAACACTAAAACACCAGAAATAAAAGGGTTAAAGAACACAAGTTACAGGCTGTAAGAGTTCCTGCAGTGGAAGATCCAACACCTTTTCAGGTTGGCTTGTGGGACTGGGATGCTTTCCTAGACAAGTCCCAGAAAAGCTTGCAAGTTGTCCACGATGAAAGCCCAGCTCTTGGAGAAATGGGCAAGGCGCAGAGCATTAGTTTGTAAAAAAGGGGAAATTCACAATAAGGATTCTGGTTTGGCCTTCTTGTGGAGTTGGTAGCGCCAATGACAGCTCTGGAAGCAGAGGCTTCGTGTGGCTCCCTCAGCCTCTAGTCCACATTTGGAGTCCCTAGTTTTGTTTTCAAGTCTCTCTTGTTGCTGCTGCTATTCCTTTCTCCTAGTCTCCTATAATACAGCAAGCTGGTCTGAGCAGCCATGTCCTTCATAAGTAGATGCGCCTGAGGTCCCCTGGAGAGGTGATGGTGTTGCACTGAGGACAAAGCTTCTTGGCACCCTACGGAGGATTAAGTGAAAGCAGAGTTATGCAGAGCAAGGAGACTGCCTCAGCCATATCACAGCAGAACAAGATACATAAGGAGGCTGTCGGTCATAACATGTTGTGTCTACTATTCACTGGAAGGAAACTATGTTCCCATAGTCCTCAGTTTAGGGAAGAAGCAGACTAACCCACCCCACATTAAGTCAAAGGAGACCAGAAAGGAGCTGACTCAGTTGACCAGCTATCCCTTTTCATTTTCAGTCTGCAAGAGAGTGGCCTAAGTCTGTGTGTATAACCAGAATGTTTTGCACTAGCTCTCAGCCTTCTTGTCTTATCAAGATTATGCAACAGTCATGGCTAGACTTCCAGAAAACCTTACTGTGCTGAGATATACTTATTCTCTCTCTGTGTGTGTATGATGCCCCTGGGTTGGGTAGTTGGGATGCCCTTGCCCTCTAGGCATTTACTCAGGAGTAAGACACCAGGCTAAGGCTCTACTCTGCACCTGTTTTTCCTCCATCAGTTAAGTACAGGCCGAATGGTTGTGTCAGTAAGGGCAATGATACAGGTAGGGAAATCAATCCAGCTCAATAAAATAATTAAGCAGTTTTATTAAAGCTAAAATAGGGCAGCGTAAAGAAAATGCACAAGAAAACAAATTCTGTACCAATCTTTCTAAGTAAGCTAGGAGAATACGTAAACTTATATCAATCTCCCTTGCTGGCTTTTAGCACAGTGTCTTGCATTGGTCAAGATGGAAGGAGAGGAATAAGGAAGAGACAACTCAACTACGTTGCCTGATTTGTTATTTGACTGGAGGTAGCTTTGCATGGCAGCAGCAATGGATTTGGTCAATGGACATCAAGTCAAATAGACAACAGATGCCCAGGGAAGAGGGCAATTAGGGACAGCATCTACCTTGGAAATGGGAGAAGTGGCGGGGATGTGCCTAATCCTTCCCTGCCAGACAACTATGTGCATTTGAGGGGATGTGATGTGGCAGGATGGTTTGCATCCAATGGAGAGCCATAATTCCAGCTAAAGCAGGGACAGCAAAAATGTCAGCTTTACCAGACTGCAAGGCATTCAGGACATGCAGCTTGTCTAGAATTCTACTGCATTTCAGTAAGTGCTGGCTCTAATGCTGCTAATCCTTCTGGCCAGAGAAAACATGAACACATGAACAGGTTATTCTACAGGCTTGGAGAACTCTAGTTGGGACATGGAGAAATGGAGTGGCAGATTTCCCACCACATCACAAGCCCTGACAGCTCATGTAAGTCAGGATAGAAGATGTGCAGAACAGTTTTAATGGACTTTTCAGACTGGAGAATTATTCATTTTAAATTTGCTTCCCCAGAGAGGCTGAGTGGAAGGCAACTGTAATAGCTCCAGGACAGCACAGCTGATGGGCTTAATTTGGACCTATTTTAGAGAAATGGGGCAACTTTGGTCATCATCCCCATCAGAATCTCCAGAGGGCACAGAGGGAGCGTCTATGCTCCTCTCTGCTAGCAAGGAGGCACCTCTACCACACCCTAACCAACAGCAGCATCAAGAGATTAGGACAGCACTCTCAAAAACCAAACAGAACTGGACTGGGGAATAACATATCCCAGAACTCGGCACACCTCATCCATCTACAGTGAACTGATTTACTGTGGCTTAAGTGAGCTGCAATGTGTGCCAGGAGGGATCTGAATACTCAACACCTGGCTGTAACTCCTTATGTTGTAGGAATCTGAGTGGGAGGGATTAAGACAGGGTTAATACCCTCACTTAACCCAACAGCAGACCATGGGTTACACCAAAGTTGTTCACCCTTGCACAATCCCACCACTTGGATTTGCACAATGTGACAAGCAATGGTGGGGTGCTGAATATTCAAATCCTTCCCAGAATGTTCAACTGTCCATCGTTGCTTAAACTATGGTGAGCTGTTTTGATTATGCCAACCGGGTCAATGTCTCATGAGACCAAACTGCATTTTTTCCAACCTATACCAACCCTTGAATTAGGTATTTAACCCTACATAGCAAAATAACTAGTTGCACCCAGGATGTTAGCTCTGGATATAGGAGACTATCTCTAATCCTTGATAATTGGATAATCTTGTATAAAATTCTTAAGTCTAGTCTGTACTAGAGAGTTGCTTGACAGTAACTGAGAGAAGTATAAAGCACTGAAAAACTGTAATTGGTATATAAATGGTAAAGAAGACACTAGAATAAAGAAAACTGAGTATGTACAATTTATTCTGAGGGCCCCACCCCCACAGTCACACAGGGAAATGCCAAGCTACAGGATCTGATTACATCCAGGGCCATGGCTTAAGAGAGACGGAAGTTTAAGGCACTCCCAGGGTCATTCTTCCATTTAAACATTTTCTCAGTCCTACATAAAGCACTCGTTACATGAGGCAATTAAACAAGTCTCACACACATGCACTGGCACAAAGCCAAAGAAAAAGAACTTCCTTCCCCCAACACCATCCCGCTCACCTGCCAGCTGGGGTTACTAAACTTTTCCCTTGAAATAAAAAATACTGTGGAATAATAAGCCACACCTGTTGTACATGGAAAAAAATCTGAAATGTCCTCCTGCTCCTTTCATCGTGGCCCCATGGAAAAGCCTTGATGGGTAACAGCAGTGTTTGCTGCACTGAAGGCCACCTCAGCTTTTCCGTTATAAACCCCAGTTTTCCAGGGTTTATAAAACCCGGCTGCAAAATGTAGCTTCAGGGCTGAAACATAGCACCAAAAAGGAATGATGAAGAGAAGGTTTTATTTGCCCCCACGCATTCTTAATTAAAATTTGGCAAGTGATTGATCTAGAATGTGGGCTAATCACTTTGGGGAGTTTGAAAAATAACGAGTACGACCCACTTTGCAAAGTCATTATATCTCACACCATGTCAGGAAGGAACAGAGCTTTGAGAAAAGGTGAAGAATTTTGCTTCAAACTACAGAAAACTGAACACTTGCAGCTCAACAGAATTTTAAATTATGTCTAAGAAAGAGTGGGGGGCTTTACTCTTGGAGATTAGGAAGAAAAACAAATTTCATTCAAAGGCTTAAAGCTCATCAGTTCCCTGGCCCTGTCCAAAAAACATATGCAATCTTCACCATGATAGGGTGGGGAGAAGAGGGTACACATGCCAAATGTTCTTTGATATGTTAAGTCCACAAGATTCTGGAGGGGAAGGGAGCACAAAGATTTCTAACACCTGAGCTATACTATTACTCAAGTCCGCATAAGATTTACAAAGGGGGAGAGAGAAGAGATGCAAGGGAAAAATCATGAGAAGATGAAAGCTAGGTAACACAGCTGGTGCTTGCAAGAACCTGATCCGTTGTCACCTAAGGTGAGCACAGTGGCTTGTCTCTACTGGTCACCCTCTTTTTTTTCTGCCTTTCTCTTTGCATATATCATTAGTCTCTAGACTGTAAGCCTGCAGCCAGGAATTACGCTGTTTTTAACTTTTGCATAGCACTTTGCAATTTCAGGCACTTAATACATTTACTATCAAAACAACTCACCAATAAATGATGCAGCTATACAATCCATGGAGATGTTTCTCTTGTTTGGGCTTGGACTGCATGCTGTTCCATCATTTGGAATTTTTCACAATTGGGAATGTTGGGACAATGACTGGTACAAGTACATTGCAAAGCTGATTAAGCTGAATCACACTGAGCTCTCTACCCTGAGCTGGAGGGGCTCTCCAGAGTCTTTGACAGTAATCCGAGCCCTGCTTTCTTGGATCCTTTAACTGGACATGTTAATGATAGAAAATGGGACCTTCTGTAAAAAAAAAGCTCGTGCTCCACCAGTGAGTCACAGCCCTCTTCACATGTATCCTAATGCTAAATGCTTAGTAAAAAATACATGCTGAGATCCCAGAAAATTAAATTCTGTACTCCGCAGCACACCATTCTGTTAAAAAATTAACACATTTAAAAAACACAATGTGCCATCAGAAGATGAGAGAGAAAAGCTATACAATGAGAGTTTTTAAAGATATTCCCTGACAGGTTGGACACTTCTAAGCACCAATGAGAACTGATTAGGACTCGAAGGGCCAAGATTAGAATCTCCAAATTACAATCTGTAGACCAAGTCAGAAGAATTCAAGGATTTGGGAACTTTTTAAAAACAGTTTTTTGTCTTCTAAAAACCACTCTTGCATGTTTGGTACAGGCATATGTAAACAGGGTCCAAAGCTTGGCTCAGATGCACCAGCCTAATATTATTTAGGGCCAATCCATAAGACCCCGAAGGCATGCTGAAATGGGAGTACATGGGAGTACACTGGAAAGATAAGGACGTAAGACTGTTTCACTCTGTATTCAAGTTTTTATTTTATTCTACAAATTTAGAAAAAAACAGACATATATATACACACACAACTAGTTTTCCTATAATTAAGGAAAACATGAAAAATGAATACATTTGAATTTCGCAATATCTATAAACAATGAATAGGGATATATTCCTCATTCATTGCAAAGATGCTAATCCAAAAATTAATAAAGTTTACAATTTCCCTACAAACAGCTATATCCCAGATTCTGTGAAAGTCCAATAGGTAAAGCTGTTTTCATTTTCCAGTATAGTGTTTGACAATTTAGCTGCCATTAATAAATTCAAAATAAATGCTGCATCAGTTATCCCTTCCAAAAAATATAACAGTACTCTTGGAGGTTCATTTGGATTATAACCTGTAATTTGTTCAACATAATTGCCAAAAAAATCTTTAAAAATTTGTCACAACTCTGAAATATATGCAAGTATATATAAGACACATGGAGAAGATAAGGTTGTATTGCTGCTTCAAAATGCACACTTCTCATTTTGAAACATTTTACTGGGTCAGTAGTACCATAGTACAGGACCTGTGCCTGTTGTAATATCAGGACAAGGATATGAACTGAACAAAGTCACAACACTGCCTACATTATGAGTTCAGGTTCATGAAAATCCTGCGAAGGAGGTATGCTGGTATTTGAAAAACAAACATTGCTAATTTTGCTATGAATGTGTGAAGGAAGAGGCTGATAATTTCATATGTACCAAATTGTGGTACGGATCAGCTGCTATGGTTGAATTTGTCCATTGTGACCAGGTGGGCATTAGAGATGAATTGTTCTCATAGCTGTGGGTATTCTTAAAGTTGCTCCTTTTCTCTATCTCCATAGATAAATTCAAACACTGCTCCCCCTTTAGAAATACAGGTCCTTTTAATGTTAGAACTGTTACAATTGTATTTCTCTAGTAAAAAATGGGAAAGCAGCTAAATACTGCTGTCCTTGTGGAGATGGAAAGGAGCTTCACGCAATTAAAGTGCCATATTAATGACCAGCACTGCAGAGTAAACTATCCAGTTTGCAGGGCTACCCCACGTAGCTTGCTTTGCTTGAGAAAGTGGGGCTGCCTTTTTTTTTTTTTTTTTTAAGAAAATGCTCTAATTTGCTTGTAGTATTAGTCCTAATATGTCGGCTGGCCACACACTGAGAAATGAAAAAGTGAGGGGAAGCCTTTCCTTCTTTTCCTCCTGCATGGGTTGAAGCTTTATTTTTCATACTTGAATAAATTTAAAAGGGTTGGGAGTTGGGGAGAAAAAAGCCTTCTGTCCTTCCTTCCTTGTGGATTCACTGTAAAATCATCTGTTTGGCTTGTGCTTTATAATGTAGGTAGGGCAGTATATTTACTTCCGAGTAGACATTTAGTTATTTATTTTCTGACCAGCGCCATTAGCCATATGGTTCCCTGGGCCGGTTACAGCAACAAAGTAAAATACAAATACGACACCCACTGCCTTAACCTGCTGAGTCCATAAACTTGGGATGTGCTCTGTGTAGCTCTGGTTTACCTCTGAGTAAACATACTTTGGGTTTTGCATGCCCATGCATGGGGGTGGGAAGAGACATGGCTTGCTTCTGAGCAGATATGCACAGGACCTGGTCTGTGGCATTTTCTGAGTATGCAAAAATGAGGGTGGGAAGAGAAATAGCTTAGCTTGCTCTTCCAAGCTGCTGCGTGCTCTTGCTTACTTCTGAGTAAACACTCATAGGACCTGAACTCTAGCAAGCCCGCTTAGGAGAGGGGAGGAAGAGCTTGCCAACTTCTGCATAAACACGCAGAGACCTAAATGTGAGGAGGTTAGAAAAAGAAATAGCAGACTCCACTCACTGGCCACTCCCACACTTTGCCAGCAGCCACATGCCCTCTAGGCTCCACCCACCTCTGGAAGGATGCTCTGGAGAGCCTTCCAAGATTTAAATACTTCCCACAGATCCAAAATGGCTCTGCACTCCTGCATTAGCAAGTATTACCACCACCCAGGGCCAAGGAAGCTAGTGTGGACCTAGTCAAAAACAGAGGGCAGGAAAAGCTTGAAATCAATCCCTCATTTATTTCTGGGCTAGTGAATACTGAATGCACAGGCTCAGGCAGGCACATATTTCTCCCTATCCAGGTTGTAATAACATCATGCCCGCTTTTCTTTCGGTTCCTTTATTTACCCCACAGCACAAAGTCATTCCAGCAAGCATTTAGTCTGGTCATATAAAACACAGACACAGAAGGAAAAGCTTGATTTTTCCCTAACGGGAGAAGAATGGCAAGTCTCCAGAAATGTTCAAACATGACAGGAAGAAAGCCCAGTGAGCCAGCCTCCTGCCCATAACTCCCATTAAGTGCAACAAATTGTTTATTGCACAACACAAGAAATATGCTGCCCACTTTGCAGAGCACATTTTTCCATGTGTGCTACACACACAGGTCTCTTTGGGCTTTCTTCACTAAGAGGGAAACCAGCATTGCATCCGGGAGAAGGTAACTTGTGGCAGTTATTAAATCCATTTTTCCACAGTTCCTCACTAGATTAAAAAAAGCAACATGCACACACAAGCATCTCTTTTGTGCCCAAAATAAAAGATGCCTTAATTAGAACAATGCAGGTTGGTCAGTATGAAACACCCAGCCCAGCTGCCGCATGCCATTAAATTCATAAAGAAGAGGAGGGGGAGGGAAGGGCAGCCTTAACGAGATTACACACATTGACTTTGATCAAGACACAAAAGCACTAAGGCGTTCCAGGGTTTTTATTGGTGTCTTCAGGCTACATTTTAATGGTTACATTAGAAACATGCGAACGTAGGCTGAGATATATTTTTTTTTAAGTGAGAGAGGGAACAGTGCCTGCCTTGCAAAAGGCCCTGCTTTAATAAATTGCAGGCTGTAGAGAGAAAGCGAGGGCTGGGGACCAGATGAGTGGCCGCTTATTAATTGCTTCCCCTCCACAATTTCCAAATCTGTACATTCCCTGCACTGACCAAACAGAAGATTTAGAGCTTCGTGGGACATCAACTTGAATGCACTCCCCTCTGCAAATAGTTGTTGCCGCATTTAAAAAAACAACAACAAGGCTGCATTTGATATTACTTTTAGAAGATACAGGTAGGCAATCCTGTGTCTCCAGATTCATGGAACATTAACATAAATGTGCATCTCTAGTATAGTTTCTGATCCTTTGTTTTTCCTGGAAAAGAGACATGTTGACCTGATGCATTTGACTAAACAACTTTTGGTTGACAAACTATGGGAGATTTTGTGCAGGAGTGAACAAGCAAGCTGATTCCTGATTGCTTGTCCTGTTTCACTTTGCTAAACAGCCCAGGAAAAAGAAAGCTTTGTGAGATGCCCAAACCCAAGATTATGGTTATGTGTACCCAAACAAGCCAGGATTATACCTCTGCTTTAAATTGCTGTCTCATGATCCTCATGTCTCTGGGTACACTTAACCATAATCTTAGATTCTATTATAACATGAAGATCTTTATTTCTTGGTTTCCTAACTTGTTCATATCAAGGGAGAAGTGAACAGCTTGCATGCACTGGCAGACAACACACTGTATCTTATTAAGCCATGAATCCTGGATTATCATTGCATGTGAACACTCCTAGTGTCCCACAAGAATATAGTTATGTGCTTTTCTTGGATAATGCAACACTCAGGGTCCATGAAAGCCGCACTACAGACATATACTTTATCATCTTAGGATATGATAGGTTATGACATGGATATTATTATCTTATTATATACTGAACTGGAATCTAATTTAATGAAGGATGATAGAACATGTTCTAATTAATTAATTACTAGCTTTTCCCATAGAAAAACCACATCTATTACAATATTATGACAGGAACACTGTGTACAGGGAAGGTACATTAATGCTGAGCAGTGTGTCAAACATTACATTTATTCAACACAGACAGCAGTTTTTAAAAACTTGCAGCGACGGTTGAGTTTTAAATGGAGAACAGTGTGTTTTGCTCTTCTGTTTTTGGGATGAGTCGAAGGTAAACAACAATTTCACCATATGTCAGTGGATGGGGAAATCACAATTTTGTGTTTGTTTCTTCTATCTTTTGGGGGCATTACTTGTTTTAAATACATAGTTCTCAGAAAGGATGTTCTAACTTTAAACCACTATTTGCTTTGAATATAGAACAGCTATGGGATTTTTTAAAAAATGCAGTAAGTATTTTAAAAGCTTGCATTCCATTATGCCATTAAGGGGAATAGCACACCTGTACTTAGAGAAATTCTGGTACACCCATCTCTGGGGCAAAAACTGTTACAGAAACACTGATTTCTGCTTGCTTATTTAAGGATATCACAGACTGTCCTTCAGTAGGTCCCCTGGGCTGGCACCTTACTAAGACCTCTGGGCATTTAAACTCATTTTAGAGTTTTATGTTCAGAGCAGATCTGCCTTTCTTTATCTTTTTCTCCGCTGAGGAAGAACAGAGGGCTGAAATATGTCAGGATTCTTAAACAAACATTGCTTTGCACTACTTCAGAGGTTTGTCTTTTTATCATTTACAAGGGACAGTAAAGTGTAAGATTTCGAAGGATCCTGGTTTATTGCTTCTGCTTGGCTTTTTTTGCTAACCCATGTAGGAAATGTTTATCATGGCATCTAACCTGGGACCCTGGATTTATGAAGTTCACAAGCCAGTATTGTAATCCATGAATTGTTCTTGGTTTAAGAATCCTGGCTTATATTCTATCAAACCTGGGACTTTTTGTATTATTGGCTAGAGAAACGGGGCTTCGCATAGATTTAAACATGTTTATAATTTAACATAAAAAGAAATAATGTGGGGGGCTGCCCCAGTAGGTCCGATGTTTCTGATGACTGATGTTGTTTTCAGTTTGGGTTTTTTGTGTGTGTTAGGTTATTCAAAGAAAAAAGAATCCTGGCTTATATATGTATGAGTGAACTGCTGGCATGCATGACCAAACAACTTGTTCACAGCAAACCAAGATAATTCCAGGCAAACAGGGCCACTGCATTTCCATACTGATGCCAATCATCTATGTTAACTTCTGAAAAACAGAGAACATTTGGATGACAAATGTGTTGAAAAGGGTTTCATTATACTTGTGAGTTGATGCAATTATACTCATTAGATTGTTTTCAGATGATTAAGATGTCTAAGAGTTGGAAGGTGCCAAGAAGGCCACTGGGTCCAACCTCCACTCTCCAATGCAAGCCTTCTAAGTTGCAGCATCCCTAACAGATGGCTCTCCAGCTGCAACTTTTATGCCTCCAGGTGGGAGAGCCCATGACTTCCCTAGATAATTGGCTTCATTGTCATGTCACTTTAACAGTCAGGAAGTTTTTTTTCCTGATGTTCAGCTGAAATGACTTCCTGAAACCTGAGCCCATTATTCTACATACTACATTCTGGGAAGGGATCCTGGTCCTCCTCTGTTGTGACCCTATCACAACTTCTCAAAGCTTAAATAGGGCTAGACGAATGATCTTTGCTGCCCTACTCTGAACCTTAGTTTGTCTGCATCTTTCTTAAACTGTGGTGCCCATAACTGCATGCAATAGCTCAGAGGAGGCCTGACCAATGTTGAGTAGAGCTGAACTAGTTATTTGTATGATTTGGAAGTGATATTTCCATTAATGCAACCCTAAGTAGCATTTGCCTTTTTTTGCAGCCACAGCATCTTGTTGACTTATATGCAGACTGTGATCTACAACAATTCCAAGATCTTTCTCACTTGTATTATTTCTGAGCCAAGTATATTATTTTTCCTAGGTGCGGAATTTTGCATTTGGTTCTGCTAAATTACATTCTGTTGTTTTCAGCCCAGCATTCCACCATTTGTTAACATTTGTTTTTGGCTATCCCACCCAATATTATGTCATCTATCACACTCTTGGAAGACCATTCTTTTCCTTCTAAAATGCAAGCTAAATAGCAGGGTAAGTTGGGTTGAATCAAAGCAATCAGTGACTTAAATCAACAAGAACAAATGTTAACTTTTTACAAACGACTGAGATCCTGTTTTCCACTGGTACTTTTTCATATATTTATGACCAATAGTGTTTATCTGATTACTAAACTATGATGAGGTACCACTAAATACAGTATCATCCACACTGTTTAATTCTTACAGAGTAGGCTTTGCATCTCTTTGACTCACTCTTTGTGTTTTTCATGCTTTTCCTTTTTACCTGTAGAGAACATGCCTTTCCAGTATTCCTATACAGTGTCTTTCTTATAACCAGCATGCATGACAGTTTGATGTTAGCAGCACCATCCTTTACATATTGCCTCAGAAACAGGTTCTATTGAATTCAGTAAGGTCTATTCTCAGGTAAGTGGATCTAGGATTCCAACCTTAGAATTAGTGTGAGAATATAATCTAAGAATATGCACACTGGTCATTTTTTTCTCTATTTCTTTCCAGTGTTGCTCCAAAAGCAAAGTGTCCATGAATCAAGGCAAAAATTTACAGTTACTGAGAGGAATAAATTCAATTAATTTTGTAAAATCTATTACAAAATTAAGGCATGACTTTTAAACTCACTTTTATCTATTTATAACACACAGCATATCCCAGCTATCTAAACATATACAGAATTGCACTTTTTCTGTTGTATCTAATTTTGATGCCTTGCTTGACCGAAGCGAACCACCACCAAAGTACAGAACAATAATTCTATCCAGCCTCTGTCTTCATATATATGTTCATGTTTCAAGAAGAAAAAGCTAATAGGCTGATCAGAGCCATTAACATGAGATTAAAAACAGAGATTAATGGCCACGTTTGATTGGTAGATAACTTCTTTTTTATGAGACTGTAAGTGTAGATTTAGGATGTTTATGAAGATATTTAATTGCAACTGCTATTTTTAAGTGGGAGGCAAAATCTGCCCTGCTAAGTAGCCACCAGTAGAGAACAGCTTGTTAAGCCAACTTAAACTAACCTCTACAAAACACCAGAAAGAGATGGGCCAACAAAGCATGGGTGTACAATGAATACCAATGTGCTATAGTCTAGATGTTGCCCAGTTTATAAAACTCCTTGGCTCTCACTCAACCTGTGCTTTGGGAAATAAGGCTGACTGGCTCTTCAACCAGCTCTCAGGCAGTGAAGATTAGTCAGGATGTGTGATATGGGAAGGTGGAGGGAGCCATATGCCCCCTTAAAATAAATGACAAACTCTATCTTAGGGAACAATGCAAAGCAAGAGTGACTTTAATCAGAGAAAACAAGACAAAACTATGCATGTAGCACCACCCAAAAAATGAAGACCCTTACCAGTGTCCTCAGCCAGCATTCCTCACAGTGCACATGCCAGCACTGGATGGATGTCAAGGGCATCGTGTATGAATCCTGTGAAAAGGAAGTGGAAACAGTACCATTACACACACCCCATTGGACTGAAAGTGCAGGGGGCAGAACTGAAGAGAGCTAGCAATCTATACAGTTTATTTTCATTACCTCCAATTCCCATGCAGCACTTCTGTAGTTCCTAACATAATGGGCAGGGCATGAAATGGAAACTAGTGCAGTGCCAAAGAAAGTAATTTAGCGTGTTGTATTTACTTGTAGATAGAGGCCCAAGGAACTGTTACTGTCAGCACTTTCTAGTCCTAGAGCTAAATGCTGAAAAAATGTCCAATGGATTTAAATAAGTTTGGATTTCTATGAATCTGTGGATTCTGCAGGAGGCCGACCTTTTCTGAATAGACTTGCAGGCCCTTTTAAAATGGGAGGGGTGAGGGTTTACATTTGCATTAATGTGAATCTGAATTAGTGCTAATGTGCATTAGCATGAGGGGAATGAAGTTCTTGTATAAAAATCACTCCCAACTTTATCAGTGACAGAAAACAGAAATAAAGACTCCTGATAATCTGTGAAATGTAGATGGAAAGGAATTAACAAAATCTGAACTCCCTTACCAACAGCTGTGAACAACCAGATAAAGTCAGATGGCAGATGTTGCCAGAAACAGTACAACCCATTTTCTTGATTAGAATGATTTATATCAAGATGATTCAAGCCTCATGTTGACAACTACTGCTAGTAAACTCTTATATTATTTTACTGGAGTGACAAACAAGGTATACCCAAGTCTCTTACTCTGTGGTTCCAGTTTTCTTCCTAGCACTCAGCAAGTTGGCTAACAAGCATCTAAGCATTTGTCCAGGCTATGGTGTTTTTTTCTTTAGTGATGGAAGCCATTTCCCCCTTAACGCTAGCCTGAACCTTGAAGCAACAGTGTGACAATGGAAGAAATGTAATATTTGGCATAAGGGGGAAAGGAAGAAGCGAGAGGCTGATGCAGGAGGAAAGGCCTTTTTGTACACTAAAAATGGTGAGGGCAAAGTGAAGTATTAAAAAAGGCAAGGAAAGGAAGTTTTTCATTATTTTTTAAACAAAACCTACCTATTTAAAATATACTAATATCCCTCATGTTATTTCAAAAGGATCTGCAAGGCAACCTAGCACTGATACACAGTACACTCACAGTGTCAGCAGCAATGCAATGGAGGGAAAAACTAATCCTTTCAAGGACCAAAGAAAAAGAATCAAATAGTCTAATGGTAGTTCAGAAGTGTATAAATGAAATGTGTGGGTAGTGCCTAATATGGACCTGATAGTCATGCCAGTATTAGCAGTGGGTGAGTGGAGAGCTAGAACGTTCCTTAGAAGTATAATTACACTCTGCTGAGAAAAGGAAACTTTCCTAAACTGAAGATAACACCTGGGGGGAGGAAGCAGGGCAAGATGCTAGCTCCCCACCATGATTAAAGGGCTACAAGTGTTGGAAAATTGTCTGTACAAGTCCTAAAAAGAGATGTGAACATTTGCAGACACCAAGCCACTAGGGGGAGCTTCAGCATTTCAATAAATGAACCACAATAGGCAGGCAGAATGGACAACTCTGAAATAGTTGGCAGATGACCTGTACTTAAGGTTTACGCTGAGCCTTAGAACAAGTTTTTTTCCACTCCTTACAGCAGGAATAGGAAGATTTTGGCTTGTGGGATCTTCTTTATTTTACTAAAATCCTGATGGACCAAATGAGGCCTAATGCAAAAGACATACACTTAGAATTAAAGAAGGTGAAACTCAGGAATTTGTTTGCAGTATCAGAACTGAACATTGATCATGCGTCTACACAGAACCTACTTCTGGTCTTCCCAAGAGTTCTTCATTTCAGAGATCTGTGTACTTGTACATGCATGCATGCAAGTGCATATACTTTCATCAATTTTTTTCTTACTTCATTTTGTTGTCACTACTGTTAAACAACCTGAAGTCAGAAATACTTGCCCATCAACCACAGAGTAGTCACAGATCTACCTTCCACCCATACTTGCCTTACAGTAGGTGCCAGGGAGAGAGGAAAAAGAGATCTGCAGGATAGTTTATTAAAAACAACACAGCTGAGCGATTGTCAATTAAAACTATACGACAGCACCACACATTGAAATGGACTCTAGAGCAAAAGAAAGTTGTGCTATTTCCTCAGAGACAAAGAAAAAGGCTACAGTTTCACCACATTAAGTAGCAGTTGTGCTACTTTGCTATAGATAAGATGAAGGTACAAAATAATTTCCTTATTCATGATCACAACTGGCAAGCTACTCACCATGCAAATGAGACATTTATAGCGATCCCCACGGGAAAGCTGCCTTTCTAATTCACGGACTCGAGCCTTTAGCGCCTCAAATGTTGTCACTGCCGAGTCTTCTGTAATCCTAAAATAGATGACAAAGTCAGGGCTGGGTGAGTTCTTAGAAACATTTCACTGATTTCATTATGTGCCAAGTATAGTAGGCAAAAGTACATGGTAGCATGGTGCGTCTTCACTGCCCAAACGAGGAAATAAACAGAGAGTCAAAAAGCCAAATAAGCACAGTCTGCAAGCTTGAGAATTAGCTGTAGCAACGAAACCTCCAGTATGGTTTAAAACTAAAGGGTAAGAAATAAGGAACAAATTGCATAAGCTCATGAACTAGTAAGTCATCACTGTATAGTATCCTGAAGGGAGTGGGGAGAAGGGGAGAAGAGAGAAGGACCCAGTAGTTACATTCAGAAAGGGAAGTTAAAATAACTTGGCTATTCAGGTTAAAATCTGTGCAACATTCTGACAGTGGATGGAACGAAAAGCCAATATATATTAACTAATCCATCAGTAACCACAAACTTCTCACAGATCAGGAGAGCAAGCAGAATCCACAGTAAAACCAGGGGTTTTTTGCAGGACACAGAGGGGTACTTCTCTATGGTCATCTTCACTACTCTAACTCACATTCAAAAATACTAAATTCCGTGAAATTCAAATCTATCAATTTCAGGAAATTGGCACGACAATGTACATAATAATCTTAGTTTCTTTAGTAAAATAGCTCATTTTTTTCTACTCAAAATATTTACTGCCTTGTTAACAGAGGAATGCTACATAAGAATTTCAAAAGACGATATAGAGTTTAGAAACAATTTCTTCTATTGTCTCAGGACACTTTCTGCCTTGTATGAAAGTGTCATCTACATCCTTTATGCTAAGGACGACTAAGGGCAGTACTTTGGATACTTCACTAGGTACATACTCCAACAGAAAACAAGGCTCTATGACCATCAATTTGAATGGCTTTAATAGAGATTGGACAAATTAATGGAGAAGTATATCATCAGTGGCTACTAATACTGCTGGCTGTATGCTACTTCTGGTATCAGAAGCAACATGCCTTTGTACACCAGTTGCTGGGGAACTTATCTGAGAGGCTGCTCTTGTACTCGTGTCCTACTTGTGGGATCCTGCAGGTAATTGACCATTATGTGAACAAAAGCCTGAACTAGATGAACCTCTAGTCTGATCCAGCACAACTTTTATGCTTAACAGGATCCATATTGTTTATACCAGAGATATACAACTTCTTGGCACTTAGGGCTGCAACTGGTGTTGCTATGGAGCATGGGCTGCACATGCTCCATACAAACAAACAGCTTGGGGGAGGGGCCCTTCAATATCCCCCTCATCCCAGCAATCTTATGAAAGGTAGATGAGGTGTGTTTCTGTGTGTAGATTTTAACCTCATCTGCAACCTCACAATCCTATATAAGGTCACTGGGGCACAGAGGGGAAGATTGCCTCAGAGTCAGTGATGGAATGATACTGACTGGAAATACTGTTTTCAGAAGTAACCATTCATGCTGCTTTGGGGTTGTGAGGGTCCCTCCCCCAGTAACTCTCATTAGGAACAATGCTACTTTACCATCATTATTGGGGTGAAAGCAGTGACTTTGATTTAGCATACGCATGGATGGAAGAGGGTTCAGCAGCAACAGATGATCAGGGCAGCCCACAATAGGCCTCAAGGCTGCATATGCAGCCCACAGGTTGTGCATCCATTATATAATTAGATTAGATTTCTGTAACGTGCTCTACGTGGGGCTACCCTTGAAGACGGTCCGGATACTTCAGCTGGTGCAGAATAGAGCTGCCAGGTTGCTGACAGGGACCGGGCGTTGTTCTCATATAACCCCAGTTCTCCATCAGCTCCACTGGCCCCCGATTGAAGTCCGGGCCCAATTCAAGGTGTTGTTTATGAACTATAAAGCCCTAAACAGCTTGGGACCTGGATATCTAAAGGAACGCTTGCGCCCATGTATGCCCTCCCGCCCCTTGAGATCAGCAACAGATGCCCTTCTCCGGGAACCCTCTGTGAATGATATTAGGAGGGTGAGTATCCGGAGGAGGGCTTTTTCTGCAGTGGCGCCCCATCTATGGAATGCGCTCCCCAGAGAGGTCTGCCTGGCGCCATCGTTATTTGTTTTTCGGCGCCAGGCTAAGACTTTTTTATTTAAAACTTATTTTACCTGTTAAATTATTTGGATTAATAGGATTTTAAATTTTTGCCGAGAATGCACTGAGGGTTTTTAAACAATTTTTAAAAATTGTTACATTGTTATTATTTATGCATTTATGTATCCTTTGTGAGCCACCCCGAGGCTTTATTGCGATGGGGGTGGCATAGAAATGTTTTAAATAAATAAATAAAGGAAATTTGTTGTTGTTGCTAGTCACGAAGTCGTGCCTGACCCATTGCGACCCCATGTACAACATTCCTCCAGGCCTTCCTGTCCTCCACCATCCCCTGGAGTCCACTTAAGCTCACGCCAACTGCTTCAGTGACTCCATCTAGCCACCTCATTCTCTGCCGTCCCCTCCTTCTTCTTTTGCCATCAAAAGGGTTATTATTATCAAAAGGAACTTACTACTGAAGTTTAAATCTCTATGTAGCCTATATAGCATGGTCCACAAAAACAGGGTGGGTAGCAATAGGCCTGCATAATTATGTAAAATATTTGGGGAAAAAGTCTAGAGATGGGAAACCTCAAGAACAGTCTAATGAAGTCTGAGCAAACTCACTGAACGCAGAGTGCTGACTGTTTGGAAAAATACAGGAACCATGAGTAGGGATGGTGGTGAAATAGATACGCGGAACTAGGCATAACTTGCTCACTAGCACCCTGAAAAGAAGCAGTAAAGTATTACAGCATTTTACTGCAGATTCCATTATTCTTTTTATTTGCAATGCAAATTGTTGTAAACTACTAGCAGCAGACTAGGATAAGAAAGGGTAAGCCTTGCACAGAATTCAGATATCTATTAACAACGAAAAGGGCCAGCATGAATGAAGCAACATAGCCCAGCTATCCCAGAAACTGACTGTGTTGGAACCAATTACATTCTGCATTGATGTAACCCTTGATGCCTGATACAGAACAACTGGTAGCAGGTGAGCTATACAGTATCTCCAAACATAGTAAAGAGCACGGCCAACAAACAGAATTCGAAGTTTGGGAAAAGAGGCAGGCAATGATAGAAAATGGTTTGTCCAAAAGAAGTCAAACAGGCTACTCTCACTAGCCAATTTTGGAAAGTCTCTCAGATGATCGCTCCTGTCCAGTAATAAATGAATGAATCAGGAAAGGAGGCTGAATAGAGGCATAAGCAACAACACTCAGTGCCTGCCTGATACAATGGTCAATCAATAGCAGGGCTGTAGATCAGGGTGCTAGTTAGCTGGAAAATTACTGTATTGCTGCATGCGTCACGCTGCAGGGATTCTGGACAATCAATGAAGGAGATATTGATTTAGTTATTATCACTTCATATGCTCCAGACATTGTTAAATATACATTTATTAAGTGGGGGGGGGGCATGAAGCAAGCCTGAACAAGTACAACCTCTTCTCCAGCTGAGCCAGCACACCTGAATTCCTTCATACTTCCAGTATGTGGAAGATTCAGCTGGGCCTTAGCAATATGGTAGATTACATCAGGATTTGATGGGCTAGGGCAATTGTTCTTAATATTTTTCTATTTTACAACTGTGCTATAATGGTGGTCAAAGAAGTTGTTTTAGAAAAAAGATTAACCCTTTGTTCCTACTGGATTCATGATCATAAAACTATTAGAAGTTTTGCTACCACCTGTTCTTTTTTATCTTGAAGGTTGGAAATATTTTATCCTTATAGTAGGCAAGAGAAGTGGTATAGGAAAATCAGTCTTCTAGATTATTCCCATCTCAATATGCCAAGAAAAACAGGCCACTGAAATGGAAATGAAACAAACTTATCAAAATAAATACACGCATGTTTTAGCCTATGTGACTCTTGTTACACAAGAGAAAGAAAGTTAGATTGAAATACAAAAAACCTACCAAGGCAAGATCATGGGCTAAGCCTGGAGATAAGGAATGTCCACTTCTGCTTAAGCCTAACACAGAACACCAACCTGTCCCTGTGCTGCTAGAAAAAACACAAGAGCGCCAAAAATGCAGGACTTTGCTACTCCTAAACATTTTCAGTGACCTCACTCAACAAGGGTCTTGTGTGGATACAGTGCATAAAGGGTTGACAATACAATTTCAGTAGGATACTTTCTTCCCCAGTTTTGCATGAGGGATTTATTCCCCAGAATGATCTCAAAATCCATTTTCCCTCCCAGTTTGTTTATTTCAGCAGAATACACATATCCTTCCTCTTCATAAACTAGTCATGCTGTACATAACATTCCATAAATTTTACAGCCCTACTGTTTATATGTACCTTGTAAAATGCATTTAGAACTGATTATATGCACCACCAATAAAATTTCATGGGCTATTTCTAACACTAGATCTCCTAGAATGTTTCTTTTTTCACACAGTCATTTGTTTTGGTGTTCATGTATCTGAGAATTCAGCCAAATTCAGAGTTTCTTTCAAGGAACCCACCAGCTCTTGTTCTTTCCCCACCAGAAAGGACATGCCCTCTCTAATCATTAATGTATATGATCCCAGGAACTTTCTTTGTGCATGCCCACAGGCCCTGAAAAGAACATTTTGTTTACAATGAAATTCAGGAAATTATTTTTTGGGGGGGGTTGTAATTTTCAGAATAACAGAGGCATAATCCAGCGAGATAAAAATCAGTGAACATGCAATCCAATACAAAAGAACAGCAAAATTATGTGGAAATATGCATACAAAATTGTAATAATATTTGCTTCATGCTGTCAAGTTTTCTCCAATTTATGGAGACCCTGTGAATGAATATCCTCCAAAATATCCTGTCCTTCACAGTCCCACTCAGTTCCTGGAAACTCAAGGCTGTAGCTTCCATTAAGGAACTGTTATGTCTCAGTTGGTCTTCCTTCTAACTTAAACTTTCCCTAGAATTGTTGTCTTCTTTTGTGAGTCTTGCCTTCTTATGATACACCTAAAGTACAACAGCTTCAGTTTTGTCCTATTTGCTTCTCTCTGGTGTAATTTGCCCTAGAATACACTTGTTTGCCTTTCTATTGGTCCAGGGTATTTGTAAAGCTCTCCTCTAGCACCATGGTTTGAACACACTGATCTTCCTCCTTTCTTCATTGTCAAGGTTCCATGCCTATACACCATGGGTCTTCAAACTATGGCCTGGGGGCCAGATCCGGCCCGCCATGCCCATTTGGACCCGCCGCACATGCCCGCCATCACCCACCTCGCCCTGCGTGTGGGGAGGCAGCGGTTTGCTCACTCGGAGAAAACAATCTCCAACTGAGCAAGCTGCTGCTTTGTGTACCCGCCTTGCGGTGTGTGGCCCCCCTTGCTGCGCCTCCCCTTGTCGCATGTGCGCCCGCTTGCTCTTCCCCCTCCCCTTGCCACGCCCACACCTCACCTCGCCAGACCCCTCACCAGCCCATGCACACTGCCGGCACCATCTTTCTGGCCTGCGGCCTGGACCCCTGCTATACACTTTTGTTATGTGCCATCAAGTCATCTCTGACTTATGTTGTCCCTTTGAATGAAAGTACTCCAAAATGTTCTGTACACTCCATTTGTTTTAGGTTCATCCAGGGTTTCTCATGTTCCACACAGTTAAAGGCTTTGCTGTCATCTATAAAAAAGACTACTCTTTTTCTAAAATTCTTTGGTGCACTCCAGTAGCCAACATATACTCACGATTTATTTATTTATTTATTTATTTATTTATTTATTTATTTATTTATTTATAACATTTCTATGCTGCCCCCATCACAACAAAGCCTTGGGGCGGCTCACAAAGAATACATAAAACATACATAAATATTAATAATATAATAATTAAAAGAAGAAAAAACAACAACATTTAAAACCCCCGGGTGCATTCTTGGCTAAAAATTTTAAAATCCTAATAAATACAATAATTAAGCAATTAAAATAAGTTTTAAATAAAAAGGTCTTAGCCTGGTGCCAAAAAACTAATAACGATGGCGCCATGCAGACCTCTCTGGGGAATGATCACTAGTGCCTCTTCCTTTTCAGAATACAGCTTGGATGTGCGGCCTTTCTTGCTCCAAATAGCTAGTATTCTTTGAGTGCCAAATTGCTTGTGTGGGAGATTAATGCAATGGTCCTATGGTTGATACACTCTTTTGCATCTCCCTTCTTGGGGACTTGAATGTATATTGAAATATTGAACATTTCCAGTCTATGGGACATCATTGTTTTCTGTATTTGTTGATATATTTCATTATGATTTGGACTGATTCATTTTCTACAGTTTGGAATAATTCTATTGGTATCCTATCTCTTCCAGGTGCTTTCAGAGCAGCTTTCACTTTACTTTCTAATATGGCAGGTTCTTCATCACAGGATTCTGCTTTGAAGTCTGTCATTCATTAAACTCTTCTGTATAGTTCTTTGGAATATTCTTCTTTTTTATTCTGGACAGATATTTATGTTCCCTTATTTGTCTTTTAGGATTCCAAATCTAGGTTTGAAATTTCCTTTTGATTTCTAGAAGACATCTCGTTTTTCCTCTTGTATTGGTCTCTTCTATTTCTTTGCACTGATCATGGAAATAGTTTTTTTTTTTTTTTTGTCACAATATGATAGTTGCTGAAAAATTGCATTTATTTCTGTCACCTTCTGCTTCCGGCCTAACCATTGCAATTATGCGTCATCTGTCATCCATCTATGATTCCACCCCCCCCCCAGCTTTCTGCAGGAATGGTCTTTTTGCATTCTTTCCCAGTAACAGCTCTGGTTTCTGTTCATGGTTCTTCTGGTTCATGATCAGTTGAGTTCAGTAATGCAAATCTGCTTTTAAATTCCTCAATAATGTTATTTAAGTTGTATTTTAACACAATGCTTCTGTTAGTGATCATTTTCAATTTTGCTCTGATTTTTTAAATTGACTGTTTATGGTTACTACCACATTCAGATGCTGGTATTGTTTTGGCAGTGGAAATACTATGATTATCAGCATGTCTTGTTTTGGTGTGTTATTAATTTCCTCTCAAATGCTTGCACTGAAGTTTTTTATTTTGTCTTATTCAATACCTGTTAGAACTTGAAGGGCTGTTATGTTGAAAGGTATTTTGGGAATTCTGACTGGTATGATCTGGGAAGAGAGGTGGGTTCTAGTCTTCATTTAGCCATGGAGCCAACTGGATGACTTTGGGCCAATCACACATTCTCAGCCCAACCTACCTCACAAGGCTGTTGCTGTGAGGAAAAGGTTGAAAAGGAGAGGAGGCTTATGTAAACTAACTTGAAAACCAAAGGGTTGGCTGTGACTATAACAAATATGACTTGTCCAGCCTTTGAATTACAACCCCTTACTACCTGTACTACATCTTGCCTCAGTACCAAAGCCACTGTTTTTTTCTGTGGTTCTTATTTGCTAAGTAAAACATTTCACATTTTTTTGACTGAAACTGTCCCATTCCTACTTTAGTTCGTTCACACCAAGCACTGTGATATTTAAACATTCTACTGGTTGCTTTATGGTTTCTCAAGATACAAGTAATAGTAACAGTAAAATAATAGCAGTACAGAGCTATATTACCAGGGGTCACTTCAACCAGAATGTTCTACATCAGTATGAAGGTGCGGGAAAGGGTGTGCTGAATCCAGTGAACATTCTCACATCTGTAATTCCATTGTAAAGCTGTATGTATACAATTTCTAAATCCACTTTTGTTTTGTATTAATATTCCGAAATAACACATTCAATATTATGAGGAATTTTTATTATATTTCTATGTTGCCCAATAGCTGAAGCTCTCTTGGTAGTTCACAGCAGTTATTATGAAACTGTCTTCAAATTTAAATGGTAAAAACTAAGTTTCTAGCCCTCACATTTTTCTTTCGGTAATAACATATCAAGGCAGAATGTCTTCAGATAATATGCTGTAGGCATCAAGTTGCATACACAAATCCTGCTTGGGGGTTCTGTTATGTGAACCCTGCAAGCATGGCCTATGCAAAGTTTAAACAACACTAACAGAGACCATGGTTGTTTAATCCTCACATAACTCATGCTTTCCAAGTTCATACTACATGACTAACTCTAAGTAGAAGCTGCATATACAAAATGGCAGCCACACATACCACATCTTCTTGTAAGTTAAAAAAAACTCATGCTTGGCTTGTGTGTCAAGTGACCAGTCCCATCATCTGTCAAACACCTTAAAACTATAGCTCTGCCCAGAGCTTACAGTGGCTAGGGAATAGATTTTATTTATTTATTTATTATTTTTGGATCTGTATCTTGCCTTTTTCCTACAAAGGGCTCAAGGCAGCTTACATCCTCCTCCTCCTCCATCTTATCCCCACAACAACTCTGTGAGGTAGGTTGGGCTGCAAGACTGTGACTGGCCCAAAGTCACCCAGTTGGCTCAATGGCCCAGGTCGTCTGAGTCCCAGTCCCATGCTCTTAACCACTACACCACACTGGCTCTTTTCACTTTCTGAGTTTCCAATCCTCCCCCATCAACCCCACATTTACCTCTAATGCACCAATTGATTAGCAATATTTGTGAAATACCTGCTCTCCTTCTCTGCATGCCATTTGTTCTATGGGATGGGTAATTATTTCAAACACTTTTGATGCACATGTACTCAGCATTAAAAGTGCAATATCTTGTTACTGGGAAAATGTGATTCTTTTCCCACTTACAGCATCATTGCTATCTGGAGTATTGCCTGGAAGCTGCTTTTGCATCTATTACCAAAGACATGTGATTGCTCCCCTTTCCCCTCACAGAGAACCTGCCAGTCTATTTTACAGATCCTGAAGCCAGCTGTTTCATGCTCCCATTCATTTCAAGGACTCCACTCATTTTCTGGCATACCACATAAAATGTATTGGTGTATATATGGATGGAATTACACATATCCAGTATTTACTAGCAAGAACATGCAAAGTTTGAGTTTACAATTATGTAAGAAACCCGAGTATGCACAGAAAATATGTGAAGATTAGTTTCAGAACAATGAAAGACAAAACTGAAATAAAATATAATGACAACACTGGCTTTGATGCAAGAGGATGAACAATTCTCAAATATTGGCGATCAAGGCATGAAAATGCTTGCAGCACCAAGAACTGGTAGCAGCAAGATACGAAAAAGGAGACTTTCATCCTATCATCCCTACATCTGGCAGACAGTGCAGCCAATGCTGAAGTTGTCTGGCCACAAGATGAAGGCTCTCATGTTTACACTAGCTGATCCCTACCAGCCAACACAAATTTGAATTTTTCGATGATCTTCCACAACAAGTACAATTGGTTAATTCTCAGAATACAGAAGGACTGTTGTTGCACTTCAGGCAGCAGCAATACAAGGCATATACAACTCAGATGGTTTGAGCAACCTGTGCCACTTACTGAAACATTACCACCAGCCAGTCTAACCAGTAGATATTCATCTCTGCTCTCAAAGACAGCTAGCTACTCATTAGTTTCATGTTAGGAAGGAGACTTAAAAGCAATCTAACAAGGATATGAAAGAGAATGCTTCCTTACCTTTCTGGCATGCTAGTTCTGTCCAGGATCAGAGAATACAGAAGTATGTGACCAATTTTTAAGTGACTTGGAACTGAAAGAGGTTTTGGAAACAGAGGCTGGTGTCAAACTGACTAGTCTCAGAAAGGGACTATCCAGAAACTTGGCAAGGAAGATCATAATCTATGCTATTAAATGGCAGAAAAAATAGCATGGGGACAGCTCCAGTCACACTGCATAAAATGGCTGGCACAGGGGACCCAGAATTGGCAGAGTTCTAGTAATACAGACTTGACATAGGATGACAAAAAGCCCTGATTACTTGTTTCTAATGCAGGACCTGGCTTTTCTGCTCCAGATGTAGAAAAGTCTTCCTCTGTGCATTTTTGTAGACCAGCCTCTGTGAAAAAGGCTGACTTGGAATTCTGTGAAGGAATGCTGCTTCTTTTGAGGAACTGGCAAGGATTCCAACAGATCGTTCTCTAGGAAGAATATTCTCCCATCTTGATTAATGTTCGGTTTTTGTAGCAAAATATATTAAGAACTCAGTTCACCTGTAATTAGAGTGGGTGGCTTATTCTGGCAACATGCCCTAGCTCCTGGTTGCCAAGTTATGAATAATGCAGTGTTCCATCACCTAATTTCCATGTTCTCAGCTGAAAATTTGGAAGAGGTTACATGCAAGGGTGCGTATCTGCAAAGCAGAGGCCCTCTGTGTCGCTAGTGCCTCTATTTTATACTTGCTTGCACAACTTGTTAATGCAACCAGCTGCTTGCCAAGTTTGGAGTTATCTGTTGACTAATTTAATCTTCATGCAAAGCAAAAGTGTTGTGCAGCTCTAACCACAAAGGAATTATTTTTCTTACACTTGCATGCTCTATCACAGTGGCATGGAAGGAAAGCTTACTGTCATAAGAAAGCATTCTAAGCTGCATTTAACTAGGACCTGGTAAAGATTCCCCAGCGAATTTTCCTACAGAAGAATTCATTATGCTGCTTTCACGCCCCTTCCCTCTGCTGACATGGAGCCCAAGAATGTCTCTGCAGAAGCAGAGAGCCAGTTCAAAAGTTGGCATCCAGCCTTCTCTGCCTCCGGGACTCACATCCCAGTCCCGATCAAACTGCAGACAGATGGCACCAACAATCAATGAAAACAGTAAGAAGACTCCAAGTCAGTATGATTAGAATTATCTGCAGGGATGTGGATATCTATTAGCCACTGGGAAATACTTTATTTTAGAAGGAGGGTGAAAAAAGATTGAGTATGTACTAACATTCTAAATCATAATTTGAGCAGTTATGCACCTCTACATGATAGCTGGGAAACAGCTAACACCAAATTTGGCAAGCAGTTGTTGAGAAGAGCCTATCCTCACTTGTGGATTGTAGAGCATCCTTTAGTTCACCTGAAAGCCTTACTCATGTTCTTCACTCAATCCTTTCTGAGAAGTAGGTGAGACATGTTCTGTGTTACTGGAGATACTTTACAGTATTAAATATACTACTATATATTAATATAATACACAAAATCCGAGGGCATTGATACAGTAGGGAGAGAGGCCAGCATTGCTAGTGTTCATCACTACAAAAATAAGAAAACATTATATGAACTTCTGCAGCAGGGGCATACTGAGCCTCTAAAACAGTTAATCTACATGAGAGGTATGATCAGTTTCAGGGCTGAATTCAATTTTAGGGAAGCACTCAAAGAATGCATTCTAGTCGTGAGTAGAGCCAAAGACACAGAGGAAGACCGAAATACCCACATATAATATCTTAAAGTCCTCACAGCCTGTAACAAAACCTTAGGAGAGCAGTTTCAACCTTCTGGAATTGAGAAAAGAACATACAAAATATGTGAAAACAAACAGTGAGCAGCTGGGTAAAACAGGATGGGCCAAGTGAAGCAGAGAGGCCAGGTGAAGGGAACATGGCCCTCTGAGCTAACCTAGAGGGCCAACTTAGAACTTGAAGGCTCAGTTTGGCCCATGGGTCTGAGGTTAAGCACTCCAAACCAAAATGGATAAAATAATACAAAAATGGGGTGGTGGTGATGAGAACTTGTGCTACTCGTCATCAATGATATTGAAGGTACTAACATGTTTGATACACTAGCTGGTGTGTCTCCCAAGTTGGCTTCATTCAAATGAAGTACAGCTAAGATTAATCAGAGCTTGTTTCTTTGAACAATGTGACAAGCTATGGTAAAGCAAAAATTGAAGCAACCATTTTTGAAGTCCTCCTTGCAGCTGTGCTGAGGCTGCTGTTATGCTAAACTATCATATGGTGTGACATTTATTTATTTGTTTAAAACATTTATACGCCGTCCTTTACGACAACGTCTCAGGACAGTTTACAACATTTGATCCATTCAAGGCAAAAACATAGTAAAAATATAACAATACTTGAAGTAACAATTATGCTGGCAACTGCAGCAGACTTAAACATGAGAAGCCAAGTATGAAAATAAACATGTTTACCTCCATGACCTTATTTGCTAATAAATTAACACCACTTTACTAAAATAGTATCTTAGCATATTTTCATCCCCTACATTTATCCTAAACATTTTCTCCAAAATTCAAAAAGTGCCATTTTACACTCATTTTATGCAGGGGTAAGAGAGAAAATCTTACCCTGATATATGGAATAGAGGAAAATCAGAGTAAAAAGCTGTGCTACAAGAGGAAGACTCAACAGGACTCCAACCACCACTTATCCTTTTTGTTTAAGATCTCTACATACATAATTGAACTGGGATACTGCAGGCATATTTGTGCTGAGCCTAGTGATTTAGACTGAGTTTGGAAGCAACACTAAAACACAGTTTAGAGGTATGTGAGCAAGCAAAGTATACATATGCTCCCCCTACATACTTTTCTACTGGCACGGCTATGAGGAGACTGGAAGCATCTGGATTCATCCAATCATAGGTTTTCAACAAACTGTAGTTGGCTTATATTATGGTTTGTTCAAAAAGGCCAAGGCCACAACATACCCTGCACTTTCAATCTTGACTTGCTAGTTTAATCCAACTCCTTTATAGTGTGCAATGGATGTAGAGCACCGACACTTTGAAGTAGCCCCAGTGCAGCTAACAGAGACTAACCTAAGATGTAAAATTCAGCATACACTCTTATGTAGCTGTCATATAAAGCGCTCACAATTCATATACAGAAGCAGCTATTGCTAGACCCTTTCTATGTTTCATGGGAAAAATATTTGCTCCAAAGAGCAAGAGCAATGTTTGAAACACTGCACATTTAAATGAAGAATGTGTTACTGGATACTACTTAGAGAAATAACTTTTAAGGTCAGGTTTTATTCTTGTATGGGTACAACTCAAGTTCCCAAAGTGCAATTCAGATCTTCAGGGGGAATTAGTTGTATTTTTAAGCTTTGGCTTCCTTCACCTGTGGGCTAACACCAGTATTTCACAGAGAATCATCATCCATCTAACTGAAATACTCTCTAACGGCCCATCAGCCTTTCCTTCTCTTTGAAATAGCCCAGCTGAGCACTGCACAGACTGTGATTTTTCCCCCCTTCTAAGATGTCTTACTCACTCCATAAGCTCAAGATTGACAGTCGAATTTCACACTGTGATAGCCCCCCATCGATTTTCACTTGCAAGGAGCAACTCTACAAATTAAAGTTAACAGTATTGCTGAAACTTTGAAATAACTGAGAAAAGGGACAGAAAGATACCTGAATGACAGCTTCCTTAAAGGGGTTCACAATGTGTTTGGAGAAGAGGAGCTAAGAATGTAGGGCCCTTTCTGGCAATTAAACTTGTTTTCAAAGGGGATTCATTTGCCTGAATAACGCCAAAAGACCCACAGAATGTCTGGGTAGTGGGGTTGGAGAGAGGGTTCACTAGGCAGTACTTAAATAAGGCTTCCTGAACATGCTTGCACTTGCATGGTAGAACTGAGGAGTCTTCAGTTAGCAGCAATAAAATAAAATTAAAACATAGCTTCAATCCAGAAAATGACCTGGGATATTGGGGGGGGCGCTAAGGAATGTTGTCACTAGTAACATCACACTATTCTATTTTTAGTGCCTGTGCACCTCTGCCTGTATTCTTCCTAACTGCTTTAAACTACTCATCTAGTCAGACCGTGATACTAATCTAAACTCCAACAGCTGATTACCATATCCCGACAGATATATCTGTAGTAATTGTGGAAGATGCCCTTGGGGATATTATGACACCATGGGTAAGTGTAAGAATCTACTGTTGGGAAGTACCTCAATAGATTTCCAAACCAAATTCAGAATTATGATCTACAGGTAACTTTTGCACCACTACCCAGGTCAGCCCAATTTCTCTATCTTAATGCCTAAATAAAAATGAGGAACTAATAACCAAGTGCCAGGGCACTGGTCAAGGAAATAGCATCATTTCTTGTGATCACCTGTTTGTCTACCCACCCCAGGGTATGGAGTGAAAGTGCTCCCAAAGTAGTTGAATCTACTGACCACAGCTCAAGAAAAGATTTGGTAAAATTTTTAGCCTCTCATACCAGCTGCCCTACAGTTCAGTAGTACTGTATTATGTTAAAATATTCAGGTTGGAACATGAATAAAGATTTTTGAATAGAGTTTTTAAATCATGAAAAGAAACAGGAGCAAAATCTTTGAACCTGATTTGGGCAATAATATTTTTTTTCTTAAATTGTGAATAATTGCCTGAATTTACAGGAAGTTAAACCATGTACAAGATACCAATATGTGTATATATGCTCCCTCATATAATACATTCAAACATCTTTAGTGTGAGAGAATGTACAAATTTATGAATTGCTTATTGTTGTTTTACCTAGTGCTGAACAGTTAAACTCTGGCCAAAAGCAGCCCACATATTCAAGAAGGGAACAGGGACTTTCCGATATAAACAGAAATACTTGGAACTGTTTTGAAACAGGAGGGAGAAGGCTGCTATGACCATCTGCATTCCCCATCAACCTGATCTCTGCTTTAGCTAAGAGCATGCTATGTTGAATCAGCAATCCAGAAGCAGCTGAATTAACATCTCTGTTTGAGGAGAGACAAGAGATTGGACCCTCTTCCATCTCCAATCACTTACCAAAGATTGAAGATAAGCAAGTGATTGGAAGTGTTGCGGGGGGGGGGGGGGGATCTGCAAGCCACTAGAAATTACTTAGGGGCTTTATGCAGACCATGGTCATACTTGTTGCATCCACGGTTTAGGCCATGGGAAAATTCAAAAGGAGGCTGGGGACTCTACACATTTATTTTTCTCCTTCAATTGTGTTTCCTTTAGTTTTTGTGCTTCCAGCAGAATTTACATATTAAACCAATAATCTGTTTCACCTGGAACAGTTCTGGCATCATTTAATAGAGAGAAGTGTGTAGGCTGACACTCTCTGCTGAATGAACAGGGACCACTATTGGTTCATGAGATGCCTATTTGCATCTAAGCAGACAGGCACCTGAATTGAAGTGATCTCTTGCAAGCATTAGTTGTTTCCATATACATAAACAGAAGAAATAGGATTCGATTTTTATGTAAAGTTATGCAAATTTCTTTTGCTTAAAAAGCCAAATTCTAGAGTACAAGTTCTAGACTGCACAACTTCACAGATAATTAGAATACAGCTACCTTTAACCTTTGCAAAGGACTTGAGAAAATAAAAAAGTGTCTGTGTGTGCACAAGTACATACTCACATAGAAACCTCACTCCTTTAAAATCCTTTTTCTAAACTAAACAAGCATCTTGCCCAATCAACCATGAGGAGCACGAAGAGTTACATAAAGAAGATAATTATAAAGGGATTTAATGCTTGAGAAGCTCAAATTGCCAAGGCTTATGACAAAGGTGGTGCACATGCTTGCTTAACTGGCCCAGTGCCCTGGCTTTGCTCTTATGTAAGTGCCATAGTTGGAGTTGCATCCCAAATGAGATTTGTTTTATGGAAAAGAAGAGCATGCTCCTTTGCTCCTGGGAATGGCAGCCCGAATCCCACCTCCCTCTAGTTTTGCTCCATTCCTGATTAATGATCTTGTCTGCCTGATTTATGACCCACCCTGACAGATTAGAGTTTCCCCTTCAACCGCCCCCCTTTTCCCCCGCAACCTCAGAAGGCATAGCCACACTCCACTGGAAATATTAGAGAATTATTAAATAAACATTCATACGTCATGTCTCTCCCTATCCTGAGCTCATCCTAGTCAACACTCGGCAGCCCTGGCCTGTTTGCTTTTCATGCTGACAACAAACAGCTGGAGTGATTCATGGAGAGGCTGGCTACAATGTTTCATGTCATATATCATGCTAGCAGGGCTCCCTGCCCCAACAGAGATAAACTGATCAAGCACAACGGGCTGGAATGAATTTATGACAACACAAAATTGAGGAAAACAAATGGGAGGTGACCCAGTGGGGCACTAACCCAGACTCTTTTCTTGGCCTGCAATCTAGTTTGGTGGCAGAAAGCAAAATTGAACATTGGCACTGTGAATTAAGAGGCTGGCTTCTTAACCCTGGAAAAGCCTTGATTTCAAGATGGCACCAAGCTACATGGCTTCAGGAATGCATTTGAGGAGTAGTAGTTTTTGTAGTGTGCACACAGGTGGGCTAGTTTAGCTGAGCAACACCGCTAAGATTCAGAGGTCAGCAATGCTAAAAGGACTCGAAGTGAGAGAAGAGGCTGATGAAGCTAAGCAGGTCCAATGAGAGAAGAAACACTTTACATGAAGGCTTAAAGCAAGCATATAGTCTGGAAACAAGAGGTCCCAGGCACAATCCTTGGCATCTTTAGGTAGGGCTGCAAATAGTTCCTACAAGGCAGTGTAGGCAATACTGACCTAGATAGACTGATGACCTGACTCATGCTTCCTAGCCAAGGCTTGCAGTCAATAAAGTTTACTGACTAGACTTATTTAACTCATTGCTTGCTAGATTTCATGATTCTTTAATCAATCTTGTTTGATCCAATTCACTGAACTCTCTTTAAGCCCTACCATTCCCTAGCAGGGCCATATCAACAACGTGGCTGCTCATCCAGGTGGCTGCAAGTGTCAAATGCTCCAGTGGACTTCATTGTAGAGCTAAGTCTGTTCAGGATTATAATGGAATCTTTATAACTGCAAGAGGAAGAGACAGAATGATGAGATGAGAAAAGGAGAAAGAAAGGGACTGGACTAATATGGTTGGATTGAATATAGTGCAAATTAAAACAAAATGTAATGCAGAATAATTAAAATCTGGCCCCATCTTGTACATCTATCAGGGTGCACAGTGGGTTTTGGGTTCTGAAAGGCTGATG
>NW_025335268.1:117935034-118446766 GCF_004798865.1 Varanus komodoensis
GAATTTGCTGGTGGCCCATTCACTGAAACATATAATGGTCCTGGTTCCTTAAAAATACTGCTCCTTAGTACCATCTTATCCAGTGGATAAATGTAATTTAATGAAGAGCTCTGGGTGATGAAACTACAGGGAGGAGAGAGAGTAACAATAGCAAAATTCTTGAGATAAATTCAACCAAAATGGGAATGGCCATAGCTCAGAGCACATGTTGTGCATGCATTATGTCCCAGGTTCAATCCCCAGGGTCTCCAGAAAGTCTGGAGAGCTGCCTGAAATGCAGGAGAACTGCCAGTCAGTGTAGCCAGTACTGAGTTAGAAAGACCAATGATCTGACTCAGCAGAATGACAGCTTCATATTTTTCTATGAAAACAATCTATTTGAAAACCTATTCTGCAGCACTGATGGCAGTAAATTGCATCTTCTCTGCCACTGCAGCATAGCTGAATGCTATTCTATTCTGCATGGACGTATTGCAACCATGCCCTCTGGTTAATGGTGACGGGTTCTCTGCAGCATGTTGTGATAACTCTGTAATAAAACTGTTTCTCTCAATGTAGATACTATTCATACAAGACCCTTTGTGGAAGTTTTTAATACTTTTGCTTGTCCAATTTTGGTGGTCGTTATCCAAAGAAGTGAACTGAATCATTCTAGAAGTACACCCAACCACTTGAGAAAGACCTTAGGAAAATAAAGCTAGTTTTCCAGTCTGCTGTCAAGTCAGGATTTGGAACAAAAGCAACTTTCATAACCCTGATGAATGAATTTGAGAAAATGAAAGACCATATCAGATTCTTTTGCTTGTAGTTCCATTCTTCCTTCATGATTCAATAGGAGAATGCAGCTGCCCAAATGACAGCTGGGGGAGGGGGGCGGTATCACACCCTGCTCTACTTCTTTTCCTTTACATCAGATGCATTAGATTGTTGTTGTGGTGGTTAGAGTGTTGGACCAGGAACCTGGGAGATCCAGGTTCTAGGCCCACTCAGTCATGAAGCTCAGTGCCCTGTTCAGTCAAAATTTGATGAATCAGATTTTGCCAAAAATTCTGATGTTAAAAGTAAAATTGAAATTTATATGATAAAGGCATTTCCCCCGCAGTAGCAGCACAAGCAAAAGATACCACATCTCGCATTTACTTGTTGGTCAGCCAATTACTTCCTCCTGTTATTTATTTAAAACATCTGTATGCTGCCCAATTGTGCCACAGCACCTCTGTACCTTCCTGGCATGTCGCTACTTGCCAGGGGCCCTCTGCCCTAGCTGTGAATCTGATACTCAACTGAAAAGGCATCCTTCTTGAAAAATGTCCTTGCCATTCTCCCAGTGAGAGAAACACTTCCTTTTTCACACCTGCACAATACTATTACTTTACTTACTTTAAGACTGCACCACGAAGCGCTTCTCTCTCTTTGGCTTCACCTGGTTCTTCCCCAGTACATGGAATGATATCTGCCTCTGTATATCTAAGCAGGAAGGGTTAAGGAGAGCACATCCTGATATATGCTTTGGAAATGTTTTCTTTAGTGTTTATCCCAAGCCATCAAGGCAGGAGCAGCCTTGTAAACTGCCCAGAGACTATCAGAATGGGGCAGGGTATGTGAGATACCCTTTCAGCTATGAAATACAAAATAAGTGAAAATGTGCAACATCCAAAAGTACTCTTCTATCCTCTTGTGGTACTGAAGGCTAGTTTTCAAGAGCCTTTTCATGTGGAAAACCAAACTGCTCTCTGATGAGAATGTATTCACTTGAAAGTAGCATGAGGGGAAATTGCAGACTTTCAGCCAGTAACAGAATGTTTGGAGTTACTAGAAACCGGGAAGAGTCATTCATTTTAGTGGAAGACTATGCAGGCTTCAGGCTTGCAGGGGTCACCTTAGTTTTTTAATACAATCCCAAGGTTTACCGAGTGCAAAAGTGTTACACAGAAAATCAAAGAATTCTGAGACTGAACTTAGTTTCGAGTACTAGGACTGAAAAGAGCTCTGAGTCCTTCCATAGAAAAATCCATTCAAGACTACCCCAAGCGTTCTTCATTTCAGCATTATAATTATGAGAAAGGGAACCAACATGGTGTAGTGGTTTCAGCGTTTAACTAAGGGCTTGGGAGATCCCAGTTCTAGTTCTCACTTAGCCAGGAAGCTTACTGAGTGGTTTGGGACCAGTCAGTGATTCACAGGCTAGTCCTACCTGAACAGATTTGTTGTGATGATACAATGGAGAGGAGGGCCATGGATGCCACTTTGAGTTTTTGTAAGAGAAAAATAGATGGGATATAAATTCAATAATAATTTTATATTTATATTTTAATTTATATTATAATTATTTTAATTTATTGATGTGAGCCGCCCCGAGGCTTCGGCGAATGGGGCGGCATAAAAATGTTTTAATAAATAAATAATAAATAAATAATAAAAAAGAGAATGTTTTTTTGCTCCTATTGTTCAACAAGTTTGAGTGAGAAATGTCTGCTGATCATCTGTAAATCACCTAGACATCTACTAGGTGTTGAGCATGTACAACTTGTGGAACCCCTGTATTCAACAGAATGAATGCATGGATTAGGGAAGCAGGAAGGGTCTAAGTGATTCCAGTGAAACCACACTGACTTGGTGGAAGATCAGTCTCTCTAGAAAATGATACTGTGGTTTTCCATATTCCAGTGTGTCATCTCCATCCACATCAAGGTCAGCATCACTGTCTGGGTTCTCCTTACCACTGCACATGACGAACCCAGACCCTGGAAGAAAAAAAATATGTGGAACACCCATCAGCACAGGGTACTCTAAGCAAAGGATAACAAAGTGGTGGTCTGGGAGAGACACAAAGTTGAGCATGGCAGTAGAAGAGTGAATGGAATCACCTCTATATAGGTTTGCTGCAATCACGGTTCTTTGGGCTCATTTTTGCAAGGATTTAATTTACATTATTTAAATTGGCTTTCTGGATATAGTGCAATGGTACAAATTGTTTAAAACTTCCTAAGTTTTAAGAGGGAACAAATTTTGTTCTTTTTTATTTATGGAAAAGAACACTTTATAGAATTACTACTTTTCAACTTTGACCTACCTGTTAAAAAGGGGATAAGACATAAGAGAATTCTGATGAATGATAAGGGCATTTTGATGAATGATAAGGACATGCACAGGCACCAAACTAGAACATATCAGATATTAATGAGCAGGGGAGACAAGCTACAGTAAAACAGAGGTGTCTGACAGCAAGAAATCTGGTTAATACCAAGATGGCACAACCCAACACCCAGTCATATGTTACAAGGAATTCCAGATCCTGCAATCAGAAAATTGCTGTTATACACTTCAAATAAATGAGTAAAATGATGCAAAATGTTGAGGATATTCCATTTACCTGTTTCTTTTGTTTGAATCTTGAAGTGGTATTTTTATATTCAAAATTTATTCTAGTCCTTTGTATCCATAAATGCTAGAATACTGCTTTCAAATATGTATTTATTTTCTGGATACTTTAACTGTCATTTGATGCTACACTTAGACAATGGATAACTCAGCAATATGGACAATCTCCCTGGAATCCCTGCTAGCTTCTTTGCTTTAGCTTGTATGTACAGCCTCCCCAAAGGGCAGTATAAATTGCCATTTCCTAGACTTCTCAACAATGGCTTGCCTAAAACATCTATGGTGCTTTAAGTTCATCAAAATACTTTGGGGATCTAACACAGAGTAGACCTACTAAAAGACTGTGATAATTCTCCCTAATAGTTCAAGCAGTACAATTTCACACTATTATGCACAAGAGCCTATATACATATATGCTTCACCTGCATCAAGATTTACCATATCATATTTAAAAGGCTTATAGTCTGGACACACCCTTCTTTCCCACCCATATCCTTTAATTGTGCAGCAGAAGTTATAGTTTAACTTAATATATACTGGAACAATACATACTGGGAATTTTGGATAGAAATTCCTTTGTATTTCCCCTCTGTATCAAAACTGATATAAAATTGTAAGAAATGAATTTCTTTTAAGCAATCGCACTTCTATCCCATATGCCTAATGAACCCATCAGTTCAGATCCTAGTAGCAAAAGGCTTTGTCCCTAGGTTAACCAAAGTCAGACTCTACTTTTCTTAACTGCATTTTCCAGAAGTGCTCAAAAACTAAATAGTGAACCCCAAGAAACCAATATTATCATCACATTTCAACAGGCTATGTAGATTGCTAGGTTTCTAAAAGGCAGCATGCTAGCAGAGAGCTTAGAGTGGAATTTCTACCTAACCTGTGTGTCCCCCTTCAGATGTTCTGGCCTACAACTTCCACCATCCCAGACTATTTAAAACAAAAACTGAGGAAACATAGTCTGGAGAAGGCTGTTGAAGAATATGATCAATTCATATCCAGCAGTCTCCCAAATAAGTCACAAAGAGATAGCCAATGGGGAAAACTCATGTGGCTCCTGTAATTCTTCAGTTAGGAGCTCACAATTAGGATTTGTCAAGAGGCATCTTTTCTTTTTCTTTTACTTGTTAGAAGACACTCTGAGATATGCTAACAATGTAGAATGAGTCAGAACATAAAGTAATGAAAAAAGCCCAAGTATCTTTACTAAACTGCATTTTCCATAGCTTTTCTATACCCTGGTTAATTACTGGTTGAGCTAGAGATTGGCAGCCTGGTGTACTCCAGAAGTTTTGTACTACAATTCCCATAAGCCCCACTAAGCATGGCCAATTATCAGTATTCTGGGACTTTGATTTGTACTTTGCCTTTTTACCAAAAAAATGTCACTCAATGTGAATTACACGCATAACTAAAATTGATTAGAATACAATACATTAAAATACAATAAAAATGTAACAATTACATCCAGAGGGCACCAGGTTTTCTACCACTGGTCTAAGCCATACAAACCATGTAATATTTTCATTCCAAACTTTAGCTGATAGATTAAATTCTACAAGTGTTGCTGGCAGATGTTTTTCAGTCCTATATTGTGTCAGTTTACCTGTGTTCTTTAGTGAATTCAGCAATCACATAGGTGTATTGCCAAACATTTCCTGAACTATCCATGTATAACCATGTTAAATGCATTCTGAAGTCAAAATTACATGTTGCATTAATCAGTGTGTATGATCTTGTATTAGTTCCGATAGAGTTTGGAATCTTGTGTATACATAAGAAATTTACTTCCCAGTGCCATGCCTGTGAGCATCTTACTTTCCTATATTCCAGTCAGCAACTGACTTTGGCAGAGAAAAAAAAGTCTGTCTGTAAAATCCACCACTTGAGTAAGCAGAGCACAGCAGGTATTGTAGGTGCCAGAGGTGGCCTAGAGTCCTCAGTATATGGAATAAAGCTTGCTCCATACATCTACAGGAAAACTGGACACATAAGCTATAACTATCTGTTTGATTCAAAGTCATGGATCTCTGCCCTAAGCTGTACTGAGACAGAGAGAAAATATTTTATTTCCTGACGTGCCATCAGGGAGGATTATAACAGAAGCATCTAAACAGTGAGCTCTGCCACCCCTGACATGAAACTGCCCATAAACCAGATCCTGTTTAGGGATAAACATGGGTTTAGGGATACTCCCATCATAGTCAGGGCTTTTGCTGAACCTTTGTAACTCAACCTGTTCACATTTTCTTGACTGTGCAGAGCCAGTGAAAACACCCCGGCAGCTGTTTAAATATTTGAGGTCTAAACCAGTTGATATTAATTATTCATCCTAGGCTCATTCAAACCAGATTTCTGGATAAGAATGGTTGTAAATGGATTAAATAGAGGCTTTAAAAGCAAGACATCCTGATAGGATCATACCTGTTCAGTGCACATATATGCGAATACAGTGCTAAAGGGCTCAAAAATTCAAAACAAAACCCCAAAACTCTTTGATGTAAGCACAATTCTATCCTGGAAGAGACAAGACTGAAAAATGTCTCTAACAATGAACAATGCCCAACAAAAATGTCTGGAAGTCAGTGCCCTCAAGCACAATGCAGGATCTAATATACCCAAATGGTTCTTAGAAGCAACACAAATACTGAGGTAGGGTGGGGGAGAACACACCTCTGTCCTGAGTTAACATTGTGAACTTTTAGAGTGCAAACCAATCTGTCGTCCATATTTTAATGTTTACATATTCTTACTTTCTATTTGGGGCAGAGAGAGGGTACACACATACTGTATAAGTGTGTGCAGGCTAGCCTGCCAGGCACTAATAAGAATAGAGGCAGGATTAATTGCTTCAGCATTTAATTTTCAGCATTCTGGAAGCATCAGAACTAGCATGAGGAGGCTCTTCAAGGGAGAAGTTGGAAAGAGGCATTGTGAGGCTTCTAGTAGGGGTTATTGCACTGATTGCTCAGTTATCTCTCCTGCCGTTTCCCTACTAATTCTTAATTCTGCAACAAAATTACTGGCAGATTGATAACCTAGCTACAAATTCCAAAAACCAAAACTGAAAAGCCTTTCTTTCTGAGACTTCATTTGCTCTCAGATGCTGCACAGCTTATTAGAGCTCTTATCCCTGCTCCACTTAAAGAGTAACTATTGAAGCAAAGGAAGACACAGCTGCTGTGGCAGAAGATGAAACTGTGTATGCATGCATCAATGCCCACCTCCATGCCTGCCTAGCTAGTTAGCTGCTTCCTCAGGTCCATCTTTAGCCATGAGGAATCTCACCCTATTATAGCCAACATTTCTCTCATAGTTTTTAAACAGACACACTGGAGCTGCAATGTACCTGCAAATTATTCTAGAAGCCCTAATTCTTAAGCTTGGATGGACACGCAACATGTGCTCAGTGCTGTCTTAATAATACACATATTTCAGAGCTGTAGACTGGGATACAAAACAGATTCAAAGGCAAAATCTTGGCACAAACTGAGCCTCTGGAGGGCAATAGGAGCCATTATTTTGTTTTTGATTATGCCCCTTTCCTATGAAGTATTTTACATTTTGCCAAACGTGCAGTAAGAAAATAAGAATGCCCATTTTTTCCAGTATCCTGTTTCTCACACTGGTCACCCAGATGCTACCAGGAAGTTTATAAACAGGATATGGAGGTGACCGTCCTGTAGGGCTGTCCCCCTATGGTATTAAGCACATTACTTTTGAAGATGTATGTTCCATTTAATCAACAGTTATTGATAGACTTATCCACCATAAATCTGCCTCATCCCTTTTAAAGCCACCACCATATCCCCTGGGCTTGATCAGAATAAAATCCTCAGTATTTATGCTCATTTAGATAGCTGCTCCAGACTGGTAAGTAACAGAGCACATATGATGAGGCAGTCTAAAAATTAGTAGCACTATATCCAGATAACAGTTTATGTAAACTCAAAGAAGAAAAAGAATTAGAAGCAGCAGCTATAAAAAATATCAAGTCTCTTTTGACTTCAGGACTAGGAAAGTGTGATGCTATCAAAGCTTAAACTTAATACATGGAATTTTTCTTTCAAGGTTTGTGCATATTTGACTTCCCTATGTGGAAAGCCTTCTGAAAGTTTTTGATGTACAACATTCACCCTTGATGATGCAGAGAACCCTACTGAACATAAAGCAACACCATTCTCTGACATTCTTAATACAAGATGCCTCTTTAAAGATCCAGACAAACAAGAGTGAGCATGCAGGTCAGACTCTGGGGCCATTAAGCTGAGAAAAAACAAAGTTGCCGCTCTGACTCTGATCCCCATTGCTCTTGTAGGTGGCTGCTCTGACAAGCAATTCCAGCACCAGCATTGAGTGGCACCTCTATAAACCTTGTGACAGTTCAGGAGACAAACTCTCTCATCAGTCAGAATGTACCTATCAAGATCACTTACCTTGAGAGCAGAGTAGCCCTCCAGAGCTGGTGTATACTGCTCTGTTCCACCTGGCCTTGGAGCAGCTGGCCCCAGTGCCAAAATTGCGTTAGTGTTCAACATTCTAGGAGTTCAACATCCCTGCTGGAATATGAGTTCAGAAACTTTGCAAAAAGCAATGTGGCTTACTTCAGATGTGTAAAAGGACAGCTTTGATCTGCACAGGTTAGATAACTGTCCTCTTTCCATCCTTTGAGTTTAGCATTATTTAACCTCTTCTAAATAACATTTTGTCAGTATAGTATGGCAAAAAAAAAAAAAAAAACAAGACACTGACCTACTATCTTAGTATAATATTAGAATTAGAAAGGATGTAATGAAATTCATTTACAAGGTAAACAGAAGGGCACCACTACTCTGTGGTATTTGCTGACATGGAATATGATGATCAACACAACATTTTGATCATTTTATTAATGAAGATGCCACATTTTCCAGAAAAGAGGATTTTTTCCCTTGTCGTTGCTTTAAATGTATGGATTATTTTTTTCAGTGACTGAAGTTTTTACTTGCAGTGGGAATCCTATTGACTTAAGAGGTTCTTCCTAAAATAACTATACATAGCTATAGTTATAGCTATAGAATGGCAAACACCACCACCATAGTAAAGCTCTTTACATTACTGATACGACAGTTTCCGTCCTTTCAAAATATCCCATATCTGAGGATTTGGTATACTTCTGTTAATATAGGTATTTTAGAAATAGCACAGAGCAAATACTTCCCAATATGATGTTTTTAAAAATAAGCATTCATATAATGCTTTCCAACAATATGGCCCTTCAAAAAACCTTCTAAGTTTCTTGCAAGAACATGTATTTCTTTTCTTCAACAGCAAAGGTGAACTTCTTAAAGAGAGCTAAATAGGCTCTTTTCCTGCTGCAATGCTCCTATATTCATTATATTTGTACTGTTACCTTACTGACCAGGTTAGCACAACATATTTAAGTTATTAAACCCATGATGAGCTGTGGTGTCCACTGCCAACAAGTTGCATACGTAACATCTGCTTAGGAGTTGTGGTGTCATGTTAACATAGCTACCATGGATTATGCAAAAGTTAAACAATCCTCCCATAACCCTAAAGCAGACCATGAATTAGGTAAAGGTTCTTTAACCCTTGCATAACCCATGCTTCCTGAGTTCATACAACATGACAACCCTGAGCAGCAGCTTTATATTTAAAACTATAGCCACATGGGTCCTGAATACACTGCAGCCTCACTATGAGTAAGGGTGGACCCAGGGTGTGCTGTCTTGTTGTGCAAACAGAATGATCCTGTTGCAGGATCTGGGCTTGTGACTGCACAGTGCTAAGAGAGAAATTGCGCCAATTCTTAAGAATGGGTCATCTGTAGAATTCCTTGCAATGTGAAAACCTGCATTATCAGAACTGAAGTCCAGTTAAGCATACCCTACCATGGTTACACAACATCCCTAACACAGCATCTCTAACTCAAGCAGCTTAAAGGTTCTTAGATACAGAAGACCATACAGGTACATGCCTATGCTCAGTAAAAAGATTAACGTAAAGGAAAAGTCTACAGCACTTGCACAGTAGTTCACTAATAACAATCCTCAAATAATAAGGGAAAAAGAAATAATGTCTTGGAGTACCAGCTACATCCTTAGTTGAACTGGTTATTTAGAATAAAGTATGAACATTTCTGTTGCCAAAACAAGCTCACAAACAAGATTACATCAACATCACATCTGTCAAGATGAACAACAGAACAACCAGAGAGCTTTGGCTGTGGGGCCAGCCAATATAGAAATAAACAAAAGTAGATAAAGCACAGACTCTATCTACAGCACTTACTAAAGCTGGCAAACCTCCCACTTGTCCGATTGATAGTGGAGCAAAATGAATGCCAGTTACTGCATTGTGTGTAGCCCACAGCAACTTCAGAGTTCCACCATGTGGACTGCTAAGAATCAATCATTTTCACTTACTGTTATTCCAAATTTGTATAAGTAATTACATCCAACTGGAGTTCCTATGGGTTATACTTTAACTCTTTAATTGATCACTATCTCTGACTATGGTGCTATGTAGTGTCATTAATTTTAAACTATAGGTCACACAAAGGGACCTTTAAATTCATATTTAGAGAATAGAACTAAAAAAATTAATTAATACATAAACAAGGCAATGAACTGCCAGAACCACCTGTGGAAGTGCTCTAGTGCAAAGCTGTCTGCTTGTGGCATATTATGTCTTGACTGCACTGCTGCTCTGAGAACAAAATCTTCAATGCTGACCTTTTCTGTGTTCACTGTGCATAAGCAACAAAGTCTACTTCTCCCTTGATGCATAACTTCAACCAAAACTGCAAAGGACAAAAATAAAATGCCTGTTTGCTTGTGGATAACTCAAATAGCTTTGGTGGAAAATACACTCTTAAGTTAAACATTTTAAAATATTAAGTTTTGCTAATTACTTTCCCTACAGCAGTTGCTTGCTGAACATTTTCACCTGTTTTCCTTACTCACTGGTTTCTATGAGAGGAATAACCAAAGTATGGAAAAGAAGAAGAAAAATCAGCAATAAAAGTACTTTAATGCTGCCAAGGCTCACATATATTTCCTGGGAAAAGCTCTTGGCAGTTTTTGTTTCCTCAGCTGCTGGAATCTCCTCAAACTAGCACCAGGAGAATACAGTGGCATGGATATGGCTTCCCATAAATGTGGCTTGAAGAAAAACAAACTGCCTTGCCCCTTTAAAAGTAAAGGATCATTTTCCTTTGAAGGCTACTTTTGCTGAAATTATTTATTAAATTGTATTATTTTATTATTCTGTTCCATTATATACACTGAAATAAGCAAGAATTGGATTACTGATGCTCATGGCCCCTAGCTGGTGTAAAACTAACCTGACCATGGAAAGATGGCAAGACTAGGCACCAGATCAGGTTCACAGGATTTATAGTGAACAAACAAGCAGGCCCCCAGTACATGTGTATTACTACAGTAGAAATGCTACCCTAATGTCTCCCTTCATGCTGCAAGAAAATGAACTTAAGCTTAGGTGCAAGTCTGCATCCTGACTGATTTATTAACAGACAAGAAAAGTAGTTTCTAAGAGAGGGACCACTATTAGTTATGATGGTTAAAATTTTGTGGGGCTACTGTTTGCCAAGGTAAACATAATCAAGCCTGCACCTTAGGGGCAAATTAGCTGACTACAGAAGGATTTTCCTTCCTGTAAACAGTATCTTAGAACTTGGCTTACAGCATTATACAAATTTCCTTTGCGCCTCTATCACACTTTAGATGCAACTGGAAAAAGATTCCATAACTAAAGCTGCTATGGCAATTCTTCTATCCCTGTGCCAGCCTAATATTCAGCAACAGGCATTTGTGTGCAGAAGGCTGCCACCAAGGGAAATACACAAGCAAAGGCTTAGTAGTCAATGGTGTAATTTCCATGAAGGTGGTGCATTGTTCCCATGAGAAGAGAGTGGAAACAAAAAAGGAAAGAGGAGAATTAAAGTAATCTTGAATTACTAAACAGGTTCACATCACTGGATCAATAAGTACCACTGACAGGGATCACAGTCACATTGCAATTCTGCCAATAACAGAGTAGGACGGAAAAGCTGAGAGGACGACTTTTCTAAAGCAGCAGAGCATGAAGCAGCAAGTTTGGAAAGCAACAAGAGCAATGCCCCAGTTTACAAGCACCAGCAGAAGCAGTAGGCCTTGCTGTCCACTTCTTTAAACAACAATGCACTCAAATTTGATGGAAAGAGTTGTGGGATGAAACATCTAAATTTTATAAGCTAAACAAACATGTTTACTGCAACCTAATTTTCATCCAGGCTGGGAAGACGAAAAGAAGTCAGTGTTAATTTAATCAATTGATCAGGCTATTGATTGCAAAACTGAAGCTACTAGTTAGCCATCTGCAGTTATGCTCCCTGCTTTTGAAACCTCACCACCCACCACTGATTCTTTCACTTGTTACATAAAATGAAAAAATCTGTACCCATGTTACACAGCTGGAGAGGTGCAATGGGATAAACTCTGCAGTCCAAGGAGAGGAAGCAAGCCACTAAATACATGACGACAGAAAATAGGGGCAGCACAGTGTCTTGCCAGTTTCAAACTGAAATTAGTTACAGATGCAGTCACGGCGTCTTGTGTAAATGCTATCGATTGGGAAGCTGACAGTCTTAGGAGCCTCAATGCTAGGACAATCAATCCAGCAACAGTGTCACCTGCCACTTTGCTGAATAGTTGACAATGCAATTATCCAGTGTGGAGGCAGGGAGTTGGCGTGTGTCAAACGCAGTTAACCACTTTCCGAGCACAACTCGATAATGTGTTTCACCGCCTGGTGCAAGAGACGACATGCGAAGACAAGGAACAGTTTAAAATCACTGAGAAACCACATTTCCCCTCCTTTGGTAGTGGGGGAAGTGAGAGAAGAGAACAGTCACATTGCCTCAGTTTAACAACTGTATTTTAAAATGCTATTAAAACAGCATCAATCAGCCTCTTGACAGTTGAGGCTGAAGGGCAACCCCAAAGCCCATGAGAGACACTGTGTTCAGGAAAGATGGTTTGGAAAAAACAGTCAAATGACTGGCTTAGAGACTGCAACACACACACACAAACTTGAAAAAATTGTGTAAGCACAATGCTACATGTGTGCACCCTCCCCCCTCCTCTGCTGGAGTAATGCTGCAAAAGCAAAGAGTGGATGAGCTCACACTGGTGGTTTAACAGGAAAGAAAACAAATTTAAAATCAAAGTTCTCAACATGGAACTCGCTCCGTTTTCAGCATACAGTACTTTCAGATATCATACCTTTTCCCCATATCGCTTTTGTCAATTTAGTGAATGTACAGATCATGCTTTCATTCTCTTCTCCCCACCCCCATCAATCTCTCCACCCCCCGTTGCTGTGCAACAGAGTAATAGTAAGAAAAGGTTTACTCAAAATGCTGCCAAGCTGAGAAAAGGGTAAGATTCTACTTAATCTCCTCCAAATTTCAATAACCTTGTCTGAAATAGGTAAAACTTCAGTCATTCCCTTTACTTAAATCACCTTTTTTATGAAGTGGTACCTGAAGTGGTAATGCAGGAAGCAGCAGAATACATTTCATACAACATTTAATCTACTGTTTTCAACCTGGCAGAAGAATGGAGACTCATACTATTTAAAGCATCCCCACTCTATATTTAGGTGAAGCCTATCTTTCTATAACCATGTTAAACTCATTCTGACTTATCTTTCTCTTAAGGTCACAGTAAGCATCCTGCTATCATTCCCTCCAATATGGGACCTGGGTGTCCTCATCTGGAAGCAACAGGTCCAGCTAAAAGTAAGATAGTGATTTCTGTTCCTACATGCATGGGAATTTCTTAAGTAAGCAGACATATATTAAGTTTGTAAACTAAAAGAAAAATAAATGTTTAAAATATCTTTAAATCACTCTGACAAGACCCTATAAGCTGCCAGGACCTACACTGTGTTGTAGGTTTCTTTTTTTAAATTAGAAGTAGAGAAGAGAGAAAGAGATCAGACCTGTTCAAACCCATATTAGTTTATACTACGTGGACAAAGAATTACACTCAGAGGACACATGCCGTTTCATTAAACTACATTACAATCTCCAACTTTCCTAAATTACAGAGGTTTTAAGGAAGAAAAACTGGATAACTGTATCTTTTTCCCACTCCACAGAGACCTTCCTAGCAAGATATAGGGGGATAAAAAGCACATATTTGGTTTTGACAAGCAGACTTAACTGCTAGGGAGAAGCTTTCAGAAAAATGTTTCTCTCCCTTCCCCCTTAAATTCTCTGCACCCTGAGACAATCTCAACAATTTCAGTCCCAGTCTGGCTGGAGCCAAAAATACATTTTTTTTCTCTTCAGGAGTAATGGTCACATCAGCAGAAGAGAATGGGACACCTCTAATGGTGATGGGGGCAAAGAAACTGCTGAAGGGCAGCTACCGGGCAGCTGCAGCAGGCAATGATAATCCACTTCTGGATATTCTTACCTTGTAAACCATATGATGAAACAATCCAAAATGAACCAAGAGATAGTGCCAGAAGGTGAGACTCCTAGGTTGGAAGGCACTCAACCAGATATTGGGAGAAGCAAAGGACCAATATAAATAGAGCTGCCAATAATGATACAACTAGGTAAGAGCCGAGGGGAAGTTTCACGGCTGACATTAACAGAGGTGAGAAGCAAGTCTGATGCTGTACCACACATACAATGTAAGCATGGAATGTGAGAAGTATGAATTAAGGCACACTAGAAACAGTAAAGCAAATAATAAAATGGTTAAACCTGGAATGGGGACATTTTCAGTCAGACAAACTAAGTGCTTTACTCTGGAAATGACAAGCTCTTAAGATACGAGGTGCCTCTGATACTGAGGTGAAACATAGCATGAGCAACAATGCAAAGCCTGCCCAAATCATTCCTGACAGAATTTGTGGAAAACCTATCACCCTAACCATCATTCAAGTCCAGGTTCCAAAAACAGATACATAAGAAATTGAAAACTGTTAACTAATAGAAAACTGATAACACATAAAAACAAGACATGCTGATAATCACAGGCAACTGGAACACAACAGTAAGAAATACAGCAGAATAAATATTATGATCTAGGAATCAAAAATGAAATGGGAGAATGACCCATAGAATTTGGTTAGCCAAGCATCTGCCTATTGCAAATGCATACTTCATGCAAGTGATCAGATGACTGCACACAGGGGCATCACCAGATGGCCAATACAGAAATCAAATAGGTTACAGAATTGGAAATAGAAAATGGAGACACTGTATTTCCACTGCCAAAACAAGACTAGGAACAGACTGCAGTAAGGACCATGAACAATCAATATCAATATAAAGCTGAGAATGATCACTAACAGTAGTGCCAAAATACAACTTAAAAGACACTGCTGAGGAATTTCAAGGCCACATAAAGAACAGATAAGCATTACTTAATTCAAGTGACCATGAGCCAGAAGAATATTGACTGAAAACAGAGACCTTAAAGACAATTCCTGAAGCAAAAAAATAGATAGATAGATAGATAGATAGATAGATAGATAGATAGATAGCAAGAAAGCAAGAAAGAAAGAGTGAAGATGGATGATGGAAGAAACCCACACTATTGCTAAGGACAGGCAAGAAGCAAAAACAGAAGGTGACAGAAATAGGGTCAGAATCCTGAATGCAACTTTTCAGCAATAATCCCATAGAGACAAAAATAACTTACAATGGTCAGTGCAAAGAAAAAGAAGAGAACAATGAGGAGAAAGAGACATTTTCTAGACAATTAAAGACCTCAAAGAGAAATTCAAGCCTACATCAGGAATGCTAAAAGACTAAAAGAGGAACCTATTATCAGACCATAACAAAATAAAAAGAAGGTGGAAGCAATATAAAAAGAGAAGAGATGGAAGGATGACAGACTCCTTCAAAGAGGAAGCCAATGAGGAAGGGCCTGCAATACCAGAAAGCAAAGTGAAAGCTGCTCTGAACATCCTTGGAAGGAATAAAGCACCCAGGGTAGATAGGATACTAACAGATTGATTCCAAGCTGTAAAAACTGAATTGGTCCAAATCCTAACAAGAGTATGCAAACAAATATAGAAAATAAAACCGTTGTCAACAGAATGGAAAATCCCAATCCCCAAGAAAGGAGATGCAAAAGAAAGCATCAACCACAGGACCACTGCACTCATTCCCCATGCAAACAAAGGACATTTAATGAATGAAGAACACTACCTTATATGGAGCAAGAAATGCTAGGCATTCCAGTTAGCATCCAAAAAGGAGGAAGCACTTAAGATCGCATCACAAATGTACAGTCTACATGCAACATAATGCAACATAAAATTTCAGATAAAGGATAGTCTATGCTTTATTGACTATGGCAAAGCTTTGACTGTGTGTGGATCGTGAGAAGCTATGGGGTGGGGGTTCTAAAAGAAATGGGTACATCTCAGCACTTGATTTTCCTGAACTGTGGCCTATGCTTTGACAAGAAACTACCATCAGGATACCATATGAAGGAACAGAATCCTATAGGCAAAGGCATCACTCAGACAAGGGTGCATTTTATCTCCTTATCTGTCCAATCTGTATGTAGAACATTATCATAAGGAAAGCTGGATTAGGAACAGAGGAAGCAGGAGTGAAAATTGGTGGATGATACATCCCCAAAATGCCAAGAATACCACAATACTGGGAGAAAGCAGCAATGAACTGAAACAATTCCTGATGGAAATGAAAGAAGACAGTGCAAAAGCAGGAGTGCAGCTGAACATTAAGAAAACAAAAATCATGACTTCTGAAGAGTTACACAATGTTGAGGTAAAAAATGAATAAAATGCAGTTCTGAAAGATGGTATATACCTTGTCTCAGTCATCAATTCAAAGAGAGATCACAGTCATGGGAAGGAAAAAGAAAAGATTACCTAGTGGGAGAAGTTTCACTTGAGATCAAGACCAAGTATATCCACACTATGGTATTCCCAATCACTGTGCATGGGTGTGAAAGCTAGAGAGTGAAGAAAGCTGACAGGAAGAAAACTGATGCATTCAAAACATGGTGCTGGAGGAGAGCTTTGTGAATATTCTGGACTGACAGAAAGATTAACAAGTGGGTCCTAGATCAAATTATGTCAGAACTTTCCCTGGAAGCAAAAATGATAAAATCAGAGCCTGTTACAGGCACATTGCAAGAAAGCAGAACTCACTGGCAAAGACAATTGTGCTAGGGAAAGTGGAAAGCAGAAAAATAAGACAACTAGATATGTTTTGATTCCATAAAGGAAACCACATCTTTGCATTTACAACAGCTGATCAGGGCTGTGAAGGACAGGCCATTTTGGAAGACATTCATTTACACTGTCACTATAAGTTGCAGGTGACTTGATGGCACATAGTAACACACGGCATGAGCACTATACCATGTTTTTTTGATTTGATTTTTTTTAATTTCATCTCTCTACCACCCAAAAGTCAAAAGTTTTCCGGGCAGTTTGTGACAATTCATAAAACTACAAACATATACAGATATTAAAATGCAACATAAAATTTCAATGTATATAATTTAAAATATTTTAAACAGCTGAAAACAATGTAAATAGAATACTAGACTTGCCAAAAAGACAGCTGCTTGAAAGTAGTTGAGGATCTTAACCCAATGCTGAAAAAAGGATATTGTTGGCTCTAGGCAGACCTCAGTGATGATATGATTTCACAATCATGGCGATAGCAGCACAGAGAAGGTCCTCTCTTTTATTGCTACCCTCTGAAATGTTAGGAAGAAGCCTCAGAAGCAGATTTAGTGTTTGGGTAGATTCAGGTCAAGAGAGACATTGTTTAGTATTGCAGTCCTAAACTGTGTAGGAACTGTTTAAGTTAAATGCAGCACCACTGGGCTCAGAAGCTAATGCCAAGACCACCAGAATTCTGGTCCAGTTATTAGGTCTGGCTATTGCAACCAGTTGTAAGCCGCCCCGAGGCTTCGGCGAATGGGGCGGCATAAAAATGTTTTAATAAATAAATAAATAAATAAAATAATAAACAGTGTGTTGTGCTGAAAAGCATGAACTGTGCATGTACAGTTGTGCAGCAGTATCAAGGCTAGAGGAAACTTGCAAGAACTGACAAAAGCAAGAACAGAAAGATTCCTTTAGTCACTTTCAGAGGTTTTAGTAAATGTTTATTTATCTCAATTGCAAAAGTTAATAACATGGAGATTTTTTTTAAAAAAGAAATTGTATAGAATTTTTTAAAGCCTTGCATAAGCATTTTTATTTCAGTAATAAGTCTAAGAAAATCATGTTAGAGGCAGTCCCTGAATGATTTTAAGTTGGGAATAGAAGGTAGAAGTTGAGGATTTCAAAGATATGAAATTCCATTGAACTGCATGGCTCTTCCAACTTCACTTCCTTCTGTCAAGTCTATTCAGCCTGTGAACAGCAAATACTATTAACATATTCATTCATCCAAGGATCTGTACACACCCTTTTATTTCCTGGCCAGTTCCTCTGGGAGATCTTATTGCCTCTTACACTAAGGTCACTGTCAGCTCTTTTTGATATTATCTTAAATGCAATGTTTACTAGAAACTGGATAGAAATCAGAGGCCAGTTAGCTTTGCAGAATACCTGCAACAAATCAGTTTCCCCCTCATGCTTCACAGATGAAACACAGAAAATATCTTCTAAGGAAAATAGGGGGGATGTCACCCACTTACATAGTTTCAGACCCCCAACATCAAGAAAAACAAAAAATGACAACTATATTTCACTAGACCCATAATACTTCTATTAGATAACTGGATAAATGAAAACAAGTTAGGACAACAACACATTTCACATGAGCATGGAAAGGTGTCCATGGAACTGAACTATTATTTAAACTAGGATTCTTTATTTCTGTACTGTAGGAACCAAGATCACATGGCTTTCCTGGCTATGTATTTACAATGTTTCTAGGTCCTCCATATATAAAGCACAGTTACTATAGCTCTGTACTTTGCTAAAAGCCTGCTTTGACATGAATGCTCCTAGCAAAAAGCATTTTGGAAATTAGGGGGACATACAGGCTACAAGCCAACACTAGGATGACAGCCATCTGCTGGAAATGCCAGGCATTTGTATTTTTAATTAGTCTGACTTTTCAAATGGGCATAACAAGTGCAGCTGATAAAATACACGCCCACAAGATATTCTTCTGTGACAGGGAATTAGGGTCCAAAGCTGGCTCTTCACTTTGCACATTAAGAAGTGGCCTGTTAGATCAGTCCAGCATCATGTTCTTCAGAGGCAAGTCAGATATGTCCTTGAAACCAAGCAGAAAAGCATGAAGGCAAGAGCCCTCCCTAAAGCATGTCTCTCCAGCATCTGGTATTTAGAGGCATACTGCCTTTGAATAAGGTTCTATGCGAGAGGCTCCCTGCTGGTTGGCAGAATTTCCACAAACAGTCCTGGAACACCAGAACAGGTAGGCCTCCTGACTGAACAGATAACACCAGTACCTTCAAACTAGTTGTGTGCAATTTTGTACTAGGCTACTTCTACAGAAAGGATCCTATAAAGAAATAATTCTTTTCTATCAAATTTATCATAGATTTCTGTTAATCACTCCTTAGAAAGCCTTTCCTATTATCTTAATGACCTTTATGGCATTTGCCTCTAATTTTCCAGGCAACTGAAATCCCTAAGAGTACCAGGTGAATAGAGAAGGCCAGTTGTTTCCATACATGACAAAAGGTGTTGCACAGGGAGAGTGAAGAGGTGCAACTCAACTACATTCTTCAGCCCCTTTATATCTGGAGAGGGCAGTAATCTTGGCTCTATCAGACAGCGGGGCTCAAAGTTTAAATGGGACTTGCTGCTCACTTGCTTTTCCTGTCTCTGTCTCTCTCTCTTTGAAGTTGCCTGGACAGCTTCCTCAAGCTGGCGTTATCACTCCCTCTAACCACTCTTGGCAGGCAATCTAATTCCCCCTGAAAAGGTCACCGCCATTTTAACTGCCTTTCAATCACATTAGGAGTGCTGCCGCTCGTGCCTGCAGAGCTGCGCCTGCAGCTCTCTTGGCTGAGGTGCGATCGATAAACTGACATACCATTTCCCCTGCCCCCACTCCCAACTCCCCCTTTTCTAATGGCTCCCTCACTGTGCCAGACTCCCCGCACCCCTGTACTAGCATCACCTCCTCTGGCTATAAGAATGACAAAAGGTGCTGATTGACCAAAACTCTCCTAAAAGTGATACAACACAGGGAGAAGAGATAACTTATCATGCCTTAATCTGCTTAGCCCATTTGCCCCAACACAGGGAGGGGGGTGTTAGGCCCTCTCCCTAGATACACAGAGGCAGCAACATCCTGGGGATCAGTCAGCTCAGGCATCTTTGAAGCTAGGTTACTACAAAGAACAGCTGGCCTCCAGCTCCCCTCCATGCAATCATTACTGTTATCTCTCTCACATTCACCTTTTTTTCCTCACAGTTACCACTGCTGTGTTTCCTCCATCGATCCTCATGTAAGACAGTGTTTTAAGTCTGCTCGCCTTTTGACTGTACTAAGCCGTTTAAGAGATGACAGCATCCTCTATCAGCACAAAGCCAATATGATTCTTTTAGGATAAAGCACTTTTTTCTCACCCACTCTCCTTCCCCACACTTGCTCACTCTTTCAACAGACATGCTCACAAAAATGCTAAGCTTTCAAAGGGGGAAAAACATTTTTGGAACTTTTCTTGGCAATTCTTTAAAGGGACAGCCTTACAATGTAAACAGCTAGGAAAAATGAGCAACTATTCTCAAACAACTGAGGAATTGCTACAAATGCAGGGAATTTAAAGAAAAAAGTCAAGAGAAAAACTCAGCACCTGTTTCAAGAGCAGCAAGCAGGCTGGAGCTTAAAGCATTAGGTTTTGTCCTCAGGAAATAAGTCTCCACAGAGTTTTAGCAGATATATACTCTAAATGTGCATATGCTGTTCCACTTACTGGAAAACCTACAAGTAAACTTGAAGACATTGCAATGTGAGTTCCTGATGTTTAACACAGGCAGCCACAAACAATGCTCAGTACTCCAGTTTGCTGCAGCTAGGAGATGCTGGTTGTACATTTCTCTTAAAATGTACACTTAGAATAGATTTACAAATGTTTTAGTGGATCTTTAAAAAGTATCAGGTATACTGTGCCTCTAATAAAAAGCCTGAATGAAATACAATATTGAATGGAATACAAGCATTAATGTCTCTTGAAACTTAATTTATGACCCTTTACACTGAATTAAGCATACTCTAGGTAAAAATCTAACAGGGATAGAAATGTGTCTTTAAGTCAAGCATTATAAATGACAGCATACTATCATGTGTTCTCTTTATTACCCAAACTTTCAGCCTGACAGAATTTACCTACAGCAATAAACCAGGATTTCTGGCTTAATAAACCATGATGTGAATAGACTGGGTGTTTGTGGAAGAAAAGACAATGCTTTGCATGACATCTAAACCAGGATTATGGATAATTTTAGTTAAACAAACTAGGAATCCTAAATCAATAACACACCTTATTTAAAGCTGGCTTCCAAACTTTGCCTGTTTTGGCACACTTGCTCAAACCTAAGATTATGGTTTTCACTCAAAGTTATTCTCTTTATGATTTACCTTCTTGTACAAAAGGGGAGGAGGGGAACTGAAATGAAAGCAGAATGACTGCAGTCGCTGTCAAATAGCACAGATACTTCCATGCCACGAAGAAATGCTGTTATGCACATTAACTGCCTGTCCTTTCTTTGAGAAAGTTGTAGGCATTTCACTTCAAGTAAATCTTCTTGATTAATATCTTCATATATGAAGGCACGTACACAGAAAGACAAACAGAAATCCTTGTTTCAGAACTGTTCTCCACAGCAGTTATACATTTTGTAGTGCAGTAAGTTTGTGGACCAAATTAGTGAGTTCTTCTTAGATTAGTCCAGCATATTCTTCCATCATAGAAGAGAGAGAGATTTATAGGCAATCTCCAATTACTGACCAGACTTAGACCTGCTTAGCTTCAGTAAGGTGGCTGCATTACGTACCATCAGATATAGCCTAGAGGTTCCACTAATTGGAAAAATGTTTGTGTTTTAGAGCAACCAATCTGTATGCATTCATATTCAAAGAACATAAAATTGAAATTTAGACATTTTCTGTCAAGCTATTTAAATTGGCTTATTAAGGCCAAACACACTTATTAGAAAGTAGGTCCCATCCAACTCAGTGGGAATTGCTTTTCAGTAAGCAAGCAAGGGACTTAACTCTAAGTCAACTTTGTTTAAAATATTTCAATTCAGATGCCTAATTAAAATAAATGTATAGAGATGGTTCTTACCACACATGTATGGAGAATTGAAAACATTCAAACCCATCTAAAAACAGAAACAGGGGCCTAGACACCAGTGACACCATTATTTAAGCCTGTGTTCTGAATCAGTTTCTGACCAATGAGTTGCAACAAACCAAGCTGTGCTTAAGGTGAGGCTCATACTATCACTGTGAAACAGACTGGGTTAAGATAGATTTACAGTGGTTTTCAACCTTTCCACAGATGGGGACCGGCGAAAACAGGAAAGCCAGCCCCTGAGCCAATCCGCAGTGAGTGGGATTTGACTCCCTCATGGACCAGCAGGAAATCTCCCCCATTGAAAACCACTAGGATAGAAGAGTCCTACCTGGAACTTTTACATATGATGCATTCTACGTTATTAAAATGATGTTCCAATGTTAAATGTTAATGTTATCTTTTTTTGTAAAGCTGATCAACAAATACTTAGAATAATGGATTCATGCTAGTCTACACCAAAAAAAATCATGTACACTATATTATATAATGGAATACTTTACCCTCTGGATAGAACTGGGCTTTTCTTTTCAGTTCAGGGGAGGCTTGCAACATATTTATTATATTTATATCCTGCCTTTTTTCCTTCCAGGAATTCAAGGAGTCTTACTTAACTCTCCTCCTCTTTTTCCTGTCAATCTTATCCTCACAACAACAGCCCCATGAGGTAGGTTGGGCTGAGAGTCTGTAACTGGCCCAGCTTCACCCAGTTAGCTCCGTGGCTGTATGAGGACTAGAATCCAGATTGTCTGAGTCTCAGCCCTGCTCTCTTACCCTCAAAACATGACACAAACTGTTTTCTGACTGATATTCCCTTCATTTAAACTTCCAGAACTCTGCAACAGACAGCACAGCACTAACTTTAGCTTTGGGTCCTGCTTAGAAAAGTCTGATCTCCAGAAAAAAGGGGAAAAATACCCTTTGACTGAAACATGGTAAGAAAAGGGCAATAAACAGTCTGATCAAGAAAACACAGCAGGGGACACATGCAAAGTAATTTCTAAGGACACAATTGTTTCTTTACAGTTATCTAAATGGCTGCCTTCCCCCACCTAGATTTCAACTAAACACATCAAACAAACCCTTCACAAATGGGTTCAAATTAGAGATTACTTTTTGTTAAAGGTGAGTATTTCCCACATCAAAATAGTACAGTGGTACCTCGACTCACAAACACCTTGGTTCATGACCAAATTGGGTTGCGAACAAAAATTTCATGAAAATGTTGACTTGGGTCGCCAACTCTGCATTGGGTGGTGACCAAGATTGCAGCCATCTTCCCACCCTCCCCAAGTGGGGTGATGGCCACAATCGCAGTTGCGTTCATGCAGGGAAGACGTGTGTGATCATGGCTGTGCCGTGCCTGTCTTTCCTGCAGGAGTGCACTGTGCCAGGATTTGAGAAGCACCACCCCAACATAACTGTAACAAACAGAGTGTTGAATCTGATGAATGATAACGTGGTCTCTCATTTCCGGAGGGTTATGCAGCGCAGGAAAACCAAATGACAATAGACAGATTTTTCACCAAAACTGACCCTGCAGCTAAGAGACAAAGAAGAGAGGAAACCCCTGAAGGAGATCTCCCCAATGTCCTTATGGAGGGGGACTCTCCCTCAAAACAATAATCTCCCCCACACCTAGGTTAGTGTTCTCCACTGTACAGTACTTTGTTACTTGGTTGTTCTTTGTCACTTTGTTTCTGATTAAAAAAAAAACAGTTACAGAACAGATGAACCTTATTTATATTGAACCTTATGAGGAAATTTGACATGGGTCACAACAACGTTAGGAAGGGCCACCTCATTTAGATTGAATCTTACAGGGAAATTTGACTTGGGTCACAACCAATTTGAGTCACAACCAGAGTCGTGGAATGGATTAAGTTCGTGAGCCAAGGTACCACTGTATAAGCACAAGTTATTTGTTTTTCCATGCTAGTTGCAGTGTATTCCTCCTGCCTAAAAATTAAGGATGCTTTGTCTGAATTGTTCAATGTGTGCATTTGACTTGTAGGATTTACAGCATGACAGGTGTGAGTAAACACTACATTCAAGATCAGATGGAGTGTTTACCAAAAAATGCAGACTGCTCAACATTGGCAAGAACGTTTGGGTAAGAATATTCTGTCATGATACTGTTCTTGTTATGCCCAGCATGCAGGAAACTAATAGGACAGACCCTCCCCACAAGAATTCTACAGGGTCAAGGAGGGTCTGAAAAGTGAATGCATCCCCCAGCAGTCAATCACCTGAATGAGAAGACTGAGTAAAACTGCAGACACAGGAGACCCATGAGATGGCAATGTCAACAAAGGATTCCAGATGAAGATTTACTAAACTGAGTCTAAGGTGCTGCAAAGGAAAGAACTAGGGTGCCTGGGATGAAACAGGTAATTAGGTCTTTGAAGAAAGGGAATAAAGTAATACGAAATCACAACAGCAGACAGAAATCTCTCCTCTCCACAGCTATAATTTCTAAGTGAAACCAAATACATCACAAACAGCCCTAGCATGGCATGCTGGAAGGTCTGCCCTGGAATAGACAAGGCTTTTGCATTTACTGGTAGTCAAAGGAGCACACTTTTCCCTTATGGCGGACTACTCAATATATGCCATAGTACTGCTTAATTCCAGATTCCAATCTACCTACTTTTAAACCCACATTTATCTACAAGCTCAAGTAATTCATCCAGATTGTAAACCTCACTCCCTTTCCCTAGTTGGCTATTTCAGATTAAAACCCTGTCCAAACTATTAAGATACAGCCCTTACATCCAACCAGGTGGCAACTTTATTTTCATAGGGCAGTGTACCAGTTTACTGTTCAAGGAAGGGTGGGACATTTTCCTCACTATCACAAGGTTCACACCAGACAGTTTAGTCAATCCTAACACAGAGCAAAACGCTGAGGTGTAAGAAAGGAGCCAGGTGCACAGCTAAAATTACATTCACCAATAAAACTCACAAAGGTCACATTTTGCCATAACTCATTCTCTCCTTTGCAGCCATTTCTTCTGTCACAGGGGAAGGAATAGAAGGAAAAATAAGATGTGTTTGTCTGAGAGCCCTGAGGGCTGTAGTCCTGGAGGTGTATGGCAGGTTGCTGAATTCTCATTTATCAGCCTTAAAAAAGATGGAGTGATAAATGCATAACCGGCCCTTTAATATTTTATGCAGGTGCTAAAGTGACTTAGCTGTCAACTTCCATACATCACCAGTGACTGATAAACCAGCTTTCGTCACTCCAGACTGGGACTTTTTACAATTTCATTCTTCATTTCCATTTAAAAAATATGCACTGTATTGCTGAAACTGATTGGCTTGTGGCTGCTCCTATTCTTTTCAGTGTTGGGCTACATGTTCCTGATTATATGTTTTACTCATTATTCCTCCAATTTTATTCTGTTTTCACAGGCATAGAAAAATAAATCTTAGTAGCGGCAGAACTGCAAGTACCCACCTAAACTAGTAAGTACATAACTGGCCTGTTACACAGCTTAATAAGATTCAGTGATTGAGACAACATTTTGCCTCCTGACTAGGATAATCAACAGTATAAAAATGAAACTCCTCAACCAATTACAACGAATCTTGTTAACTAATCTTAAGGATGAAAATGGGAAATTTATAGTACCAATTATGCTACTCCTAGTTTGTAAAATATGCTTGGTTTCGGGTGGTATGCGATAAATTTCTCCAACCACTTGGCTTATGGGAGCAAAACACAGATGCAACTTTATCAGCTTTAGCAGGACCAACTTTCTGTATGTATTTCCAGCTGTGTTTCCTTGAGATTCAGACAAATATGCTGAGTTGCTTCAAGGATTTTCATAAACCAACTTGGATGCACATGTAAATCATTCTGAACATATCATGCCCATCAAAGACATAATCCGTGAGGGCATATTTGCATGAACAACAACTTCTCTGGGAAGTAAGTTGGACTACAAATTAGAAGACAAAATTGTTGCCTAAGAATAACACTCTGTGTAATGCTAAAGAGAGGACCCAGACATAGTTCAGTCTGGAGCACATCCCAGTGATCTCCTATAATGCCCCTCTTACCTCTGAACCCGCCTTCCAGAAGGGTGGTGGCACGTATCCTTTTCTGCCCACACCATTCGTATTCCTCAAAGCGATTACCATTCTCATTCTCAATATCAACAGAGTCATCTTCCATCATGCATGAACCTTCCCTCTGGGGAGGCAAAGAGAATAGAGCAAGCATCAGCTAATGTCTTGGATAAATAAGTTTTCTATTAGGTAGTATTCCTGCTAATGGATGGTGTACAAAGCTGAAGGGATGGAGGGAGAATAGCAGGGACCTGTTGGACAGATTTCATAAAACTGTATCATTCAAAAAGATAAACATTCACATTCATCACTGAGTTTAGAAGGCTGGGAGTTCCAGGAAACATAACCCCATGATGAAATTGGGTTATGACTATACTGTGACATCAAATTGCCTAAAATCACCTATTGAATTAGTGGCAGAGTTGGAATTTGAATTTAGGACTTTCTCACTCAATTTTGTTAAAAGCTGTAGTATAGAAGAAATAATGTTCCTTTGCTTCAAATTTAGAAACTATTTGAAGAAAGTAAGAGAAAACGGAAAAAAATGAGCTGCTACAGTGCAAGGAGCAAAATGCATCAATACTTTACATCAAACTTCAAGATCAATGCTTTGGAGAAGGATTTTTAGCATAGCATAGAGGTGTTGCAACAACAATAGTTATATGAACCATCTCTCCAATGCTAAATGTTGACTAATATGGGTAAAAGGAGAGAACTTTGAGGGAAGCTCTTTTTCACAGATGACATATAATCATCTGCTACAACAGTCTGATGCTGATCTTGAAGATATGGTTCAACTCAACAATAGGCAATTATAGTCACACTAACAATGTCCATTAACTGCCCAAATAGCAGTCTACAGTCAGCTGCATCAGAGGTTGCTATAGGATCCACAATGATCAGAATGACAAGCTAACCACTATCAGGAAATCATTCATCACCTTAACAAATGCTGCCTAATCTAAAGGGAGACTAGTATCAAACAGCATTCATCCCAGAACATTATTGTTCTGCAGCTATTCTGCCAGGGCCTTTTTAATTACTGTTCTTAAAAATGGGAGATTAGATATCAGTCTAATAATTGGTAAGCACTTGTGTGTCAACAGGATTGTTGTTGGGCTGAGAAATTACTAGTCTGTACTTTGCTAGCCATCTCCTTTCCAATTCATGCCTCATCTCTGAGATTTGCTGTATTATAGTTAAACCACAACTGTCAAAAAGGTATAGTAAAAAGCAAAGACTCTTTGTAAGTGTTAAACATAGAGGCACCAAGCCTGCTAACCTCATTTGAAAGGTACGGAAAAATGGCTGTAGTGCAATTACAACATCCAGATAGAGTAGACCAGAACCTTCAAGACAGAAGACAAGCACAGATCTACAAAGAAGCATTCAAATCTGGAGTTTTCAACTTGAAAACTTGCTTTTTATTCTGATAGTAGGCATAGCAGAGGATGAAAGAAAGAAAGGAGAGGCAGCAAGGATCCCTTAGTGCTTCTACCTTTGCAAGGCATTGTTCGACATGCCCACTCCTCTCCTCCTCGGATCCTGAGAGAGGCTGGCTGCAGAGGGGACATACCTGTCCTTCGTCTTGCTTCCTCCGTTTCATTTTCCCAATCCGAGCTGTGCAAGGAAAGCAGAGAGAAAAGAACACAACAGGTTATATAGATTTCCAGGCAGGAGCTCACTCTCTTCTCCATCCAGCCTCAGTAGCACCTCTGCTTAAAACAGACCACACCCTTCTATCTGTTGTTAGGAATGGCAGCTGCTTACATGCCCATGTTTTCTCTTGAGCAGTTCAAATAAATGAAACCGAACTGCCCCCCACCCCTGTGAACTAGAATAGCTTTTCTGTTCTCACTTGATAGTAGGCACTTGGGCTGGTTCACAAGATCAAAAAGGCCACAATGTAAATTGGCACCCGGACACCACTTGTTCTGTCAGCCCAGTCCAGGTGGCATGCGTTGTTTGAAGAAAAATGACCTTCAAATAATCAAACAACAGGCTATGGGTTATTTGTGGGCTGTTTTCCCCTCAAACAAGACATGCCAACTATATCTGGATGCTATAACAAGCTAGGCTAGTAGCACCCAGCACCAATGTATGAGAGGAACTGAGTCACTGAGTCAAATCCAGCCCAAGTACCTTGATCTAAAGGGCTATGACTAACTCCATTAAACTTAGAATACAGTTTCCCCTGTGATGTTTTTTAGGCATATTCAGTCAAATTCTCATTTTGTGAATGCCGGATACTAGCTGGAGCATTCTGTGTCTGGAGCTACCAGAGGATGAGGGCTTAGAATTTTTTCTTCCTTCAATTCCTAACCAGTCTGTGTGTGTGTGTTCCCAGAGAATACCCTGACTAGAGAACAAAACTTGCCAGAAAATACGCACTGTTGCTTTTGATTCAGACTAAAATGGGTACCTGAAGTATCTTCCTAAGAATGTAATCCTACTGATTGCACCTTCAATTATCAGAAGCCACCACATTCAGAGGTTTCTGACTATACAAGGCAGGGCAGGAGAATTGCAGAGAGCTTTTTACCTGTCTAGTGACAGCACTTCAGAGGCGGAATGAACAAGCTTTATCCTGGCCTCTCCAGTCTCCTCCCCCCGCTGCCCATTGAAACACCCTCTTTTTCTTCCTCTCCAAGGTTGCTTTTCTGACCTCAGAGTCAGTTGACATGATCCTTTCCATGCTAACTATGATGGGTTAGGATAGAGAAATCAGATCACTGACTCCCCTTTCTGAGACTGGAGTGGTGTCTCTGACCTTAAGGAGAGAATTCCCAATATCCTATGGTTCCTCACAGAATGTCTAGGGGTATAAGTGTTATTTCCTCTGTTAAGATAGGATTCTGAAGATGGCATCAAGGATAGCATCTTTCAAATAAATTTGTATAGATCCTTCAAAATTATGAAAGCTTCTGCTTTAAAAAATAAGCAGATTTCAGAATGAAAAGAAAAAAGACTTGACATATGTGGGCAACTTCCAATAAATTTTTAGCAACTGAATACAGGATGACAGTGAGCTTACAGGGTTTGGAAGGCTTCACTCAGCACAATTCCTAGTCTTTATATCCTGTTTGTATTCGTTTATTAAGTTCTTGGATTCCAGATTCTATCCCCAGTCTCTCCCAGCATCTACTAAGATAACTGCATGCAGAGACTTGAACTATGCACCTCTTCTTCCAGTTATGGAACTTGAGTGTATTTTTAAGGAGTTTTTCCCTCTAGATTGGAGAGACACATAACATTCAGGAGAGCCTTTCCATTACCCAATTGCTAGTTAATTTGAACCAACATTAAATGAGGGCAAGACATCTGGAATACTTTGATTTTAAGAGCTCCCAGACCCAGTTCCTTTCAGATGTGTTGAACAATGACTTCCACCTTTCCAATCAGCATGGCAAAGCCATACTAGGAGGGGATGATGGGAGTTGTACCCTAATGCATCTGCAAGGTGCCAGGTTGAAAAAAGATACAATAAAACAACATTGATCATTAAGACAGATAGCTTTAGGCAAGTATTAACAGATCTTTCAATCACAGACAGGGAAAAAACGAGCAGCTTAATTAATAAGTAAGGTCAAAATTCTGATGAAGACAGAAATAAAAGCCCAAGGAAATTGTATGTGGTAATAAGAGGTGACATGACAGAGAAGTCATTTAGCATGGTAACAGTTATGGACATTATGAACTCAACTATATGTTGCATATGTATTACAAATGCATTGCCAAAACAGATAAAACATTGCACATCTAGAGGGAAGTACCCAACAGCACTGGACCACAAATACACAATAGGGGTGGGCAGGACATAGGCACACGCAAGCTGTTTATAATAATTCAAGTGGGTAATACGAGAAAGGTAATGCTGATCCAATAGACATTAAATTTCCTTGTCTCTTTCTCTGGAGACAACACATGAGCAAACTGAAACACTTTTTTCTGACTATACTGAAAAATCAATCAGTCATACAAACAAACAGAGGAGAGTCAGTGATCCACACCAATAGACTTTCCGGGGCCTCCTCCAACATTTTCTCTTGCCCTCCGAGCAAGAACGCCCACCCCTTTCAGAGCTATCAGGAGCCTCTAGCTCAAGAGAGGGACCAGGTACTATTACCACTGAATTGTTTCTCCAATGTAATATTAATAGCACCTGCTCCCTTTCTTCCTCCCCAAAGTAGAAGGAATGCAGTCAGGAAGGTTTCTTTCCTATGTCATATTAGCTTGCATCCGAATACTTTTCATTACCTTTAATTGTCTGAGGCATGGTCTGAGCACCTGTTAATGGTTTTGTCACTGTCCCCAAGGAGTACCTGGGGTAACCTTTCTGGTTGCTACCATGGGCATATTTTTTAAAAACCCTGTAATATAATGTAATCTATTGCTCTGGTGTGACACAGACAGAAATTGTAAAGTATTTCATACAAATAGAGGACTCATGCTTAATAATTTTTATACAAAATGTAGAGAGAAATGTGAATTTTAAGTGGTTTTGCAAAGCTTCAATAGCCCTGTCTTTATAGTAATCCTACATGTTTTGCAGCCAGTTACAAGCTGGCAGATTTTCCTGACATCAACGTATGCTCTAACATGACACACAGGATAGTAACACAAAGGATTTGATTTTTTGCCTGAGCTAACAAGTTTTCAGTGCCATTCAGCATGTTTGTTTATTTCATTTCTATACAGCTCCACAAATGAGACTCTCTGGGAGTTTAACACAGTTACCATAAAAACAGATGATAAAGGTACAATAAAAAAAACCATCAAAACAGGAAAAAAAGGTTTAAAACAGCTAAAACAGCTAAAAAACTGACAAGTAGTAACAAAAAAGAAGGAACCAAAGAGAGACTTTGCAAAACACCTGGTGATTCCCCTTAAGCTCCTGGGTGAGCAAATAAGTTTTTTAAAGCCTCCAAAAAGGCATATAAGAGTACCTTACGATTAATGGCTTTTAGTAACACAGCCAACCTTAAAGACCATGAGAGATCGGGCAAAGAAAAACACTCATGCCCATGAAATTAGAAAGGCATGAGAAAAACAGTAAACAGAGTAAAGAACTAACAAAGTTTTGGTTTTTGTAATAGCTTGACAGTGGATGTCAAGAGTAAGAGAGAAGAATAGGGCTCCATGAAAGCCACAGTAAGAAGAATTTCCAATTGCTGCTATAGAGATCAGCTATCACTTCTAATCAATGTAGGAGGGATGGAGCAGCCCCAGAGGAAGGAGGTCGACTGCTGAGCTGTCCCAAAGGAGAACAGCTCAAAAGAACACACAAGTGAGACCAGTCTTGTTAATTAGTGCTGATAGATGCAATCATTTCTAATTAGCTCACTAATCCTTCTCCCCTATACTGCTGTCACAGGAATGAAGAGGTGGGCCTGGGTTGATTTTTCTTTACCCATAAGTCAAAGTTTTGTTTTGCTTTTTTAAATGAGTAAAAGAGCAGGAAAAGAGACTTTCACTTAAGTGTGTCTGACTGCCAATCTCTTTTTCTACTCCATTAACAAAGCTTCTTTATTCCACCTCTCAGTGAAGATGGAAGGTTGCCACTAATTTTCATTAGTATTACAATAATACTTATGCCATTGGAGAGACTAACTGCCCTGAGATGTTTAGTATCAAGCAATCTGGCTTGTCAGTTTTATCTCTTGTTCACCCTGGACTGTATTACAGAACAAACCTTCCTTTCTACACCTAGTAAATATTTGTGATAACTTTTATACTGACAACTCGTGTGGTCAGACATTTTAGTTCTAATTTATCAAATTATTTTCTTTGCGACTAACTGCTGGAAGGCTGCTGTATTAAAGCAGTTATATGAATGGCCCTAACTGTAACAGAATGTCTTGCTAAGAAACAGGCCAACTTTTCATGACTCTTGTTGGGTGGTTGGGCACTGCTTTTTTCCAATCCTTTCATTTTCTACTATAGTTTTTCAGTCCCACCCCTGAGTCTTGGCAAGCTTCCTTTTGTGATCTGTGCAACTGATCTTTGATTATGAAAGCTTGTCAGGCTCCTGGCAGCTATAAACTCTGGAAATAATAAAGAGTCCTCCTATTGTACCTACCTTGCAAAGCATTGCTTCCCTGTTATCTCTGTCATTTGTATAATGAACTTGCACTTAGCATTTCACCTATCATGGATACCCTGCCCTACAGAAAAGACTCTTTTCTCTGTGTTTATTGTATCTATCTGCTCATTCTGAGTTAATGGTATATCTGACCTACCTGGCACTGTTAAAACATTTGATGCTATCAAGTTACCAACTGGTCCTGCCCGTTTACTAATCATTACCAGCTCAAGTCTAATCAATCCTCTGGTCAAGTTTCCTGCGCTACTCAAGATTGCCTGGACATCCCAAGCAAAAATTTCAGTCAACATCTGGAAGCAAAAAAAATATTACTTGCATCTTTCAAATTAATATCTGGTTCAAAATCCAGACAATTTTGTATTTCTCCAAATTTTGCAATGTAGTTTTGGCTTTAAAAAAATAAACCAAAATGAATAAAAGGCCTACAAAACATGTATTTTATAATAAAATACACCAAGGTTGTCATGTCGATCCTTCCTCTTCAAAAAGCAGACATTAAAGTGGCTGGTGGATTTATGAATACCTGCGTAACTGACATATTTTGAAAAGAGATTGATTTGCTCATCCTTAGTCACAAGTTTAGTGCTGAAAGCAGATATAACAGAATGTCTGAAATGTTATGGGATGCTTTTGGAATTTTGGATATAATCTATATTTCAGTTGTACATTAAGTTCAAGCCTATATCTGGCCCCTGAACACACTGTGTCCATCTATCCTCTATATTTACTGGTACTTCTCCAATAAGATTAACTCACAAAGGACCTTCTAAAGCCTGTGACAAGTGGTAGTTAAAAGCAATAATAAAAGTTCTATCTCAATACCGAAGAGTCATGGCCATCTGCTCCAACTGTTAAGCCTCTGGATCTTTAATATCTGCATACCTGCAGGAATTTTGGTAGGTGAGCTTAATATGTTACAGTGCTATTGAAATTTAAAAGATGTGTCTGACAAATTACTCAATAATAATGGTTATTTTACCAGTAGCAATTTTTTTATTCAAGAACAGATCCTTAAGTAACCTAATAACCACTATCCAGATGTATCAGTAAGCTTGAGGAACCCGAAGGTTATGAAGTACTCTTCAGAGAATCAAGCCCCCTCCAAAAAAAAAAAAAAAAGCTCCAAAGGAGTTGAGCATTCTTAGTGGGCACAGAACATTGACTTTTTTGTGGGGAGCAACAAAAACAGAGGGGGAAAGGGATTTAAAAGAATGTGATGTGGCAGGAATAATCTGCATATGCCTGAGGAATTCTGGGAAGTGAGAGGAGGTCACAGCAAGCAGCAGAGAAGGCAGACTTCAACTGACCAGTTCAAGTCAGTGGTGCACACATTAAACAATGCATGAAAATCAGTAAATCTGTATTTCTTTTTTCTTCTATAGCACATAACAGGTGGAAAGGAGTCCCAAATGGTAGTGATCTGTAAAGTGTGTGCAGTGCTTGCATTCCTGCTTGAGGTTAACATTGTAGGTTAACCTACAATAAATACAAGCTGGTTGCACTATTAAAAAAGGTGAGAGTTCTTAAATGGCAGGTGTCCATCCTCAAAGAAACTGGAGAAAGAGAAGAGTTCTTAGACAGAATGGTAGAACTTCAGCAATAAAGAAGTACTAGAGATGGAAGAGCAACAGCAAGTTGAAGCAGATACAGAGAACGCCAAATTGAGGAAAGCCAATGAAGAGGAAACTCCCCTGAGATGGGTAACAGCTAACAGTGGAAGAATCAAAAGACACTCTGCACCAGTAGAACCACTGAAACTAAGTAACCACTTTTAGCCACTGGAGGATGAGACCCAAAGGGCAGCCTGCAGAAAAAGAATTAAAAGAGAACTCGTGCAACAGGGAATAAGATGTAGAAGAAAGGAAGAGAAGTCATTGTGGGAGATTCTTTGCTGTGTGGGACTGAAACCAAGTGTGCTCTGATGACCCATGGAATCATCAGGTAAGCTGTCTCTCTGAAGCTTAGATGAGAATGAAAGTTTGCTAAAGCTCATAAAGCCCACTGACACATCTCTCTTTTTTCTAATTCATGTGGAATCAAATGCCAAAAGGAGCTACAAAGAAACCACATCAGATTTTACAGCTCTGGGAAGTAACCTGAAGAACTTTGGGGACCAGATAGTTTTCTCATCAATCCTCCCAATTCTTGGAAGAGGAATAGAAAAGGAAAGAAAATACTCTAGAATGAAATTCTGCCAAAAGTGGCTCTTCCAAGAAATTCTTGATATGCATGGCTGGTAACTTTCTTCTACAGAAAGTAAAGGAAAGGAGTAGAGGTCCTTCTAGCTTCAACTTAGTATTAACAGAGAAGATTTAGTGGATAAGTGGAGGTTGTGAGAACTCTGGGGGAAAGTGACCTCAGTGTATTTGAGGTTTTGATTTTAAAGGAAGAAAACATGAAGTACAGGCATATGTGTACTCTGAATTTTGGGAAAACTGATTTTAATAAACTCAGGACAATGGTTTATTGTCCTTAAGGCAAGTGACCTTAAGAAGCAAAGGAATCCAAAATGTGTAGGTATTTAAAATAAAAATTAAAGGCACAATTACACACAATTCTAACAAAAACAAAAAATAGGAGACAACGTAAGAAACTAATGTGGCTCCACAAAGAGTTTCAAAAACAAAAAAGGACATGTATAGGAACTGGAACAAAGGGCAGGTTACAAAGGAAGAGCACAGACAGGTAGCACAGAAGTATAGGAATAAAAACAGGAAGGTTAAAACTCAAAACAAGCTGAAGCCAATGAGGGATACTAAAAGCAAACCAAAAGCTTTCCCCCAGTATGTGTATAGTAACAGGCAGTAAAGAAATGGTGGTTTGACTTCTCAATGAGAAGGGCAAATTTCTAATAGGTGACACAGAAAAGGTCGAAGTGTTCAATTTCTACTTTGGTCCAGTCTTCTCCCATAAAGCAGGACTATGACCTAGGACATTCTGGAGGGCTTTTATTCATAGTTGCCATGAATCAGAGAAAACTTGACACAATGTGACAACAAAACCTCCTTTGTGAACTGTGGGAATGCTCTGGACATGATATATCTTGACCTCAATCAAGCCTTTGACCAAGTGCTTCATGACATTCTGATTAACAAACCAGCTAAAAGTGAGCTTGATGGAACAACTATCATTTGGATCCATTGTTGGCTACAGAATCATACTGAAAGCATGCTTCTCAATAGCTCCTTCTCAGACTCGGGAATGATCATAAATGGGGCAATGCAGGGCTCAGTCCTGTGGCCAGTACTCAACATTTTTATTAATTGCTTGTATGAGCTGGTGAGGGAATGCTGATTAAATCTGTAGATGACACTGGGTGGACAGCTAATATCCACTTCCAAATTACATGAAGTACTAGCTCCTCTTCTAATCAGCGCTGGTTAGGCTTCTCCTTGAGGTTTTGAGCACCACAGTTTAAGCAAGATGTAGAGAAACTAGAAAAGCTTTAGAGAAAGAAAACAAAGATTATCAAGAGGACTGGAAACAAAGCCTTATTAGGAGAGACTGAAAAAATTGGGCATGTTTAGCCTTGAGAAGACTGAAGTGAGATATGATAGCAAGTTCAAGTACTTGAAAGATTCTTAAGCCAAGGAAGGCCAGCCTCTCTTCCTGATGATACCAGAGTACAGGACATGTAATAATGGATTCATATTATAGGAAACTTGATTCCAGCTGGACATCAAGATAAACTTCCTGTTACAGCAGTATGGCAAGCAAACCAATTAACTAGGAAGGTTACAGGCTCTCCCACGTTATAGGCATTCAAGAAGCAGTTGGAACACCATCTTTCAGGGATACTTTAACTGGAGTCCTGCATTCAGCAGGGAATTGAACTAGACTGCCTTATAGACCCCTTCCAACTCTACTAAAGTATCCTGAAAGAGGGCATGACTAGCTGGAACCTGGCTATGTGAACATAAATACTGCTCACAAACACTTAGTTGCAAGTCCCACTTGTGGCAAGCTTAAAATGCAATCCTATGCATATTTATACTGGAAAAATCATAATTACCATCATGTCCTACTCTGCATGGCTGGCTGACGGGATTGGGGAGTTGTAGGAGTGCTTTTAGTCAAAAGACACACAGGATCGAAACCTTACTGTTGAAAGGCTATCATTCTCTTGTAACAGGAGCTTCTCACAGCTACATAGAAAAAGGAATCCACAGTCTGACAGAAATTATTTAAGAGAAATCAGTCACTTTTTAAAAATCCTGCAGCAAGGACAGATTCTGTTCACTGAGAAGGCTGCCAGGGCTCCCTAGAATAAGAATACTTTAACAAACAACTGGGCTTCCCTGGTCAAACATAACTTCTGAACCCACTAACAGAAAATAGAAATTGAAATAAAAGCACAAACATAGTCATATGAAATATGTAGACGGCAATAGCTAGCCAATTTATTTCCTTCTCCCAAGCAGGAGTAATTTTGTACATGTAACATGTTTGTTTCACCCATTTTTGTAACACCTACTCATTATTCTACTAACTTCTGAGGCAACTCTTTCTACTGTACAGTCCCTTTGTTAAACAAATGTCCTAATCTTACAGCTTTCTTCCTGAAACTGACACCATTTCTCTTCTGCTGTATGCTACTACCACTATTTACAGCAGCCTTTCATGTCCCTGGAAGTGTACGTCTCCCAACTTTACCCTTTTCTGAAAATCATTACCTGCAAAGAGAAATTGCTGCCTATCTTTTAGAATTTATTCCGTGACATCAAAATAGTTAAAACACCAAGTAATTCTGCACATGGATCTTCAAAGAGCTTTTGCATAATTCTCTGCAAAAGGCTATCAAGAAAAGATGATTTTGGAAATAGTTTTAGATGCGGGAGTGGAAAGTAAGGCTTATTTACCTGTTATATTATGATCTACCCTTGAGGATCTATGAAACCAGGCAGTAAACATCATATATATTATTTATATGTATGTAAAAAAAAATTCAAGTTGCTCTTCCTAAAAATAAATTCAGGAGTAAATAATTACTTCAGTCATCTAAATGGGGGGGGGGGGGGGGAGCATAGTAGCACTAATATATGAATGTTAACAGAATAACTAAAAACAGAAAAGGGGGGAAATGGGGAAAAAGAAGAGAGCATATTATATTGTTAGTAAAGTAAAATAATCTTCAGCTTAAGGAATCTGAACTGTTCAAATTCTGAGCCTCTGAAACAGAGATCCATGATAGCTCCCATCTCAGATTATGGCCAAGCCAGCTCTGCTTGATTGACGTGTTGTTGTTAACCTATGTCTTTAAAGGATATTTAGGGCACATGGTGACTGGATAAACAGAAACATGTTAGTAGGGAGGGGAGGAATGTGAGCCAATTAATAGTACAGCACAGTACAATGTAACACTCAAGTCCCATTCTGCCTTAAAAGCTCTAGCCACTGATTCTTGAATACTTACTCTAAAATTATTATTAATAATGATGATGATAATAACCCTAAATGAATTGTTATGTGTCATAAAATATAGGATCACCAAAGAGTAGCTAAAGAGGATTGTAAAAAGAACGCATGATCACATTCTGTTGGAACATTAAATACATACAGCGATCTATCTGGAATAATGAATTGGTTGGGACATAATTCTAAACCATAACTGTAATGTTAGGAGAATGAGCTCCATCAAGTCATGGGCTTGTCTACACCACTTCATCCTTATTCCTAGCCCTCAAGCATTCCAAAGTTTTCACTTCTGTTTTAGATTAATAGCCGCTCATAATGCTACCTGAACCCAAACAAAATGAGGTTAATATTACCTATGGTTAATGAAACAAACTAGCAACAAATTGTTTATAACACTGGTTTGCTTCAACCAATCACAGTGCAGGCTTTGGACGCAGAATTTAAGTTAATCTGAAACTTTCCAATCTCCTCTCGCACACTGGACAGGGTTGAACACAAATGCCTCAGGTTCACAAAGATCATTCTTGCAACACTAAATTGTAGTTTAGTATTGTGTCTGAATGTGTCTAATAAGCAATATATTAGGAAATAACTGGTCTGCTTCTAGAAACCATTATGTGCTTCTTAAGCTCTTGTAAAAATATTAGTATTTCTGTAATAAGCATTTCCAATAATAGTTCCAAATGCCCCAAGGGAATATTTGTGAGATGATCAATGGATGTAATGCTGCCCTAGTATTCATTAATCATATGCTAGAATTATTCAGTGGTAGAAAGACTACTGAGATTTCGGTTTGCAAAAGGCAGATCACACATATTCACTATGCTGTGCAGAGTCCTCATTAATCTTAATTCAGGTGTTCTGCCTTGCAACCAAAACAGTGAGTAGAACCAACATAGATCTTACTCCCCTGGAGCTTTTTGGCATTTAAACATGAAAAGTTCCATTCCCTTTGCAATGTCAGGATAATTTACAGTTGCTGTGGACTTTGAAGGCCTACGTTTTCATTGTCTTTACCTCTGACTGAATTAAACACAGTAAAATGCATGTTATTACTATGTACTGAGAGTGATAGTGGAGTTAGTGAAAATAAAGACCTTCTATATCAACTTAACAAAACTATTCCTGCTTAGTGACAATATTTGAAGAACTAACTAATGCATAGTAATTAAAACATCAAAGATTACTATTACACAGACACAGATGTCATATCCAGGCCCAGCTCAACATTGCAAATGATCTAACCAAGTAAGGTATTAAGACTTTGATTACACATTATTCCAAAAGGCATGTTATTTTTTAAAAAAAGTTTAACTAAAGGATAAAATTAATACATTGTAACAAAAATGTCATAATAAATTAAAACAGTACTATGTGTTTTCTAACATATAAGCAAACTAGATAGCCACCAGTTGAGAAACAATAAGCAAAGAGACCTGAGAGCTACAAGAAAACTGAATAAAAATGTGAGCTCTCTTCTATTTGTCACTGATAATACCTTCTTTAAAATAACAATGATTCCACATGGAAGTAAAGTTGTCAACAACCTGGACAGGAATCAAACAGGAGCAGAAGCGGTTAGGGCTACAAGTGATATGAGTAAAGCATAAGAACTTTGGGGTACATTTAGCCTTGTAAAGATTAAGTCCATTAGATTCTGATATTGCACGTGATTAGAACAGAGAGAAAAGATAGCACAAGGTTCCTGTCACACTCACCATTCAGCCGGGTTTGTCTGTTTGCCCTAACTCGCAGGAAGGTCTGTAAAAAGAAGACACAAGGGCAAAAAGGCATTAGGGTTCTGTTGGTGAGAGAACTACAATGTAACCCGTTATGAGAAAAAATAATAGGAAAATAAACTAATTGAAAAACACACATTCACAACTTTCATGCACTACAGAGATCCACCTCCACTTCTAGGTTACAACAAAATTAAATATCCGCATACAACTTCCACAATCAAAACAAACTCACATTGTCTTTTACTCTCAATTGCTTGGTAGGCTCCACAGCACTTCTGTATCTCCATAACCCCCCACTTACAACAACTATAATTCTGCTAACCTATATTTAGTTCTAGTATTAACTGTAAACTAATTTCCCCAAAAAGAACAAGCATAGCTATTTCGCGGTACCTTTCTAGCTGTTAACCCCCCTACAACCCCCCTCTTCTTTTTTCTCTCCCGGGCTCCTTGCCAAACCGGTTCTACCCAGACCCCATCGGGACCTGCTCCCTCTGCATATGAAAATATCTCCCTCCAAGTTTGTCCTACAGATGTAAACAGACCACTCCCACCCTCAGGGTTGATGGCCCAACCGCCGTTCAGATGTAAACAAGCCGCAATCCCTCCCTAAGCCTTAACCGGCTACGGCCCTTCAGACGCGCCCTGCCTGCACCTCCTCCCGGCCACCGGGCTCCCTCCTCTCGCTCTGCATGGCCGGGGATGAGGGCGGATGCGGGCAACGGCCCCGGCCCCTGCAATCAGCTCCCCGCAAGAGCGGTGGCCGCCATATTAGCTGCGATCATGTGACCAGCCGTCGCACGGCCTGCGCCGGGTGAGAGTTCAGCGGAAGTTGTTCTCATGGCAACCGGCAGGCCGAAAACGGTCTGTCACGGAGATCCTCTGGCTACAATGCTGTTTTCCCGAACACTGTTAATACGACCTTAATGCCTGCTTAATGCTATTTCCTTGACCTCTTCCGAAGTAACTACAGCCCGGGTTCCAGAAATTTAGCTGCCTCCACGTTAAAAAAGCATCACCACAGAAATCAGCCCATCCCCCTCTTCCAAGGTTCCACACCACGAAAGGACGCTGTACTCTGAGGACGGGCAGGGAAAAACAAATGCACCTGGTACTAATTCTTTTGTCACTGTGAGGGATAACAGCTGGTCCTGATGAAATTCTTCCCCCTTTTAGTTAGTGAAGTCAACCGACATTTCGAGATTAAAGCAGGCACATAGTTGTTTGCATCATCCCTACTCTCATACTGAGTGTGACTGTCAGAGCCTCTCCCCTTTACACGTTGTAAAAAGTCTTCCTTTCAGGCTGTGCTATACATTGTACTGTTGAATGCAACAGCCTGTCCCTGCACTGATCCAAACAAGCATCATTGTATTAAAGCACAGTATCAAAAATTCAAATTCAGCTGCAATGTATTAAATGGCAAACTGTTCACCATGTTATGTTCAATTACACTAACTAGCAACTATAGACAAGATGTTTATTAGAATTATATCTCACTTTTTTTTACAAAGTGCCTTACATCATTCTGCTGCTCTCAATCTTACCCCACAAAAACCCTGTGAGGTAGGCTGGACTGAGAATCTGTGACTGGCCCAGAGACACCCAGTTGGCTCCATGGCTGTGTAGGGACTAGAACCTAGATCACCAGGGTCTCAGTCCCATGCTCTTATCCACTACACCACATTGGCTCTCAGTGTGTCTGCTTCTTGGTCAGATATTTAATTTGTAGATGCAGAGAAAGAAATTGAGAGTCTTACAGAAATAGCCATTCTAGCAGGTCACACTAATACCCTTTTTTTAAAGGTACACTCACGGTTTCCACAAAAGACAACAGAGTCAATTATTTAGCAGATGTGGTAGTGAAAAATCAGAACTATGTTTCCGGGACAGTGTTACACAACTAGGAAAGAAACAAAAAGTCCATTCAAGGCCTGAATCTGGGAGATCCTCACGCTCAGCCCAGCTTTTAACTAAAGGTTAGCTGTCTTTTTGGTGTACCCTGCAAGACTAAACTGACAACTTCCCAGTCTTATTTATACAAATAATTTCATTACAAGATGGCTGGCTGGGGCATGATGAGAGTTGTAAGCCTTTAGCATTGAGTTTTAAGTAATTAACTTTCATTTCTAGAATAATAGTTGTGAAAAAGTTAATCAGAGAGAATGGGCACTCCATTGGCAAACAAGATAGTAAAATCTCATGTACAAGTTGCAACTGTATAGACATAACCTATTTGATGAACCATTGTTATCAGCAGAGATTCAGAGACATACCTCTTTAATAGGAAATGTTAAATATCTCTGCACACTAAAAATAGCATTCAGTGAATTGTTCTGACCATGTTGTCAGTTTCTATAAAATAGAAATAAATAACTGACTTTTTCTGAAGTGTGGTATAAATATCTCTATAAAATGGAGCTTAAACACTGATCACTAAGTATGTGTGTTCATGTCTTATAAACTTATACATAACAATTCCTGTCAAGGTCAGAGAGAGTATTCAACTCCTAGTGAACTGGAACTCTCTATAAGGACAATACAAAATACCAAATACAAAATGTTAGTGGACAAAATAGTCATTATTTTATTGTTTTAGGACTTTGAAGTCACAGTCAGTGATTACAAGAAGGATAAATCTATAGAATCACCTTCATCTCACTGACCAGGGTCCATATCCTGCAAACACTTCAGGGAAGTGATTCACTTTGATCCCATTAGCAATCCTGCTGAAGCCATCAAGACTATCCAAGTGTTTAAAGCCAAACATGTGTGACAGTGTTGCAGGCTTGAGGCCTAAATTGCTAAAGCCCACAAAACCTTTAAAAACCTTGAGCCTTTTCAAATGTTTTTTTCTTAACCTTTGAATTATTTCAATATGCTGGGCTTCCCCAATACTTTACCGTTTTCTTAGAAAGAAAAAGACATAATTTAAGGAATGAAAGTCGAGTCAGGTCTGCACCCTGGGTCTGCTTTGCTATTTTTTCATACATTTTGTTTTTCAAATCCTTTTTATCCCTACTGTTGAAGGTAAAAGTTCCTCACATACAGAGGATTTTAATGAAGAGGAAATTACCTTAAGGCATAATCTTATGCATGCTTAGAAAAAAGTCCAAAATGCACAGGATTGCCCCCTTAGTTGTGTGGTTCATTTCAAGTGAGCATATAGTGCTGATTCTGCTCTCATTTACATTTACTGGAACCAACTGCAAGTAAGAGTTAAGACAGATATACAAGTAGGAATTATGGTTTTGAAAGAGGAAGAAAATAAGTATTTTACATTTCTGGTCTCCATTAGTTTTTCTAATTGGAGCCACTGTATGCCAGTTCTATACTTATTTTAAGGTAGGTAGACGCACATGATTTTAAGGTGCATACTTCATTCAAATGGATGTATGAATGAAATGCTTGACATTTCAGAAATGTTAATACATTAGTTCTTTAGTTAAAACAGTAGTAATACACTTATTATCAAGCTTTCAAGAAGAGAGGAAAGAAAAGGTAATTCTTGTTTCAAGCAGTCTCGGCTGGCAGCTTCGTTCTAGTACACTGAGCCTCTTGTTTAGAAGCTTTATCCACATTATTTGATGCACTTGAGTTGCCAATGGGCTATCCCTCAGTGACTCTAGCAAGAACAGAGCATATCACAACGTACTAGTTTGTCTTTCTGGGTGCAAAAGTCTGTAACATATCTCAGAGTTTAGGAAGTACAACAGGGAATTCCTTCACTCTCCACTGCCTAAGTACATTTTGCAAAAATGTGTGACTTTTGAATTTTTGGAAGATCTGAAGATCAGAGGATATAAAAGCTAACCAACAAAGATATGTATTTTATCTACATGTATCAAGGCAGAAATAAGTTGCTGTTAATAAACAGGAGATAATGGCTAGATTAGTATTGTGGATATTGGTAATATCTGTAGAAACTGGAGCAAAAGTGTGCTAGCACATTTTCATAAGAAGCCATAGCTTACTGATTCTGCCAAAGGCAAGGTGTAACTGGACTCCATCTCCCAATTCACTGGTGAAATCTGATTTTTAATGGATTTTTCTTCAAGCAAATTGCACTCTTACCAAGCAGCTCCACTCTACTTACTGTAGTCTGGAAACGCTAGTCTGGAATATTGGAACCAGACTCTGTTTAGTGCTTAACATCTCCATTTCAAATTTATTATAGTGAGAGATAGGCGTGCTCTATATTTTCTAGGATCTGACCTAAATTGATTTTCTGTGTTAAAGAAATAGATGCTAACAACTCTTTTAAGTGGCACATTTCTTTCTATCAAGAAACAGTCATGTCATTAATCCTATCCAAATTCAAAAGCCTGGGAAGAAAGACATAGAGTAAAAATTCCATTTTCAAAAAGCCATGATGGTCTCCTTGTGTTATTCAAAAGATGTCAGATTAATGCAGCCAAACCAAGTTCAAACATCTCATTTACCTACCTGCATTTCTGCTTGCCTTCACCCCTTCTACTCAACCACCCGCCTCATTTCACTCAACTTGATCACTCACAAAAACTGTCAGTTTCATTTGCCCTCTCTGGAAGCGATATAAGGCTCCTGAGTTGGAGCTGCAAATATAGAGGGGAAGAATTCGATTGTAACAGTCCTGTTACCTTTCTTTTTTCCATAATTTCACAATGAATTTTGTATTAGCCTTTCTAAAACTCTAGTTTAAATCAAATACATGTGGGGTAACATTATGTTACTTAAAACATGCTCCCCTGTTCTGTAAAAAAAGCAGAACAATATTTTATTTAGTGCCAAATCCGAAAATGGAAAAGATCTAGAAACTGATTTTGAGCACTGAATGATAATCTGGACTAAATAAAACTATTAACACTTTTTTTGGGAAGACTGCATGTGGCTGTATTTTTACAATACATTTAAGTCAGAAGTGTTTAGTTTATCTATCTTGAATTCCCAATGGTTCTATTTGGGGAAAAAACGGTTCCTTTTCAGTGTCGGTTTAAAAAGTAGACAGAAATTAAGTTTCTGAACACAGATCTGAGAGGGTCTCTGCTGCAAATAATACCAGTCATGAATATTTCTCTATAACTTTGCCACAGCACTTCAAAACACATCTGTGTCATAAACAGAGCCTAACATTCAGGGCACAGTATGGTCAACTAGTTGTGGAGTCTTTAGTTTCTCCTCCTATATGTGAAGCAATAAATAAATTTAATAAACTAAACCAAACCAAAACAGATCTGTGAAAGTTTTAGAAAAGATGGATAATTGTTCACCATGTGGTAGTCATTTACAAGCATGCTGCAGACCACACAGCAGTGTCCATTCACCTGAAAGGTGAGCTTTACTCTCCATTGATAGCAGGGTAGAGGTCAAGTTTTATGAAATTCCTTTCAGAATAACCCCAAATAAATGTTTGCTTTCTAAAAATCTCAGCAATGTGCAGTTTTGAGAGCATTAGCTAACAAACAAGTATAGTATGAGGACATAGATCTAACAATCTGAACTACTGTATATAATCAATCCAGGTCTGTCTGTGGCAGGCACTATAAGACAAACAATACTAGATATATTAGTCATACAAGAGACACAGAAAATTCAACCATCCTACTGCTGTTGGTTTATTTGCACAGCTATGCATTTGCTGCTTTCCAGCTAGTGCACTAAGACTCACATACACATAGAGGTCTTGGGTAGCTTTCCACAATTTCTAAGATTAATTTACAAAACGTCCTGGCACACAAAATGCAACAGTTAAGTTATACAATGAGAATCTATTGTCTTTGAACACTGAGGAACAATGAACCTATTACGTTACTGTGTTTTCCACATCCTAATAAATGATTACTTGTAACTGACAATGCTACTACTGACTACATTATTCATTTAAAATATTTATACCCTGCCCTATATGCAAAAGCGTCTTTAAACTTGGAAATTATATTTTCTTTGAAGTGCTGCAGTACATGTTCTTTTCAGAATTAAGTCCTCGTAAGTGGTGACTTCTTTCTAGCTAATTTTATTATGTAAACCAGCTAGAGAGTTGTTGGCTATGAGACCAGATATAAAAGTGCTTGCTTGCTTGCTTGCTAGCTAGCTAGCTAGCTAAATAAATAAATAAATAAATAAATAAATAAATGGGGCAAATTGTGGAGTCTTCATGTCCATCCACTTGAAATTTGTATTATAGTTCACATTTATGTCAATTATACAGTTCTTCAATAACAGTCTTTAACAAACAGAAAGGAAAAAAACAGGTATTTCTGTTTTCAGCAATCAGAGCTGTGGGTTGAATCCCACATGGTTATTCCACTGAAAGAAGCAGTTCCATCAGCAGGACTGGGAGTGAAAAAAATACCCCTTGCTGATGCCCTCTTAAAATCTGCTCCAGAGAGCTACGAAATCCTCCAAAACAGCTTTTCGGGCAGTAGCAAGGGCTGTAGGAAGGAGGAGAATGAAAGAAAGTGCAATGTTGCTAGCAGACTTCAGCTAGTACAACATCCGTTTTAACCCCATTATCTTCAAATGGTGCTAAGTACCAAGAAATTTTAGGAACTAGACAGCTAAATTGGGTACAGTCCTGTTAAGAGTATTTGAAAACTGTAAGCATTAATATTAATATGAATACTTTACAGTATTTTTAGCCAAGGTTTTCAGGGTGCAGAGATATATGCATTAAACAAGTGGGACAGTGTAACCCCTTAATTACATGTGGTGTTGAGGATGTTTAGGGCTTAGATAGTGTCACTGAAAGAACTGGTAGCGCCACTTAGTAGATCTTGGCATCCAGCCATCAGCTGAGTCCTCCTGGTAGCTCTCTCACCTGGTATCTGTCTGAATGATGGATATCATCTGAGGAGTGAGGTGATGCTGTTGGAGAATCTCCTTCCCGCTTGATTGAGGCTGACAACAAAATTGACTATAGGAGAAGAGGCAGAAAGAAAGAAAGAGTTAAAAATGCAACTAGCTCCTGTTCTTAAGAGGAAACATAGCAGAAGTTGAGATCTATGTTTGTTATATTTCTTTCCTGTCTTTTCCACCAAGGAGCCAAAGGCAGGGTACACAATCCTCCTCCTCTCCATCAAGGATCCTCACAACAACAATCCTGTGCGGTAGGTTAGGCTGAGAGTTAGTGACTGGCTGAAAGTCACCCAGTGACTTGAACCCAAGTCTTCCCAGTCCCAGTCCAACACTAATCACTAAACCACACTAGATCTCAAACTTAATACAAACTTAAACTCTCATCAAAGAAATAAATTTGTATCAGCAACGAGCTATGAAGAAGGTTAGGGGGCATATGATGTGCTAGTTCTTGAAAAGATGTTGAGAGTAATACAAGAACCTGTTCATAGTTTCCCGATGCCAAGCCTGTCACTTCAACACAGAAGTTCAGAGTATATCATTCTTGTGTCCCAATGTAGTGGCCTACATATATCCTCATACATATATGGGACATGGCCTTTCTCTGTCCTTCAGTGAGGCTATTGTGGTATATAGTTCTGTAAACCTAATGTGTAAACAGATCTCTGAAGAACAGCACCTGCAGCCATGAGACAGAGAAGCACCAGAACACATCAGAGCAGCCAACAGTTCTCATGGGAGCAAATGCCAATTGCACAAAGATGCGATAAATGATACAATAAATGGAAGATGTGCAATAGATGGTTTGAAAAAAAGGCAGCAATTGTTAGATGGGTGAAAGGCAACACATAAAATAAGTTCTCCTATCTCGTCCTCTTCAATGTAATAGAATGTGTATTGGGAAACTTCATAAATACACATATCTGTAACTTTGAAATGTTAACCATTCATGAATGTGCAATCTGATGTAGTCTAATATGATGGCAGAATATGCAGTGATTTTCTGCATCTACACATGAAAGTTGCTGTACATTTCTGCTATTCCAGAAGCAAAAAGTTGGCTTAAAACTCCCATAAGCTTTCACCAGTGCAACTGGTGCTTAGGGATCACAGAAGGCCAAAACATTTGGAGGGCCACAAGCTGGTCATTGCTGCAAAAGTATCTATAGGATAAAAATTGGCAACAATTCCATATGATGCTCCATAAGAAGCACATGCTTAAAACTGCTTTTGTCAAAAAGAATGTCTTTCATTTGCATTTTATTAGTGGTAGGTATGTATTTTATTAATTTCCAAGTTATGAGAAAATAAAGGGAAAATAAGATTGTCCCAACTGTCTATCCTGACTTAAACATATATGGAAAACTGTCAGAAAACAGGCTCAAAGAACACCTTAAAGATACAAAAGTTGGAATGCACAACCTGTGGGAAGAAGCATTGCTAGGTACTGAAGTACAATCCATTTACACAGATCCTTCCAGTAATTACAAATAGTGGCACATTAATAAACATTATCCTAATTATAGGGGGTTTTGGGTTAATACCCTGAAGCACACCAGATAACTCAAATGTTTCTCTGTTTTATAGAAGACTATGAAGGGAAAATGGGTAGCAATTCACTGCTATTTGTGAAGGTTATCTGTACCTTGCAGACTTCAGAGCAATGGCAAAGAGAGGTATAAATTCCATGCACAACAAAGTTTTATGGGAAATGACAAGAATGCTTTGACAATATATGAAGAAGATTCACTCACTGAGATTGTAATGTTACTTGTAAGAAAGTCTGAGGAGAAATGCTAAAACAATTTCCCCTCAAAAATGAAGTGACTAGTAAAAAGGAATATAGAAAATATTAATTACTGTAATAATTAATTACCATGAATGATGATAAAATTAAAATGAATACAAAGGTAGCTTTGGTCAATTAACCCTGCCTAAAAAAGAAAAAAAAGAAACAACTTAAACTCAAGCAGAACCTAGTTTCATTCTAAAAGTAAAGCAAGCCAGGAATCAATTTGTTATCATATAGTAACTCAGTACAGTAACTTAGTTAATCCCAACAGGTTTATCAGGGATCAGTAACATTTCTCCCACTATTAATACTAGGAGCCAGCCCTTATTTAAATATCCTGAAGTTGTTATTGTAGGGCATTGTGGCAAACAGAATCATAAGAATGTAGAGTTGGAACTTGCTTATAAGCCTACCAGGTCCAAACCCTTGCTCAGTGAAGGTCTTTAAATTAAGCATTCTAACAGATGGCTCTCCAGCTGCATCTTTTAATCCCTCCAGTTTAGGAGAGTCCACAACCTTCATAGGTAAACTGGTTCCATTGCCATACTACTCTAACAGTAAGGAAGTTTTTTCCCCCTCATATTGAGCTGGAATCTGGATTTCTGTAACTTGAGGGCATGATTCCATGCCCTGCATCCTGCAATTATCAAGGATTGATCCTGGCTCTCCTTTGTGTGACAACTTTTAAAGTACTCAAACTGTGCTTTCCTAGCTTCCCTCAGTCTTTCCTTCTGCAAGCTAAACATGCCCAATTTTTTCAGTCTTTCCTAACAAGGCTTTGTTTCCAATACTTTGATCATCTTTGTTTCATTTATCTGAAGTTTTTCCAGTGTGTCTACATCTTTCTCTAACTGTGGTGACCAGAACCTAGAGGGGAACTAGTACTGCATGTGATTTGGAAGTGATATTTTTAATGTAGCCCAAAACAGCATTTATTTGTTTTTGCAGCAATATCACAATGGCAGCTCATATTCAATGGTACCTACAACAATATCAAGATCCTTCTCACTTGTATCACCCATCCTGTAACACTGGTTTCTTTGTTTTCTTCTTTCTAAGTGCAGAACTTGACATTTGCCCCATTGAATGTCATTTTGTTGCTTTCAGCCTAGCACTCCAACCTATCAAGATCACTTTTAATTTTGTTTCTGTCTTCCAGAATATTACTTATCCCACTTAATTTTGTGCCCTCTGCATATCTGATAAGTATTCCTTGCACCTCTTCATCCAAATTATTAATAAAAATGTTGAGAAACACAGGACCCAGGACTGAACCCTGTAGTGCCCCCACTTGTAACCTCTTCCCAATCTGATAAGGTGCCATTAATAAGCACTGTTTTGAGTCCAGTTCTGTAACCAAATGTGGATACACTTGATAGTTGCTCCACCTAGCCCAGTCTGATTAGCTAGTTTGCTGATCAGAATATCAAGGAGCACTTTGTCCAAACATGGGCCCACAGCATTCTCACAGTCCAAAAGGGAGGTTACTTGAATTGAATGACAGCTGCTTGACTGTCTAGTTAATGACACAGGAAATGTTTTGTGATCCCAGAAGCCACTAAAGGATGCCATGTGGTGCTGCCATTCTTGGCCATTTCTTTCTTTCTTGTCAACTATAGAATGTGTGTCTTCTGTGTAGAGACTGAGCAAGTTTGCAGGATCAGAAGAAGCCATGGTGACTTGTTTTGAGCTGGGGTGCATACAGGATGCAATGTGCATAATCACTCACAGCTGCAGCTTATCATCTTGTCCAAACCCAGAAAACATGGCTGGTTGGAGTTTTAAAAAACCTTCGCAAAAGCCATGGCCTGTTGCAGGGTAATCTAACTGGGTTGCTGTCAAGTCTTCATTTTATACCACAATTAACATACCACTGGAATTGCTACTGTAACAACTTCAGTAGTTACTCTATATTTGCACCATTCTTTCTTCCCTACCTAACCATTTGAGCTTTGTAAAATAAGCTCAGGAGTCCTGCTAAGTAGTGAACAATTTTAAATGTGCATGCTGCTGACTAATGGCCTATTTTAGCATCTAGGAAATCCCTATTCCGTTAGGATTTCTCTGGGCAGATGTGTAACCTGCAAAAGCTAAGTAGTTTGTCCTTCACTAAACTTAAGGCAGCCTTACAGTTGAGTTTGGATTTATAATCTTTTCTTGGATGATTCAAAATCAGCTCAGATTAGAGGGCTGAAAGTACTTGCCCTTTGAAATAAAGTCATCAATTTGCAAGAAAAAAGTTTCTCCATGATTTTAACTAATGTTATTTCCATTTGTTTTATATTCATATATTTTTATGCTTATCTTTCACAGCAAAATGCCATAAAATTATGTTGAAGGAAGATATAAAATTTTATTAAATAATTAAAGCTATTTTGGGAGCACATATTCTGCTTTATTATGCTGGAAAGAGATACTTCTTAAAAACTGCCCCACCTTGCAAAAATGTGTCCATCGTTTGATCTTAAAGCACTAAGGTTGCAAAATGTGATTCTAAACTAATGCATGGAATCTTACTCTCCATACTTTAATGATCAGGACAATATTATGTGAGATCAAGGAGGACACCAGTTGTAATATAAATCTTTTCCATCTTTTTTTTTAAGGATGTATGGAGCACCCTGAAGGCAGGAGTTAAAGACAGTTCCCTTTTCCATTCTGTTCAGTGTAGAAATAAAAATCCACAAGCCACTCACTATGCATCAAGGAACGACCACCACAAACTCTCATTGGTTCAATTAGATCCCACCAGCCTGCCTACTTTCCCATCCACCCTTGCAAGTAACTCTAATCCAATATTATTATCTGAGAAATGGCTGGGCTAGCTACCAAGACAGTAAATTAAACGTTATGTATTAGTTTTTAGCATGTGGACCTGAGAAGTACGCTGGCCCCATTTATTCTACAAACCTCCTGGGCACCATGACAACGACCTCTGGAAAAAATGCAGGGCTAAACTAATCCCAAAGATGTCAATCTCAGACCCTCTTCTACATACGCTTGCTGTTTAGATGAATAAACTGTCTCTTAAAATTGTACCAAGCAATTCTATTCTAAATACCTCAGCAGCATGCTAAACACTGTGTCAGTGAGCCAAGCCCTGCTCTAGCACCGAACTGTACTTAATTTGTGCCTCTCGTTTCTCCAAGATGGAGTGACTATGTCTCCATTTAATGTCAGAAGAATGATCAGGGACATAGGTGGGATAAGCAGGGAGAGGAAAGAGCAGCAGAAGCATCTTTGGAATTGAAAATCCTGTCTGTGTTAAATGCCCATCCAGATATTCTTCTTCCCCACTAATCACTCTGCTGTAGCATTGATATTTGGTTGCCAACTGGTTGGTTGAACTAAGGTGGGTGACACCAGCATTATCTTTTGGAAACAAAGAAAGTGAAATGTGTAGGGCGGGGGGGGGGGGGGAAGATACATAATGATAGAGTGAGGGGACTATAGAAACACAAGAAAAGCCTTGCTGTATCAAACCAAAGACCCATCTAAGCCAGTATTCTATTTACAGAGTGCCAACTAAATGTGCATGGGAATCCCACCAGCAGGATATCAATGCAACAGCATTATGCAAGTGAGCCTAGAATCCACTGGTCACATTTGAATTGATAAACAGATCAAAATTTTATAAATAAAAAAAAATTAAGTCCATCCCAATTTGCAGGTTGCAGCTAATGATACACCCTTCATCCAGTAAAGATTAAAAGGCACTTTTGGGGGGCTTACAAACAGCACTTTCTGAGTTCAGCTTCAAAGGAAATGAGCATTTGGTATCATATCCCAGTCCTGGGAATAGCAAGCATGGGAGTTAGTATAAGGTCACACATTCTTTTAACTAATCCCAAGTTCAGCTAAATACCTAGAAAACATGTCTGTGGTATGAATTGCCTAAAGCATTATTTCCTCCAAACTGTGGTCTGTGACAAAATACTGCTAATCCTATACCAAAGTGAATATTAAACCTTGGGCTTCCTTGCAGTTGGGTTCCTATTCCTGCATGAAGAGTTTTTTCCCTGTACTTTTCTGTGAAAAGGGAAGTCTGATGAAAAAGACACTGCTGCACATTCTGCTTTTAAAAATTAGGGACTAACTTAAGTTTTCCACAGAGCACCACTTTTTTATACTGACAGTGGAGCAAAATAGGACAGCGTCTATACTTGGTCCATATCCTATCGCTTCTGAATAAACAACTGTGTTGAAACAGTTAATCAAATCTGCATCCTTTTAAGTTCCTATCCTCATTATGCAATGAAAAGTACACATGCAAATAAATCAAGTCTCAGTCCTAGAGCCAGAGAAAGACTGCCTGTATGTAGGAAGTACAGTAAGTGTTGCTCCATTGGCAGAGAAGAGATTTGGCAATAGGACAGCATCCATGGCCCTGGAGGATGCCCTGTTATGCTGGTTGGAAGTTCTGCCAGTGTAGATATCACACCAGCACTGTTTTACAGGGCATGCTAGGAACAATCTTGAATCCAAAGTCCTCTCATTCTCTCACTCCATTGCCACAAAGGACCGTCAACTACATCATCCCTGGAGCAGGTCCTTTGTTTCTTGAACTGAACCAACAGATGGCACCAAAATTCTTGTTCCCTGAGGGATGGGGGATGGGTTAGAAAATAAAAGCTCTCAAGTCACCAAATAACTTGGCTCAACCAGATACCGCCTAAATAGTATCTTTCCCTTGGTGTTGCCTTCTTTATAGGCATGAGGACTTTTGGCCACAACTCAAACTGTAGTTTAGCATGCAGAAGGCAAGAAGTGTTGTCAATTGTGCCAATTATGCAGGAAGGAATAAGAAAGTCCAGCCTGCCCCCCTTAGCATTAATCTGTAAACAGACAAACAAGCAAGCAAAAGAACCCTTGAGCAAATCGCTCCAAACCACAATTCCATTCCCTATTACTATTCTGTGGCAAGTCACCATTTCACTGCTGAAAAGGCAGAGCAAGGGACTTGTGTGAGTGCCAGCAAGGCCTCATATTTCTAGACCCAGTTTAAATCATCTCTCCGTTGGGTAAAGGCACTCTCTGTCGAGGTTATAAACCCTAAGAGGATCAGCCTCAGCATTACACCTGGGGCAAGCTAAATAAAAAAAGGTCACTGGTGCTTTTTAAACATGGACAAAAAAGCAGTAAAATGTGTTTGGAAAAAAAAATCTGGCATTAAATCATGACTTTTTGCCTGGCTTGCCTCATTAAAAGTGGCCTTTTGGAAGGTAAAATTATCATTGTAAGCGATAAGATCTTTAAGAAAATAATTCACGGCTTCTTCACCCTTTAATATGATAGCCGCCACCGGCTAATTTTTTTCTTAATGGCAACGAGGCCATCAATCTTGTCCAAGCCTTGCTCTTACCCTTGCTTCCCTCCCCTGCCACCTTTTCAAGCAGCCATATTCCCTGCTCAGCTCATAGGAGTTACTGTCTGTCTTTTCTGTTTCTACTCCAAAGCCTTTCCAACCTGACAAATACCCCTTTGAAGAACAAGCTAAGAGGTAATGCTCAGTTGATTCTGTAGAAAGAACATGGGCATAGGGCTCTACTGGACAATTTTAAACCAGAAACTGGGGTGCTGTTCGTTCAACAGGGAAGGGGACTAAACACTAATGTTAGGTTGCCTTGGAAAGTGGTGGATTCTTAATGAGTATCCAGACTAGACATGCTTAAGTGTCAACTCTAGTCATTCCTAAACTTGTGCATTCAGGATTGTTTCACTGTGCTATTCAAGTCAATGCAGCAGTACCTTCCACTGAGTTCAGTTGGGCTTACTGCTAGATAATCAAATTGCAACCTAAGTTTGTCATATGGAGCAATTCCTCTGCACCACAAAGTGGGCTGAGAAGCCAAGTCTGAACTGGTTTGTTTATTTGTTAGGAGTGTCTAATACTGTGTTTTGGCATATACTCTGCATAAAAACAAAAATAAAGGATTTTTAAGAATTAAAAAGTTGTATGGTTATCCATCACAGGATGGCTGAAACTCAGAATTCTATAATACTGTCACATTTTAATAAGAAACAAACAGAGGTGGCTTTTATTAATCATGAATCAGTAATTAATCCAACCAAGTAGTGTCTAAGTTTACACAACATGCTAAGAAAGGGGTCCTCAAACTTTTCCAGCAGGGGGCCAGTTGAAAGCTGCTGGTGCTGGGCGTGGGCTGGAAAGGTGGTGCCTGTGTTGCGGGCGGGCCAGTGCATGCAGGTGTGCGCGCTGAGGTGGGGGTGGGGTGCACGGCGAGGGGAGGCAAGGGGAGCAGGGGGTGAGCACGTGCCATGAGGCGGTTGCACAAGGCAGCAGCTTGCTCGCTTGGAGATTGTTTTCTCCGAGCGAGCAAACCCCTGCCTCCCCACGCACAGGGCGAGGTGGGAGGCAGTGGGCACGCGCGTGGGTGTGGGCACACACATGGCAGGTCCAAATGGGCATGACAGGCCAGATCCAGTCCCCAGGCCATAGTTTGAGGACCCATGTGATAAGACATGGTGGTTTAGTTCCCTGCCTGAACCCAGACTCTCCTTACAGGTGCTTTACAAGTCACGCTGGGCTGACTCATGAACTACCAACTAGCCATGAATTATATTAATAAATCCACCATGGCTAATTGCGTTGTCTGAACCCAGACAACCAAACAAGTCTTGGTCAAGTAAAAAAAACCAGAGAGCCTCTTGGCAACAGCCCCTTGTTTTTCTCAGGCTTTGCCATTTCCCAAGGTTCTATCCACTTGCCAAAAGATGCAAAACTAAATGGACAGTTGGGGCTTACTAGGAACCACCAAAAATCCTAGGGAGCCTGCTTGGAATAAAAGAAAACTGAGGGGGTATCCCTCCAAACACTTTACAGGCTATAAGGTTCTTCTTTGGGAAGGGTTATCCCTCTGTGTTATCCACACATGAGAAAGTGAGGGTAGCCCAGGAGTACACAAGCACCCTCAAAACCTCTGAGGATTCTGCTGCAAAGGGTGTTTTCTCCTCTCTTCCACCTTTAAAAAATTATAAGAAAATAGTTAGCAGGGAACTACAACTTGTCATTTGGCACCTGTGCTGTGCCTATGCAGACAAGTGTCCATTCTACTTTGTAGCTTACTGGTAACTTTTCTTCAGATTTTTTTAAAGGTGTGTGTATGGGGGGGGGGGGTGGAAAGCACCCTTTTGCCCAGTCTCCTTAAAAGCCATCAAGTCGATGTTCATAGAGACCAGATGACCTCCAAAGCTCAACTAGAACATAAGAAGCCATGCTGAATATCAGACCAAGGTCCAACTAGTCTAGCATTCTGTTCACACAATGGCAGACTACTTGCCCACAGAATCCTTCAGGCAGGCTGAGTACAACTCCTCCTGTCCAACCTTCCCAGCAATGGTGTACTACGGCATACTCCCCCTGATACAGGAGGGAGCACAAGCCATCAATAACTATGAGCTATATGAAGAAGCACTTCCAGTCCTGTCTCACACCAATCAGGTTCACTAGTGACCCAGTTATGAGAGGATAAAAATGTCTCTTTCTCAATATCATTATTCCTCTGGCCAATAGGTACATCAATATGGATAGATTATGTAGCTACAAACAACTGTGTATGAGCACATGTAAGAAATAATTTTTCAAGGATCTTTTTCTACTGAAGAAGTTCACAGAATGCTGGCAACACTCTGTTCTTGAAGATGTAGTACTGTAATACTCTCAATATGGAACAAAACACTGAACACAAATGCAAAAGGCCAGACATGCTGGCTAAACAGGCAGGATGTTGCAAAGTTAACAAAGGAAAGAACCATTACAATGATGGAAATGCTTTTCAGAATACTGTTCACAATCACCATCTGCAAGGCCAGCCAATTCTTTCTGTTCATTGTAAAGACTCCTTTTCAATATGAAGAAAGATCATACTGAACATCCCCACCAAAAACAAAACAAAACAAAACAAAAAACTAAAATTGTTAGGTTAGTAGTGTGATCATTCTAATCTGTTGCCCTGAACTCATGATGGAAAGGGTTTAGAAGACTGTACCATGCATGGAACTATATGAGTTTTTAAAAAAAAAATCAGTTGGCCGGAAGCATACATAAATTACCATTTTGCACACTGCTTTCTTTCTCTACTTCTAATAGATGTGATGATAAAAATACATATAGTAGTTTTCTGTTCCATGGGTAAAAATGCAAGTTTTTCCAGAACTTACAGGGCAAAAATGAATTAAGTGGTTCTCAGCTGAATGATTTTGGCATAAGTATAGAACTGCCCCCCACCCCAGGCCTTTTTTCTGTAATACTGCCACCGAAGTAGTGGACTTCAACCAGTCAGGAAGGAAAAGTAGTGGTTATCTCTAGGGTTTTTTCCCCACTGCAAGCAAAGAATTGTCCATTAGACCAGATGTTCAGGAATAATTTGTTAGCAGCATCAAATAAAGTATTACTAACCTCCTAAAAACCCTGCAGTATGTTGCAATTGTGATGGAGAAATGCCATCTTTGATTCTTACAGGTGAAGGAACTGGAAGAGGGAAGAGAGCCAACACTTTTATGGATAGTAGAATCCTGTGCCAGTGCTGTATATGAATCAACTGAATGGGAGGACAGCCTCACTGCAAAGGCAGTGCCTGAGGGTGCTTTTTCATGGAGTTACATCTATTCCTGACCAAAGAACGAGAAGAGAGAGCAAGCAAGAGAGGCAACTTTGCCAGCTTTAACATAAGTAATGGATAGGTCCACATACTGGGGTAGAAGTTGGGGTCATTGAAAATACCTCTCCATGGAGCCCTTATACCTGGGTTAAATAACGCAGAAATTGCCATGCATGAGATGGACCACCTTTGTGTTTGTATGTACTGAAAGCAACACAGGTCCAATTATTACCATAAACATGTTAATTTCTAAACCATCAAAGCTGTCTGCAGGTATGAATTTTCTGAAATGGGTATATCTGTTTTATATCTGTTTGCTAGATAAGGTTTGTGTAGAAGACAAATCTACTCATAGATCATATGGTTTACAAAATATCAGTGCTCTTGTTGTTGTTGCCAATTAACAATCGTATTAACACAAAGGTTGCTGGATCCCTGATTTATATTAACTCAGATGTAATTTGTACCTATATAGAGAGGTTATCCCTGCATATAGACTCCCTGCTCTACATCTGATTCCCTCTGGTGAACCTCAGAATTCTAGTCGAAACAGCAAAGAAGTTCTTACACATATGAGTCTGCCCAAGTATGTGCTAGGCAAAGGGTTGCTTCTTATGCTTTGTGTGTGTGCAGTAGGTGCCCATGCATCACCCCCAACACAGACATGCTATCAGTCACATGCATGTGCTTATAAAAACATGTTTGTGTGCCTGCGTTTAACAGGAGGGCGTACAAACTGGAACATATATGAGCTGTGTGTAGCCATTTGTCTCACCCCCAGTCACCAAGAAAATGCATCAAAATTGCAGCACATGCTCGTTGCCTCTCCCAGACCTAACTACCACCTCCCTGTCTAAGAGACAGGTCAGAAGTCAGCTGTGGGAAGCGGTGAGCAGGCAGCAGTGACACTCTGTTTCCTTTCAAGGCCACCCATTTGAGACTATTAAGTGCTGGGCTCCTGCTTTTTGATAGCCCTGGAAACACAAGCAGTTTATTTCTCTTAAACAATCAATCACAGCTGCTGTCAGCACAACAAATACCCTAACCCCGCTTTTTACATCTCGCTCTGGCCTTTCCCTTCTCTCCTGCACAAAGTGTTTCCTGCCTGATGTGTTGGACTTTAACTCTGCCATCTAAATAGGTACTTATCACTTAACATGGAGGTGATGGTTTGACATGTTTTCTGTCTCCTGCCCACCCCTGCATGGTGGAGAAGGAGTCAAAGTGTTGCTAATAGCTGTTATCACTTGGGAACTGTAACCCGAATGCAGAGAGTGATACCAGACTTAGCTGTGCTTTAGAACACCACCAATGGTACTGGCATTCAAAGGCAAAAACACCAGCATCTTATATTCTCTGACCCTTTCCCAAGGCCCAGTCAGTCCACAGCTTTCACTAGCTCATTTGTGGGCCTGAATCTGGAAGACTTAAAAGAAAAAAATGTTTAATGAGGAAAGTAAGCTTCAACTTGGTTGGTTGGTTGGTTTCTGGCAACTTGACCCCTTATTTACGTTACACCAAAGGCCAATGTGCTGTGCTCTATGTGTCACAGAACACCGAGAAAAGATCCGGTCAAGCTTGTGTGTTGTTGTATGAGGATTCCAGTAAACATCATACATGGGGAAAAAAGAAGATATTTTAAACTAAGTCAGACAATTCGTCCATCAAGTTCTGGTTGTTGACAGTTCTGCAGGGTTTCAGACAGGGGTTTTTCCTAAACCTATCTGGAGATCTTTGGATTAAATCGGGGCCCTTTTGAATGCAAAGCATGTCCTCTATCATTGAGCTGTGGCAATCTTCCAGGAATTTAAGGAAGGTGTCTCTTGATACTGTTTTCTATGCAGCTATTTGCAGAGAAGTCAGACTTACTCATTTCAGCTCACTGATCATCTATCACACACTCCACAGGGGTATGTTTGAACCAGTTTTAAATATCCAGGGTCAGAGAATCTTCTCCTGTGAGTTTGCAAGAATATGATGCTTTTAAGAAGTTGGTTTTTCATAAAAAGAAATAAATTCTGTTCCTAAATCCCTTTGCTTAGAAGTAAGTGTGATTGATTTCAATAAAGCTTACTCCCAATAAAGTATACTTTGGATCAGAGCATTAGTGGACACATTTCCAAACTTAAGCTACCCAATCTTCTTCCCAGTATCTTCTCCCACATGAATACCAGCCCTAAGTGCTGACATATTTCAAATATACATGGATAGTTTTCTGGTTTCTCCTTCTCCCCTACAACCACAATGAGCAGATTTAATTATTAATCTTTATCATCTATCACTTTTAGAGATGGTGCCCTGAGGTGTTCTGCAATTTCCCCAAGGTCATCATAAATGTACATGACAACTCTGTCACTGAGGATCCAGGACTACAGAGATCATGTTATCTAAAAGTAAGATATTTGGAAAGAATGGAGGATGTTCTCCTTGGAGGACTTTAATGGTCAGATCATTAGACATAATAAAACAGTTCCACAATTGTCTACACAGTGATGAAAGGAGGGAGGGAGAAGGGGGAAAGGGAGCAAAGAATGCAGAAGACATTCATTTAACAAGCAGAATGGAAATCTGGATTTGATTGCCAAAAAATAGGCATACATAATGTCAGTGATCAAACATCTGTCAGCTCACATAGCTGGGGAACAAATACATTAGTTTTGTAACAATAATTGTAAATGTGTAAATATATTATAGCCCCACACACACTTTACAGACACCAATATATCTAGTTTCTGCTATCTTTCTATTCCCAGAACAACAAGTATAATTATAGATACTGCAATGGGTGAGGACCTATAAAGGGAATCCCATTAAGGTATAGACTGAAATTGCTATTCATTGCAGGAAAGATGACAGCTTCCTTTTTCCTTCAATGGTAAAGGGGGGGGGGGCGAATCCAGGGAAAGTGTTGCCCTGTGCCACTGATGTCATACAGCTTGGCCTGCAGATCTACCAAAAAGGAGGACACTCTGGCCTCTGCCAAAGTAACAAAGATCACTGAGAGCCTGCTTCCCTCTCACTCCTAGAAAGAGTGCCACGAAAATGGGAGGACCAGCTTGAGCTCAGTCACTGACCAGAGGGACTGCCTCAACCACGACTCAGTTTTTTAAGAAGCTTCCACCACAGCAGGAGGCATTCAGCACACAAGGTGCTGGAAGGCATTACAGCAGCATTCATTCAGAAGCAGGAACAACAGCCAAGAGCAGAAGACTGGAAATCTGCCCAAAGACTGCAGGTTTGCAACTGATGGTTTTGCTAAAAGCACAGCTCTCCTGCATCCTGCTCGAGAAGTCCTAGACACAGAGGAGGAGCAGATCTGCGGATATGCTTCTTGAGCCCACACACCAGTCTAGGTAGTTCATGACGTCCTGATGCCAAGAAACAGCAAAAAAGCAATTCTGAACACAGAAATGTCCTGAAGGCTGATGCTGCCTATTCAAGTCATTTTTTAATGGGCACTTTAATAAATAAGTGCATAGCTATACTATCACCACCACCACTGCACCATCATCTGCGGCTCATTTCCACAACTGGGGAGAATTACTGAATTTGCTCCAATGACTCAGAGCTGTACAGGAAGTCAAGCAAATCAGAGATGTACAAAACACAGAGAAAATGAGGAGGAAAGGAAGGAGATTATCAGAGAGTTTATAACCATGCAACATATATATAAGCACTATTTGACAGTATTTTTCACCTGGGAGAAAGAAAGATGAGCCCACTAGATGTGTGACTGCATTTACACTTTTGTGCAGGAATGCTGTAGAACAGAGCACTCTGATTTTCACAAGGAAGACATTGTGGCAATCCAAATCTCTGTCAATTAGCTAAGAAGTGAACAAGCATAACTTTCTGAAAATCCCTTTAACTTTTAGGGGGAGCACTGTGGGAAGGGAAGACCTCTTAAACCAAGTGTTTCAGAATGTATCTGTTGGAATCCCTTTATGTGAACAAATAGTGACATTCGGTGGTCAAAATGAGGAAATATATTAATCAGAAAACACATATTCCATTTAAATTAGATCCTTTATTGCAATATTTCTGTATTTTGTCTATTTCTACCTTACGAATATAAGCTCAAGCCTCAAATTATGGGCACAATCCACCACCTTCATCCCTCCATAGACACAGTTAATTGCATGGGATGGAATCAGCAAAGGTCACAATGAAGCATAACGAACTTGTAAGCCTTGGGGATGGGAGGCAAAACTTTAGGCTTACACAGAAGGCATTCATATGCCTTCTGTTGAATAGACAAGGCTAATGACATACATGTCCTTGTATGTAAGTGGCTGATGTGTATGTAGGTGGCAAGGAATAGGGAAGAAAGCTCAACTTAGTCCTATCCTATGCCAATCTCCTACTGCATGTGTTATAGGTCTCTAGTCCTTGTAGTTGCAAGGAAAAGGCGTGAATGTATGCTATGCATCAATGACCTGCAAACTTTAATGGCTCAGAAATATAGTACAGTATGTGCACCATTTCCAATAACTGGAAACCATCTATGTTCATCCCCATCATCACTTCCCCCTCTCTACTTTTCCCCCTCAACAAACATGTCTCTGATTTTATGTCCAATGATTAAAGGTGAGAGGGAATCCGAAATATGAATTGTGCCAACAAGAACTGAAAAAAGAAAAATATGTACATTTGTCTAGTTCTCTTTGCAAAATGTTATGCCTCTCTAATGGTTCCCCTTTCTGGTTTTATCCCCTCCAACCCTCCATCTCATTTTCAATGCCTGGATTTTTCTCTGGACTACATAAAGATGTGAAAGCACTCCTGAGTAGGTGCAGAGTGCACTTTTCTTACAACTAGTAATATAAAGAGTTCTACCAAAGCAGAAATTAGTGAGAAGAGAGTATCAGAGAGTGTTGGTTTCAGCTAGACGAGCCTCAGCATCTTTATTCTCCTGTAAGTTAAGCCCTGAAAATATTAGCTTAGATTTACACAGAAGTAATGCAGCTGATACTGGCCTACAAAAGTCCAGCAACCAAACTCTCACAAATTTTGTAACATGCAAGCCTCTTCAAGCAAGTGCCGCTTCAGAATAACAATTCTGAGGCCAAGTCACTGAGGGAAGAATTCAAAAGATCCCTCTTCTTAATGTTCTTAAGGAGGGTGGTGGGGGGAATCCATGTGGTGCCAGCAGATGACTGATCTTCTTACACAGGACCCTCAACTATCTTGCCTTAATCCCTTTGCTCAAAGCAAATGGGATTCTTTGTTGCTTGAAGCTTCTTCAAAGGCCCATCCCTGCTGGGAGAAAAGGCTTTTCCTTGGTTATCTGGTGACAGTCCCTAGCTCACTATATTTACCTCCAAACAGCTAATCTGCCTATTGAACTCCTCCTCAGGCTTGGTGTTTGGGACAGAGGAGTTATCTGCATCCAGCAATGAACACACGTGAAATGCGCTACACAAGAGCCGCTTTTCATGCTGCTCTTGCCCTTTTCTATGCCCTGGCGAAGCACAAAGACAAATGTGAAGATTCTTGATTTTTAATTGAAGAGTTTCCCTCAGGCCTGTGCTTCTATGCTTACTTCTGGTTTTTGTTTGTTTGATTCTCAGATCAGAAGCATCAGCTCTTGATCTGTCAGAGCAGCACCGAGATAGCACAGTTGGTCCAATACACATACCCTAAGCAGCCTACGAAAGCAAGTAATACTTTGGCTGACTGGGATTTCTACCTAATTCTGAGGGCTACTTTATACATTATTTGAGAATAACCCTGTATAGCTCATCAAGTATATATCTGTTGAGGAGCTGTAGCTAACCACTAGCTAACTTAATATACTCAAAATGGCATCTTACCAGCTGTATTTTCCAATAGGCAGAAGTTTTCTGAGCATGTGAACAAAAGGAAAGTTACAAGGTTTCACCCTCTGACCATTGGACCTAAGGATCAGTATGAGTGAAATCTGTAACAATTTAAAAATGCCAAAGTTGTTTTGCAGTAGTTTTACCAATATGTACCAAGGCACCAGTATGAGGCATGCATCTGCAGACACAGAAATTTGTGTGACTGTCCCTCATGTAAGGAATGTTATGATCTGCATACACCAGAGTGGAGCAAAATATAGGATCCAGCTCTTTGGGTGATTTGAAGTAGATCAGATGGGTGACTGTCAGTTGCTTAACAATGGTACCCTCTCCTCCAAAAACACATGCTAAATTATATTCTTGAAATACAGAAAACTGGAGGAGAATGGTTACCAAGAGCAGATTTTCTTTGTTACCCAGTTCTGGTACTGAAAACAAGTTCCTTGGCTCAAAATGATTTAATTCTGATTTGTATCTTTTGCAGCAGACTCTGGTTGGTGGTTCTTCAGGTTCTAGCAAAAAAATAAAAAATTCTGCAAGCCTGAAGGTTGTGTTCTTTTGCAGGACAGGATATAGATATTTATATGAAGATGATGACAGGGAGAGCAAATCAAATCAAAGAATGGAATGTTTGCAGGGACATGGAAGAAATGGAAATCAACAAATTGTGACTGAATCTAGCTCACTTACCTTGGGAGTGCCTGGAGCCATGACATCTTTCAATATAGAGTTCTTACTGCCAAGAGAGAAGAGAAAACTATCAGTACCATCAAGAATATGGGCAGAGAAACTTCCCAGCAGAAGACTCAGGAGAAGTTAGTTTGTTTTGTAAAGCCCTCTGTTATAAGATCATGAGCTCTCTGAGGTCACCCTTTGCATGCAGTGGCTAGAAGTCCATCACTAGCAGAATGCACTACACAGTCTGATCACCTGGCCCACCCAACCTTCTTTCCCTATCATTCTTATGTTGCATTTGTATCACACCCTTCCTTCAAAGAGCTTAGAGAAGAATTGCTCATGTTTTTAGTCATGCAACGGTTATCCAGGCTCTAGTAATGTCCTCATTGGATTACTGTAATCCAATGTTGTATATTGAGCTGGTTCAGAAACTTCAGTTAGTTCAAAACAGAGCTCCTGGGTGACTGACTGGGACTGGCCAGTACGGTCATGTGACACCAGTGCTTTGTTAGTTTCACTGGCTTTCTGCTGTTTCCTTGCCAAATTCAAAGTGTTGGTGTTGACCTTTAAAGCTCTAAATGGTCCAACATCAGTATCTAACAGAACATCTTCTCCCATATGTACCTGCTTGGACCCTTAGGTCGTATCTTTGGTGGTACTCTTCCAGATGTCTTTGCTGAAAGATGCTAGACAGGTGACTAGAGGAGAGAGGGCCTTCTCAATTGTGACATCCCACTTATGGAATGAATTCTCCTAACAGATTTGCCTGGCACCTGTGTTAAAGAATGATCCCCCAAAGTAGTTCAGCTGCAACTATTTTGGCAGGAGGCAAAGATGCTTCTTTTCCCACAGGAAGTTTAGAAACCAAATTCTTGATTTTGAAGTTGTTTTTATCAATTCCTATGCTGTTTAATTTTTCCATTGTATTATAGCCAATTAAATATTGGCATTACATTTTATATTTTTAACTCTATGGTATTTTAGTCTTTTAACTGTTTGTAATCCAAATGACATTGGTTATTGGATAGAACTGAATTGAAATAAAATAAACCCCCAGTGAAATAGATTATGCTGAGAGAGAGTGACACCTGACACTGCCTATAAACGTTTCAACTGAGTACAGATTTAAACTTGAATCACTCACATTCAAAATCTAGCCCTTGTACCACATAGACTTCGAAGTATAACTGCCTGTTCCATCCATATACTGCTGTCCACTGGACTAAACAAGCAATTCATGTATAATAAGAGCCAGACACTATAGGTAAATATGCCATCAAGTAAAACAAAAGAAGGTCATTTGATTGGACTTTTGCAGGCTCCTTGGGCAGTTTAACCTAGAAAGACTCTTTATGCAAACTGAAATTTTGTACCAGGCTCACCTGAATGTGTTCCAGGGGACTCTGGAGCACAGACTTTGGGCAAAAGCCCTGCCAATCCAAAGGCAATGTGTGTTGCCCCCAACTTGCTGCTGCTTCTTTTTCATCTTCCTTACTAGTATCATTGTTAGTTCCATATCTATATTGCCCAGTAGCTGAAGCTCTTTGACCATCTCAAAAAATTATAAGCCACCAATACAAGATGCTAAAATAATAATCTAAAATACACATTCATTCACACACACACACACACACACACACACACACACACAGAAAAAGAGCACTTTTTTTCAGTTTGTTGGCCCCTTATTAGCTCTGGGATCTGACAAATATCCAACTGTGCTAGCCTCTGTAGTGGCCATGTTAGATGGGGCAGAAGCTTGGATGAAACTACAGACCGATTGGTGAGTATTGGGAATGAAAATGAAAATGGAGAGGGTGGGGCTGAAGAAAATAGAGGTGATATAGAAAACCATCAACAGACATACTGCCATGAAGAAAAGTAGTCTGCTGTGCTGTGGGGATATCTATGAGACATCAGCAGTGTGGTACCCCCTTGATGTTACTGTTTGTGGGGCACAGATATTGTTCAAAAATGCTTATTGAGTACTCTCCACCTTGTATGAATAGAAATCTTGTTGCAAGTGTTAAGAGTTAAGACTGGGACTCAGGTGCTCTGGGTTCTAATCTCCACCCAGCCATGAAGCCAACTAGGTGACTTTGGGCCAGTCACAGACGCTCAGCCCAACCCACCTCACAGAGACATTGTTGCAGGAATAAGACTGAGAGCAGGAGAAGTATAATGTAAGCTTCCTTAAGTTCCTTGAAAGGAAAAAAAGTGGGATCTAAATATAATAATTAAAGTAGCTGCCCCTTGGCACACTGATGTATCTGACTAGCAAACCACTGCTAGTACTGTGCCATTGAACAGTCATTCATATGAGCTGCCTCATTACTCTGTGATTGATTATAGTTCCTCTCAAATCAGAAGGTATTTGATGTGCAGCTACATTTCTAAATATAAATTCATAGTTCATGACATCCAGCAGACTCTTGGCCTTTGAACAGAACTCATGTATACAGAGTTTAAAAGGAATGAAAACCATTAGATCCCACATAGGTCAAAGGAAGAGAATATGAGGGGGGAACCAAAAACAGGGAAGGGGGATCACTAAAATTAGATAGGCCTTCTCTAGGCTCTAGGACTTCCTTCTGGTTTTGGTTGGTTGATTTGTTAATTTCACTCCATTTCTATTTAACGGCTGGAAGGAAGTTCACACCAGGGTGATCCTCCTTTTTTCCCACCCTCCCTGGAGCAAGATGCTTCAGATTTAATAATGCCTTTCAACCTCACTCGAGACAGGTTAAATTTGAAACAATTACATATCAAAGGCAACGGGGCGGGGAGACCCTGCACTGTAATTTTTTTGGTTATTAAAGTAATCTCTCTCATGTAAATTCTCTCACTAACATGCCACAAACAGCATTAGGAAATAAATGATTTCCACATGATTCAATTTACTAATACAAAGCACCTGCAACAGGCAAAAATGGGACTCTGAAATATGTTACCCAAGCTGATGTCTTGTGCTTGCAGGACTCCTGCAGCTGGAGGTCCCTCTCAATAGCTGTGTGCGTGCGTGTGTGAGTGTGATGGATGGGTGGCTAGGTGCAGGGGAGGGTGGTTATGGGTGGGGGAGGAGGACAACGATGACGATGGGGAGAGAAAGAATTGTACTTAATAATAAAATTTGTATGCAAGTCAGCATCCCAAGCTAGGGATGACTGATCGGCAGCCAGAAAGTATTAAAAAGCCTTGCTAAACAGATGCTGACAATAGAACAAGACATATCAAATCAGATCTATTCCAGGAGCATTAATACGTACATACACAGACACACAGACACGCACGTGCACAAACGCACACGCACACACACAGTTTCCTTCTCGATCACAGCAATACGAGAGACATCAATAAATTTTTATGAGACTTTTAGAAGATCAACATGCTACTGGATGTGACAAAAAAGCAATGTGGTTGTCATGTTCATTTTGTCGAGGACACTTTAGCCTCAGATGTGGGGCTGTGGCAGCAGTGAGCAGAAATTGAATTTGGCTGGCTTTAATCTGCCTTTCATTGGCAGATGGCTGGGTGTTGCAAAATAGAGCAAGGAAGGTTGCATGGAAGGTGCTGGCTCCTAGAGAAGGCAATCCTCCCATGCAAATCCCATCCTTTACATAAAGGCACAAAGCTCTTTTGTCAGACACCAAGCCCCCCCACCCCAACCAAAATCTTGTTCACTTACTCACTACAACCAATGTGACTCTGTTTGGGGTCTATGGCCAGCAGCTGGACTTCCATGCATGGCATGAGGAGGCAACATTTATCCAGCTTTTACCAAGAGGAAAATGTGTGTATACATGTATAGCCAGTAACTTCAATGTATACTGTAGTGTTCAGTCAGTGCCTCCTTTCTTTGGGCAGAGTGAGAAAAGGAAGAATTTGATTACTATTGCAAAGTATATGTCTACAGGAACCTAAGGATGCAATCCTATGGCTGCTAGCTGCTGTCTAGATGGCCATAGGAGACTTTGGAGTCCCAGCTCAACTTTGGAAACACTCCGAGATTGGAACTGGGTCTCAGATGTTGAAACACCCTTCCTCCACCCTCACAGCTAGCATGAAAACAACCATACCAGCAGCAACACTGAAGTTGCAAAAGCAATCTGGGTGATGGTTTTGTGGGTGTTCTGGAGGGCAGAACAAGAATACAAGATCTACCAGCATATGTCATATCTTTGTGGCACTTCCACCGACTCTCCCCATGCTCTGAGGAAAATAAGGCAGCAGAAACACAGAGGCAACTTTTGCCTCCGCACTCCCTCCACAGGACGCTCATAATGCTCTATATTCAGAGAGTTACAAGTAGCCTCATTGGATTGGGCTCTAAGTGCTTTTGAGACTATTCTCAATGGACTTGGAAAACAAGCACTACCAGCACTACTCAAGATCATTTAACCTGTGATAATGACTCTGGCTTAATTAAACTGGAGTATAAAATGTGATTTTGTGGATATGGCTCCAGAGCATCAAGACAGTCATACCCAGTCAGACCAAGGTCCCTTCACATCCTTTCTAACAGTAGCTTACATTGATTGCTTCAGTGATTGCACAAAACCCAGAACAGGGATGACTCACAGAATTTCCTCCATTTCAGCCTTCTTTTCTTGGCTTCAAGTCCTGACAGAGATTATTTCTTTAAATACATAAGAGTCTGTATTTACAAATAAACATGTTGTGTGTCTATCCCTTCAGTCAGCAAAGTATTAAAGAGTCACTTGCATAATGGTTGGAAAAGTGAGAGGCCATAAGCAAAGAGAATGCTCTCTTCCCATAAACAGTGCTGGCAAATTAAAAATGGTAAAAGGGAAATCACGACCTTTAAAGTTCAAACACTTTTCAGCACCTTTTAAAGTTTTCTGCTCCAGGCCCTTGCAAAGAGCACAATCTTTGGAGACCTCAGAATTCTCTTTAATCACTAAGCAAGTCAGCAGCGGTCTGAAATGATCACACATTTACATAGTAATAACCTCAGCCAACACTCTCCACATTATTTCATGGCCAGCATATTGCCACACTGCGAGCAAGCCATGTGGTTTAAATTATAACCCATACATAAGAAATTAGTTGCTAACTATGATCTTCACAGGTTTGTCTGACACTTCTAATTAAGATGATTTACATAGAATTATCCTTTGAAAGCAAAAACTGGTGTTTTGCTAGCTAATAAAATATAATTACTACATACCCACCCATCCACCCACCCTTTACAAGTTACAGTTAGCTTTAATCTGTTTGGGAAATTGTTTATCTAGTTCATTATAATAGGACAACTTACTTGCCTCTTTCAGGCAGAAACATGTTACGATGAAGAAGGCATATAGAGATGAGGCTGAGGGACTTGATGGACATGTTTTTCATTTCTAGGCCTTTGTATTCTAAGATTAATCATGTTTCCATGTTGATCTGTTTTCTACGAAAATGAACCATGTGCACATGTACACACAAATATGTGTGCACATCTGCATACATACACATGTGCTAAGATGCTGAACCATTTAATTTGGAACATGACCAACCCCAAATACTCAAGTGACAAATCACAGTTCATCTTCCTTTTGAATGTTTAGCCTGGGCCCTCAAAGCCTCTTTCCATTCTTACAAACACCAGCTGGCCAGATCTTGCCATAATGTGGCTACTAGTATTTCAGTCCAAAGTGCCCACTCATTTTTTGATATCAATACTATCAATAATTTGGTTATCTTCCCACAAGTCTAGTTTAACAGTATGTGCTGAAGTACAAGTGAAAGTGCAGCAGTCCAAATTATCTGCAGATGTATGATTATGAACCACTTCCTAAATCTTGACTTACATTCATCTTCACTCTGTATCAGTGCACCTGGTGCATTGTAGAGAGTGCTTGTAGAGGCTGCATTTTCTCTTCCTGCTTGTGGCACACTTGATTTGTGATTTTGTTTCTCAGTGTACCTTTAGATGTCAGCTTGTTCAGTCACTCTATGGTTTGTTCCCTGCTATGTTGATAACACAACAGTATTATCTATGCTGTGTTATCAACATAGATAACATAGATAACACTGCTATTCTATGTTGATAACATAGCAGCGCTCAGTAATATACCACAGGCTTGGTATACTTTGCCAAAAGTCCCATATCCAGGACGCCAATTAAAAGATCCCAGTAGAGCTGGAAAGACTACTATATTATGAGCTCAGAGAATCGTTGGCCACTAGTTAGATAGTATAAGATAGTCCTTTGTACTATATGATGCTACTGAGCCCTCACTCTTTCGCTTGCACCTGTGGGGCCCACCACAAGCACAGTAGGAAACTAGTGCTTCTTAAAACAACTCTAGAAACAAGCCAAAATGCTTGTTTCAGGGTGGGTGGGGGGGGAGAGAGGTCAATGTATCTTCCCCATTCTAGAAATGTGCACTTTGGCTCATTTTTTTTATTGTTTCCTCTTACGCTATCTTCTTGTTGCATTCCTGTCATGCGTAGACAGCAATGGATAGTGCTCAATACACACAATGAAACAAGCACATTTATATTGTGTCCTTCTCTGTACTGAACATGTTGTTCACCAGAGGTCATGAGCTCTCGCCAGTTCTAACTAACAACAAGGTGGTGACGGAAAATCTTGATATCTCATTCAGGATCCTAATTACAGCCTGACTGGTTCATTTTGGGGGCATTTAAAACAAGCGATAACAATTTCTGTTTGGAATCAACAACAAATGCACTGTTTATACAGTGACATTCGATAACAAAAAGTGCTAGAAGGGAAAGGTTGGCTTCAACTGCATCAGGAGTAACACAAAAAACCAATAAACAGAGGCAGTGAAAAAGTGAATTGGGACTTTAAATGTCACTTTAAATCAGCAATTTTTTCCTAGGAAAGTTCAGCACAGTGGAAGCTGCTTTATACACATGCACATGCACACACAGATACAGAACCTACATCAGCAAGTAGTGACTAGGAGAAAACTACATGAGAGAAAAGTATTGGCTGCCAAATGGGGCAAACACCATGTTTTTGCACACTGCCAGCTGTAGACAACCATTGCTCGGTCTAAATGTCACTTTCTAGATAAGGGACCAATCCATTTGGGATGTCCATAACCCCCAAAACTCAGAGGCTTATGGGCATCCAGTGCAGCGCAGGAGCAGTGGTAGAGGCAATCTTTGCCTCCCTATTCTAGTCTCAGCAATTGCACTAGAGGGAAGGAGACTGCAAAAGCTTTGGGATAGTGCTTAGCCTGGTAGCTGCAATCCTTTCCCATCCCGATCCCGTTTGCCCTCTCTGAGGTTGCTTTCCCAACATCACAGAGCAATTAGTGTTTTTTTCCTACACTGCCTGCAAGAGGGCAGAGGAAGAAGGACAGAATTCTGATTCCTATCTTGAACATAGTGTTCAACTTCACAGTAAGGAGTCCAAAAACTTCTGTGGCCCCTCAGGCAATGTCTAGAGGTCACAGGAGCATTCCCCCATACCCCAGTTTCTTTTGTTCACTTCTACCCACCAGCTGGCCAAACAAAATCTGAGGACAACCTAAACCTGATAATGCAGTTGTTGATTATCCTGGCAGATAGCTTTTAAATATACCCATGGTCCAAGCTATTTGAAACAATGATAATGGCAGTTAGCAAGGCAGTTTGTTGGTAGCACACTGCTTCTAAATGGGTTTTTCTTTTTTTGTGGACTTTCATGAAAGCAGGTAAATATTGAATATTTGATGCCAGTCTTTTCTTAGAAGTCGATTTGCAAGAACACAGGACTCTCTATGATTTCAGGGCACAGCTCTTTTCACAGTTCAAGTTGGAGATGTTAAGAAATGAATCTGGAACTTTCTGTATGCAAAATATGTATTCTGTCACTAAGCTGCATCCCTTATCTATCTTACTCTTTCCATTCATAGATTTTAAAGCACGCATGCATATGCCCACAGCTTTTAAGGAAGAGCTGTTTGGGAAAATGGCCCTAAATTACATCTAGGATAGTGCCCTAAATTACAATTAGAACAAGATTGTGCTTTGCTTGTTAAGCTGGACTTAACTTTCATTCTCAACAAATTCAGTTGCAGCAAATTTCCATAATAGAAAAGGAACACCTTACTCAATTTCTGAAGCTTATTGACAATAAGTACACGTATATTCCAACCCGTTTCTTGCATTATATTTCTGCAACTCCTCCATCTGGAGACAATGTAGTAGAAGAGCCAACTGTCTTTTCCATATACTTAGTTGCACAATATATCTTCCAGCCCATGTATCTACCCACTCTGCCTTTCCTCAGGCCCCACTTTCCTAGCATACCTGTTCAATCTTATGATGGATGCTCATCATACAAATATCCAAACGACTTTTAAATGACTATCTCTAGCATTTCTTCAATTAATACAGGCTCAGCTGAGCATAGGCTCAAATGAGTTGCCTTACTCATTACACACAGCAAGAGAGAATTTGCTGAATGCTTGTGTGCCAAGGCCTACTTCAAGCTCACGACATTCAGCACTTCAGCCACAAATTTAGACCTAACTTCAAACTGTTATTAGAGAAAGGAAGTGTCTAAAAAAGAAGTGTCTCCATTGTGGTTTCTCCGCTGATGTTGCTATCTTGTCTCTGCCCCTTCTTAGTAGCAAATATGGCAGGGCAAGAACCATATTGCTAAGGACACAAGTCTGAAATTACAACAGAAACAACATGTCACCCCCTTTTTTACTGCCACTGCGTTGTTAATAGCAGTTTGCCACACAGCAATTAAATTCCTCCCATGACTTATCTCCATGCCAGGAAAAGCTTTTCCAGCATAATTTGTGTGTATCAGGTTGCTGTTAAGAAGATAACAAAGCCAGGATGCTGTCAAAAGTGCAGAACCAATATAAAAGATGTAATCCTTAGCATGAAGCCAGTAGTATCTAAGTCACTGACTCTCCAACATCCTCTGCTTCTTCTCTGGCAAAATCAACACCGAATCATACATTTCTGGATACACATGGCCCAGAGAGCTCTGAATAGGTCACATCATAATTTTAATAAATAAAGCAAGCACAAGCCAACAAGACTCCGGAGAGGAGTGACAATCCACCTGCAACCAAGAAAGTTGAGAACCATTCAAGAAGGCCGTATTAGTGTAAGCCCGGGGGTGGGGGGGGGGGATGTGATGGCCTCATTTGTGATTCATAGCAGCGTAGCCAACTTCAGCATAGCTGACAACATTTCTAATGAATGCTTCCAATAAATGAAATTTCTAACTGTATGTGCCTCTACACTAAACATAAAACAGGGATGAGGCAAAGAATATACTGCTCTACTGGGCTCTAAGGTGTGCTGCCACACACAAGGTTGTAATACTGTGTCCCCCCACTCCCAGTGGTGTATTTATTTATTTAAAACATTTGTATGGTCTTCTACCACTTATCTTTATCTTTGTGTTGACAGCACTGGACTACATAGAGGTTGGGAACCTTCTGTAAGTTGAAACATAGAGCTCAGTCACTCCCATTTTTCTGCACATAATCTTACTTATCTACAGGAACTTTGAGTAATGAATATGAATGAGATTGGGACAGGCTATTTAGTCTCAGTGGGACATGATCTACAAGTGTCCGCAAAATTTGAAAATTAGCTATTCTCCTACCTACCCACTCAGATTTTCATATAATATTCCATTCACAGACTACGCTGAAAAGACCCTAACAGCAGCTTCATCACTTTGCACATTTATTTAAACTTCATTGCCAAAAATATTTTTAGACAGGATTGCCAGGCTGTGACCTGGAAAATGTTCATGTCCCTTTAAATCTCACAGTGGGACTGTGGGGGACAAGGCAGTCATGTTTTTTCTTCTCACACCTGTTGTGGCAGGTGGGGCAGTGAGAGAAGCTGTGGCTGCATTGTCTTACAGTCCATCAGGGGATTGAAAAGTATATAAATATTCTCTGGGTTCAGGCAGACAACATTATTTCCAGAATATCTCATATCCTCACTTTGCTAAGCCATAGACTTGGCAATAATCTATTAGGTATATGCTATGGAGTGGGAAGGGGAAATTAGAAGTCAAAGAACCCTGAGTGGTAACTGACCTATCCTTAAGTTCTCTTAGGCATGAATTTATGCCTTGAGAGATCATATCTTGCCAAGCTTCAGTAATGTGCCTTGATTAGGTTATTGGTCTCTTTCTACAGAAGCCTGTAGTAGTAAGCGAAGCTGTACCTTGAATGAGAGTGTGCTCTATGCAAGGGGACACACAGAAAGCTGTTGCCCTCGCCAAGCTCCTCTTGGTGACAAGAATAAAAAATTACACTACCTCAGAATTTATCATGCTCCCAATTACAATGTTAATTGGGAAGCCCTAGAAATCAATTAATTCACAAAATTTTAATTAAAAATTAAGATAAATCATAAAAATGCTTCAAGTAAAGCCCAAACATAGTGAACTGCCTTATCTCTTCCTATTCAAATATATTAGGCTTTCTTAAATTAAAAACATAATAATAAAAAATAATAATTGTGTATATGTGTGTGTGTGTGTATTCAAAGTGCTTGTGTTGTTGAAAGCCTGGTTGCCCTTGAGTGTCTTTGGTGATGCACAGGAGGCCTGTCATCAGCAGGACTGGGCTGAAGACAGATAAAAAAGTATCGACCGGTCGGACACACGGCTTCTGCTTTATTGATCAGGCGGGAATTTAACTTGCTGTGCATATCCACAGTGTCAGCAAGGGCCACAGGCGAAATTAAAAGTACTTGGCTTGAAGATGTCGCCATGATATGGGGTGGGGGGAGGGGGAGAAGGAATGGGAGAAGAGAAAATAAAGGATGAAATTTTTAAAAAGCAGATGGGGGAAAGAAATCTATGAGAAACTGATGAGGGAAAAGTTAGTGAATGGAGAGAGATGAGGGGCCACCTGGGTCTAATTCTCACAGAGAGTAATGCTGGCTAGTTGCTGTCTCTTTAGATCTCTGCTTGGTTGTCAGTGTGCTTTTAAGGTGAGAGATTTACTATGTATTTCAATAGAGCTTTGTAAAAGAAAAAAGGCCCTCACTCATAAATGTCTCTAATCTTACTCTTATGAAGCTCTGTAAGATCTGAGTGTGGTTGCTCTGGAGGCGCCAAAATGCTGCTTGGCCAGTTTATGTCCTTGGGCATAAATCTTCTAGAGCAAGAGGTGAGAGCAACAACCTGACATGACATGTGACAATAGGACTTATTTGTGTTTTATGCACTCCATTTATTCTTCTGGGGGACTAGGAGCCCAGCAAGGACTCTTTCTCAGGAGGATGCTTAAGGTGGCTGTTGCAAGAAGGACAAGTCCATTGCTGAATTATCCGTATGTCTATGAACTGTCTCTAGGGGAATTCCTAGTGGATCAGCTCAACTCATGATTACAGTATGGTACAAAAGAACATTATCTGAAATTGGAATTTCTTAGCTAACTTCAGCACAGTGAAGAGCAAACAGAGTCCTTGATCTTTTTTTCACTACTATCCTCTGTTATGTCTGTGTAAAAACAGAAGAAGAGGCTGTTAGAAATTGTTATCCAAAAGAAAGGAGGAAGGGAAATATCCCACAAGGAATGTGCATCCCATCTGTATGGCTGAGCAAAAGAAAGAGGAGCTACCACTTCTGAAGCACATGCAAATATTCTCACCCTACAATCACATGCTGAGTATACACCTAAGAAAAAGTCTTTTGAGCAAGTAGGCACTTGCTTACATTGATGAGATACACAAAATAATCAACACTTTCTTTTTCTAGGTAAAATACTTGCAAATTTATAAACAGAAAATCCAAATTCTTCTGTTATGTATTTGTTTTCTGGATTTATATGTGCCTTTCTCCCAGTGCAATCAAGGAAGTTTACACTGTAATACTATAGCTTTCTTCAACACAATGCTATCCAGACAGTTTGGCTACAATTCCCATCATCCCAGACACCCTAAGAATTCCAGTGAAGCATATTTGGAGGGCACTAGGCTATAAAACTATGGCAAACAAAATTGCAGCAGGGTTTGTCTTGAACAATTCATGCTTCTTTCAAGGAATGTTGGCAAAAGTACTCTAGTCTGGCCCTTCTCTTTTCCCATCCCTCAGAGCACGCAAGTGTTTAAGTGGACCTTTGAATATATTGGAAGGGCATGATATAGTGGAGGGGCAGGGGCTGGAGAAGCTTGGCTTAGGCTACGTTTTGTCCAATATTCATATAATGTGAACACTGGGATGAACACAATTACCTCTTTCAGGTTTCCTCATCTATAACAGAGAATGTTCATGAATTGTCAATGATTTTGCACAAACAGACTGGAGACTTTTAAATTGGAATCTGAATCCTCGAATACTGTTTATCCCCCTTCCCCATCCTAAGTCTGCAGAGAGCAACTCTTATCAGAGCTAGATTTCCTCTATATGCTTTTTGTGGGGCTACACAGAAGATGTGGCAAGAGTGGTAAAAGTCATTGCATTAATTGGACTTGGGGTGAGGAAAGAAAATCTGTTGTCTGGGCAAAATGTAACTAGGGAGTCTGTAAGGATAGTCATACTATTGAATCTAGTGGTCCAACTCTAAATGGAATGTGGAGAATCTCAGTTTTTACTTGTTGATCTAAACAGAAAGTTTTCATCATCTGCTGTGTTACAGAATGACAGAGTTTGGGTAGACAGTAGGAAATATTCATAAGCTGGAGAATTCTGTTAGCATTATATGTTGATATCAGCTGCAAAGGTTCGGTGCAAACTATACAGATCATGCTAGTTGACACAACAGTTGTTGAGAATAGTCAGGACTTACAACTGTAGAGAGGAGATATGGGAGAAGAGCTCCTGCAGCCAGCCAAGCCAGGCATGACTCTTGCATCCATGACATGAGGTCAGGAGAGACAGGTCAACCAACTAGAAGGGCAACAGACAAGGCAAAGGCTTGCCTGTCTCCAAAAAGGTCCTCCCAGAGGGAGGAAGCCCAAAGGTTTGCAAAAGGAGGGTTTTGGGAAGTAGTTCTTAGACTGGGTGTCACAAACTCCTCTGTGCATGCTCAGAGATTCATTCTTTGTTGGTTGTGCTTACTGGAATTGCTTTGGAGAATAAAATGCTTTTGCCAAAGAATGGTCTGTGGTTTTGGAAGTGTGAAACCTAGCTCAACAAGTGCAAGAGATACTACCTAATGAGTGAATGTCCCAAAACTATAATACCAGCTGATCATCCTTCCTAGAGTGCCCTCCTCTGCACTTCAGGTTCAGAACCTGCAAAGACTGGAAGTGGCAGCGTTTGGTTTCAGATCTGTGTGCCCCCCTCTTCTACCAAGAGATGTACAGAACCTTCCCACAAGAGGCTCCCCAACAAGTTGTCCCTTTCCCAGTGAGAGTGCTTACTCACTTCCATCACTCTTGAGTGCACCTTCTCACAAACAGCTCAGTGTGAGAAAGGCACGAGGGTAAATTGGGATTTGTGTCAGGATTGGAAACAGTGGCTGAGTGGGCCTTGAAACATCTCTTCCACTAATACTAGGAGCTGACACTGGCCACGTCTAGACACAGCTTAAACATACAAATGTACTGGAAATAAGCAAGGAATTGCTGGTACAATCTTGTCCTGTGCATAGCAGAAAATTGGAGAGCCATATGCAAGAAATTGTTTAGGGAGTCTAGCGATTAGATGACTGCAGGAAGAATCTTATAGTACAATTCTTCAGTCATGTTACAGAGGTTTTGGGGACTGGTATCTCTGGCCCTTCAGCAGCCCACCCGGGGCAATAAATGCTCTATTCCCCAGTCCTAGCCCAGGGTGGTACACTGCACCAGAGGCTTGGCATTCTGTGGGAGCGAGTGGAAGGATGGGGAAAGAAAGGGCTGCATGCAAATTTCATTTCTGAACCATTGGCGCTGTTTCAAGTGCCAGGAGCCTTGGAGCCCCTTCTCGGCATTACATATGTAACAGCCTCATTGAACTTGACATGTCAAATTCAGGCCATTTGTGCAAAATCTCCCTTTAATAATACCGTTTCATTTCACTCAAATGAGACTTGAATGCATGTAAAATGGAAAAGGATATTTAAGCGCTAACATTAGGCAGATGTCTTGCCAGAGGCCGATTGAATATATGAGATTTTGAAGTGGTTAACACGATTTCGCTGCTCCCTCTTAGAATATGTCACCTGCTGGGTGTCCCGCCCCCCCGCCTTTTCTCCTTTTTAAGTGAAGGATATAAATTGAAAGAAAACAAAACTACAAGCTTCAGCTTGGAGGGGATTAACTCTGTCCACGCTGGCATGTCCTTTTGAAAAACAAACAAGCTTCTATCTTACCTTTACAGGGCAGTTTAAACTATCTCTGCACACTGGATATGGATATAAAAGCAGCATTTTGTAGTAAGATGGGTGCTGGGTAAGTAAGAGTATTGAAAACAGCCTTGAAGTTTATTCATCTCCCTGCACTGGCAAGATTCCTTCAGTCTAAACCATCCCTGGTGGATGTTCATTCAACTCAGGCACAAAAATGACTAATCACACATTCACCAAATAAAGAAAATACAAAGCCATTGCGGTGGCTAATTACCTCTGACCAATTACACAGCTGGATTTTGCCTCAGCCCTGGTTTTTAAAAATTAGCTGATATACTAATAGTGTGGCCTTCACCCACCTGGTAAGCTCCAGAAGTGGCAGTCAATAACTCTACAGCTTCCATCATCCCCAGGCAAGCCATTGGCTGGAGACAATGAAATTATTGCTCAACGCATCTGGAGATCACCAGACTGGAGAAGGTTATACAAGAGGATTCTTGTATTAGGATACTACATTGGAACTACAAATTCAGCCAATTAACTAAAGCAAAACTACAGTAAGTTCTCAAAGTAGCACACAGAAACATCCAAGGAGGAACTTTTATCACCCAAACATCATATTACAGTCCTAAATGAGTCATGGCTGAATGTATTTTTTCATTCTGCTTTAATACAGACATCAGTTATTCTATGATACGTAAGAATATACTTCTGCACACGAGCAAGGATTGCATCAGAAGTTGACAGAGTCTGCAATCCTAGTTCAATCAGTAACTCTTAATGGTGCTTTTATTTTAGCATGATCTAAGGCAGGGGTCTCAAACAACTTACCTGGGGGCCGCTGAAAGTAGAGTCTGGGTGAGGCTGGGCCGCATCAAGTATTCCACCACCGTGATGGTGGTGGGCCGCTCATCCTGCCGCCGGCCCAGGCGCCGCCGGCGCTTTGAAGGCTGCAGGGCCTCTCCCCCGTGCCCCGCCCATCCCGGCAATTGGCCCGCGAGTTTGAGACCCCTGATCTAAGGGCATACAGCATATCAGTCTTACCACAACTAAGCAAGTTGCAGCTTGGTTAGTGCCTAAATGGGGGAACACCCAAGACCCTTTGACCCCCGTGATGGAAGAAAGGCATGATATACACATATCAAACAAATAAATGATGTGAACTGTTGAAGGGAAGCAGCAATCCCTGGCAAGCGGCATACACACCACTGTGAAATACACCAATCAGTTAATGGCAGCAATGAGGAGGTATTGCTGTAACAACCTCCAGTGCCTTATTGATGCAGATGAAGGTTACGTCAGGATGATAACCCTGGAATAATTACTCCTAAATCTTCACTATGTAAACAAGCCTTTGGAAGCCACAAACCATGGAACAATTGGTACTTTTCATGGAACACTGGAGTTAAATGCTTCTAAGCAATGTTCAAATCACATTACAGAGCACACAGGGTTCACTGTCCTACTTAGAAGGCAAAAAGTAAAGGTGTTGTCATGACTAGGACATACTCCTTTTCTCATTGCCAACCAGTGGAGAGTTCTTTTACCCTCATGCAAATTTAATACTCAGTACAGCAATCTGCGATTGGGTGCATCTTCTTTTTTCGAAGACTATTCTTCCCCTTGGCAAGCAAAGTTCTCAGTCTTCCCAGGATGATTTTCCTATATTGCACTGATCAGTAACAGCTGCTGGGCCATTTTGGTAATGACTAGAATTTGGCAGGGAGTTATGCTGGGCTCCTGTATGATAACCCTATCACTTTGCCTACATTTTATTTTCAAGATGATTGGCTTATTTGAGGATGCTTATTAGTTTTTCTTTCTCATAATGGATGGCTTTTGGTGCCAATGTTCTTTCCATGTACAGGGTCAGAAGCCAAAAGGATGGTGCTACCATCTTGGTTACAAAAGCATTTCCTCCCACCCCCATCCCCTGTCTCACATGCCCACTGGGATTTGTGTTAAAGAAGGCCAAATTCTTGTAAGAGATCATGCTTATCTACCACAGTCTATGGAAGGAAGCCCTGAATCTCAGTTCCCATGAGGCACAAAAGCAGTATGACATTTAAGGTGGTTTGTTCCCATTGCCATGCAGAGGTAGGACTTGTGCTAGCAAGCTGCTGATTAGCCCCAGGGGCCTGATCTGTAGAAGAGGCTGAGCATTATCTATTGCAGCATGGTAGGAGTCATTAGTTAATAATTAATAAAGACTCTGCTATTGCTCTTCCCCACTCATGCAACCAGCGTGGGCAAGGGCTAGAGTGAGCTGTCTCCCCCTTTAACTGCGGCGGTTATTTAAAGGAATAATGCCATTCTTTTTCATTTGTCAGCTGGCCCACAATGGCCCTTGTCAGCCTTTATGATTTAGTGTTTCCTTTCCTTTCCCATTAAACACCACCTTCCCCCTGCTCACTATCCGCCTCACACCAGCCACAGGCTGCTTTTGCCAGCTCCACTCCAAGACTAGCCTTGCTCTTTCCACAGGCTCCTCTGAGTGCTAATTGCTTCTGTTCATTTAAACCTGTTCGTTAATTTGCTGTGGCCCTTTATTAAGTTGGATGCAGCCCAAATTACACCATAAATTATGTGCACAAGCGAACGGGGTGTCGTATGGGATAAATGGCTTGGCTGTTGCCTCCCCCCCCCCCCCCCCCCTTTCCCCACATCTGAGAAGTGGCAGATTCTGGCTCTGTACTGGATTCCACATGGGTAATGGATCTGGGAGGTCTTGGTCCAGCTCAGATTCAGTAGGCCTCTGTATCCTCTGTAAATGTGCTCCTTATACCTGTGTCTAATAATTGCCCCTTGTTACATTGAGAAAAGACCCCAGGCTAAGCTGGGCTCTCTTTCCAGACCTTGGGGGTGGTCCATTTAGGTGCTGGGTAGTCGAAATTCTGGTTGTTCTGTGCTTCCTGCTGTTACCAGTCACCTGATGACATCACCTTACTGCCAACGGCAGCCTGATCTCTTTCTTCACCTTTTAATGACCGGGGAATTCATTAATAATTGAAATAAACACACTCTCTCCCAGGCTGCAGTTTTATTAAAGGAAGGCCAGGGATCTGCCAACCCTTGGCTGCAGCGATTTCCTAAATAACTGCTAGCAGTTAAAATGCAATTAATTTAGGAGGAGGAGGAGGACAAGAAGAAGGAGAAGAAGAAGAGGACTTTTGCTGTGCTAGTGAAAGCAGCAGGCAACTGAGAGGCAGCCTCAGGGGAAGTGGCAGCCTCTGGGAAGTGGACTGGTGAACTCTACCATTCAGTCCATCTGCTTAACCTCTTCTATGCTGCACTAGTGTAGTGAGATAACTAAGACAGTAACTCCTGTTTATATGAGCCCCAAGAGAGGAAATCCAGAGAGCCCATAATCCCCACTGCCACCCCTCTGGCAGTGCTGTTTTTCAGATTAATAATATTGCACAAATTTCATTTTAGTGTCAAGGAAAAACTAGGAAAAAAGTGTGTGTGTGTATGTGTATGTTGGGAGGAGATATTTCTACCCTTTCAGTCCACATGCATACCAGAGCCTAAGCCAGCATGGAATTTTGAGGCTAACAGCTAAACTACATACTGAAAGTCCAGTGATGTTTAATGGAAAATCAGTGAACAGGCTTACCACGTAAAGCCCATGAATAGCATCATCGGCAGAGTTGGCTCCAGAGGGAAGCATCCCACACTGGCTGATGCTTAAGGCTGACAACTTACATTCATAAGAATAGTAATGCACTGGCTATTTAATTCATTATATCATTATTAATAATAATCTCAATGCTCTTGAAAGATTTACAATCTTCCTCAGGATATATAACCAGAATTTTAAAGAGTTTCCAGGTAGTATAAGCTGCATGAACCCTGCATGAGAAAGGGGCCCAAGTTAGCTGGTTCTTGGAGCTATACACTGATACTTGTGATAGCAAGTGGGTTACTGAAGAGCCTGCCTGTCTTTACCTGATGTTCAACTGTGTTAACTTCTCCAGCTCCTGTTCCATGTGCTCTTGCAGTTCACCAGGGCGAAGTAAGACCTGACAAATAGGGCAGATTGGAGCCTGGCTGTCAAAAAGGGTTGCCTTCTTCTTGCCTGTAAGGGAACAGAGGACACAGTATTGAGTTTTTCAGTCACCCTCAGATCCAATAATTACTTGGTTCCTACAAGTCTTGGTTCCTACAAGTCCCCAGAAGCATCTGTAGCAACTTTGGTGTGGCTTGTTACAGGGCCAGGTTCCACCCACAGGTGTTTCCGAATGCTGTCCCTTGTCTGTGTTTCAGGAATGCCCACATGACCAGATGTTTTTGATTGATCAGCAGAGCTTCCTGCTTACCTAGAAGTAGCTATAACATGCTGTGGAAACAGTGAGCTTGGCCTTGCTGTACTTTGGGTCTTTTTCAAGCTTGGGTCACTTTGAGGGTAGGGAGATGCTAAGGAAACAGCTTGAAGGAAAGCTCATCACTCGCCTTGTAGGCTTCCACATCTTCTACGCCAGTACCAAGACAGGAGGAGGCAATTCATGAGAGACTTCCAGCAAACAGGATCATACTCCCCCTGCTTACCTGCCATGAGGGATGCCCCAGATCATAACATTCAAGGGCCAGCTCCCCTTACTCAAGGGCAGGCCTGATTACTCACCAGAGAGAGTCAGATGATCACAACTGCTGCCGCCTACTTATCACCATTAGAGGGAGTAGAGTGCCAGAGCTTTGTAGTGACTTAATGCCACCAGTACTAACAAACCATCAACCAGAGATAGCTACTTCAAACAAATTTTCCTAAAGGGATATTGCTTCCCCACAGGAGAACAGGCTACACATTGCAACACACACACATTTATATAGCAGAGTAGAACAGGGTGTGTCTGCATATAGTTTTCCTACATGGAAGTTATATCCATGGCAGAAATTCATTTTGCATGATGAGGACCTGAAAGTGAGAAAGTCTTACATCAGTGTATTTTACTCAGCATCAATATTCTAAACCTTCGTCCTGTAAATGCCATTGATCGCTCTGGTTGGAACAACCTCAAAAGGAACTAAACAAAGGCAGAAACACTGTGGTTTTCAAATGGACTCCTCTGTCCTATCGAACTGTAAGTAGGGATTAAGTCATAGAAGCTCACCGTAGGCTGAACTAAGGTACTTCTACACAGTCTAACAGCAGAAAAGGAAGAGTGGTATAGTTGAATCATTTCTAGAGAGCAGAAGTACACTTGCAGGTGTAAACAAACAAACTGGGGCATACACAGTTCTTGGTAAGTCTGAGGTAACAAAAAAGACTACTCACTGCCTTGAATTAAATGCCACTCTCACCTGCTATGTGTGTTCTCCAGGTAAGCAGATGCACTCTCACTCTAAAGGAATATTTAAAGAATAATTATAACAAGAACCCTTATTATAAATTATAAATGTATAAATACAAGCATTATTGCTGTTCCAAGTTATCCTGAGGATTCCCAAACAGAAATGTGAACTAATCAAAATTGCACTCGTCCTATCCTGTTTATCTCTCGAGGACAGATTAAACCTTTGAAAATCACAACAATGCTGAAAACTTCTGCACTAAAGAGGACACAATGAATAATCTCTGAAGGACTCTCCTGGCCTATCGAAGCACAACTGAATTTTGATGAAAAGCCGACTGCAGTTTACATGTGTACCCTAAGGCCTATTCCCAAGATAGTTTCCTTCCCTGCTCAAGACACTTCCTTGCATCCTGCATTAGAATAAGCATCCTACTAACAGCAACAAAAAACAGTCTTTAAAGCAAACAATTGAGCTACCATAAACCAAAGAGAGCCACACAACTACAAGCACCAGCTCCACAGCTGTGTTAGCTGCTCTGGTCGTCAGAGGGCGTTGCACACCCAGATCTGATAGCTGCTGTGAAAGAAAGAATACTTTATAGTTTGCTATTGTCATCTAATGTGGAGCGCTCCTGCTGGATTATTTATTTATGCATTAGACATGGTTCAAATTGGTTAAATCCATGCGAGAGTCAGTAATGCACCATAAACCTGACTGCGTGCAATGTGGACTTCCAATCAAAACCCAAAGGGTGCCATTTTATGGCCCCAAGTGAAAACCAGAACCCCGTTAAACAAATCGCCTTGAAAGGAATAGACCTTCCTGAAAGATAAAATGTTGGCATAAACACTTTGCCAGGGTGATATAAATGGGTGTATGGAAAGGTGCTTTGCTGGGGGAGGGCAATGACTGAATAAGTTTGGAAATAACCTTGTCTCATCCTTGTCTTCAAATTTTGCATGAGGGAATGCTTCAGAGGCGATGCCTTTCACCAACAACCTCTTTCCTCACTATATAACACACCCACTAAATGCACCATAGAATTAGAATTTCATTCCTTTATACTTATTGAGGGTATTGGATTCAGGAAATCTTATTATAGGCTTATTTCCCTCCTGTAACCCAGTGCAGTGTTTTTTCTCTTTCATAGCCGAGAAAGAACTGAGAGAGAACTCAGGACTACTACTGACTCCCTACCCAGCAGTTAATGTTTCAGCGCTAAGAGTTCTGGGTATGTAGGGAACAGAAGATCTTGTATCATGGCGGAGGGAAAAAGGCCACTCCAACTTCTCTCTTTTAATACAAGCATTGATAAATTCCCTTCCAGAGGAAAAAGAGAGAAAATCCTAACCAAACTTCCAGATGACAGGCTTCTAGTGATACCAATTAAAAGGTATTAAGAAGCTCTTCTGTCTTTTCCTCCAAAACGTATTTCTTCTGTTAAAGAGAAACACACAACATAACAAATGGAAGACATGTCATCTAGATAGATCCCTGTAAAATTCCATATCTGAGGCATGATGATTGGAGAATAAAATCCTCGCCTGGATGCACCCTCAGATTCCTACACCCTTGCACACAAACACCTCCTATCATCCTCAGCCCACGTACTATAAATATGAAGGAGGATAAGTAAGATTTCTTGCCATGCTCTCTCTTGCTCCCTCACAAAGTACTGCTACTTTTCAATAACAGACCTAAACAATCCTCCCAGTCTGACTGGGAGGGTAAGCAATCCCAGTTTCCTCTTGGAGCATTTCCACTTTTGTGTGGTCAAGGTCCAAAATAACCCCAGAAGGTCCCCCACTGCCTGCTATTTATAACTACAGCCCCATTAGTACAACAATGCTGGTGTCTGAGTCCTCTCTCCTAAAACAAACAGTCAGGCTTTGAGCAAACGGGAAATCCTGCTGGATCCCCGCTGCGGTCTGCATGCTTGGATGGGTAAACATGCAGGAGATCTCACTGTCCCCTTCCCTCACAACTGCAAGGGCATCGAAAGCTCACTTGCACTGCTTCATTTTCCATCGGCATGAGATGTGATCCTGAGCTGCCACAGCACAATTAACTCAAATGCTATTTAGCTTTAAGTGGTTACTGAGCCATCTTCTGATTGAAACATCTTCCTTATTTTCCTGTTTGCACAGTTCAACAAATACATTGTTGAGGCTTTTTAAAAAACAAAGACAACAACAGCAGCACGCATTCTAAGCCTCTAAAAAAGGTGGTAAGATTTTAATGGTTTTGCCAAATCCCAAATTCATTTCCAACTTGCTTATCATAATACAGCCAGCAGGGGGCATTATTAAAACAAACTAGTTACAACAATTAGCAAATTCTAACTGGAATTGTAGTAGCCCATAATGATGTCCATAATTTGCTGACCTGAGAGCTAAACATACTTTAAGATCACTTGATTAATGTGATACTAGGAAGAAAAGATTGCCATTAATTCATCGTCAGTATCAGGACTCATTTCAAAGGTATACTTTTAACCATTGTATTCAAAGGGTTGCCACAGTAACTTTAGTGCTGCAAGTCATCCAGATCTCCAAATGAAATCTACTTCCACACAGGTTCATCTCACACAGAAGCAGTTTTCTGCTTCTGCCCAAATCATGCCTATGTTCTGATGAAAATGAGAAGCCAAACAACCAACCCCAATGCCCAGTCTGTGCCAAATCTGAGTAAACCACGGTGCCATGAGCTCCCACGCCCCTATATTTTAGTGAGGGCTACAGCCTCCACATGGCCCCTTTCAAGCTTTGTTTTTGGCAGCTGTGTTTGTGTTTGCTTGGCCTCCCTGCCTGTCCTTCCCTTCCCTTTGGCCCCTTGTAACTCAGCAGGGTTCATCTCCAGTGTTTACTCTCCTTGGCACGGCTGTTCTCTCCCCTGCAGCCCTTGGCTTGCTAATGCTGCAGAGATGAAAAGGGCCAGCCATGTCCCTCTCCCGTGTGTGCTGACTCCCCTGGGCTCCAAAGAAATGCTTCATTCTAAGTGTTTGAAATTGCATCTTTCCTGTCCAGAAAGGGGAGGGAGGATGTCAACACAGAAACCACAAGCCCAGCTGTATGAAGCTCCTGAATGTATCGCAATCCAGGTAAAACTGGATAACATGAACACACTTGCTAGCTTCTCCTGGTAGCCTTGTGGGGAGGGAGGTTCAGCAGTTATATCAATGTGAATGCAACAGCTTCAGCATTTACTCAGCAGAAACTCGTGTGTATGTCAATGTGCCTAGAGGTGCCTCATGCGGTATGAAGACATTAGCAGTGCAGGGCCAGTGAGTCTGTAAGTGCACTATCTCCACTTTGCAGTGACTTTTGCATCCTTCCTGCTACCAGAATGGCTACCAGGTTAAGATGAATTGCATCTTGCAGTTGCCATACTTTCCCCTGCCATAAAGATGCACCTTGGTCAGAGCAAGGCTCTGTAGCAGTCCAGTTCTGACACATTTTCAAATAGCAACTCTGAGCTCAGTAAGACAATTCTAGAATAAATATTTTGAGAATTTAGGTTACAAATCCAGTATAATCTCCCTTTGCCTAAAACACATAAAAGCATTAAAGACAGGTAGATTATCATATGTCTGAATAATGCTACATGCTATGCAGCTCAAGTTATACATTTATAAAGGCATAGGGCTGCATAGGAGAGACTGCATAGTTATGGTTGGAAAACAAGAGGTTTTAGAGAACAAAAACTTATCTAAAGAGGATTAGTCTAACTATGCACACTAAGTCTTTGTCTGCACTTCCCCTTTCCACCTATGGCACTTATGCATTGGGTTCACAGCCATCTACAACAATCCAAATTAATATATACTGGGCTGTGACTCCAAGTTGAAACAATGCCAGGGAATCCATATTGCAACTCAGGGCAATTATTTGATTGCAGATTTCAGGTTACAAGGTACAAATACATTTCAATCATTCTTTCTACTCTGTGTCAAATCAAGACGGATTAGAAAGAAGTACTTTGAACACAACGAATATGTTTGCACTTTTGTGGACACCATGGACTTTGACGACTGTAGAGACAGCAGTGGAAATAGCAGTCTGTTGTGCTCACACAGCCTAGAAAGCAGCACTCCAGGATAAGGGTGATGTACTTCAGGATGAAAGCAGATTTGTAGGCACTTTGCATAGAAGTAATCTGATAGACCATGTTTTGTGGCAGCATACCCTTAATTTTCAGTAAGTAAGGCTGTTTTCCAGTCAAACAGCAAAGCAAATCAATTTCATTCTCACTCTCTCACATTTCATAAGCATGTGTCTGAGCTAACAAATGCAACCAAATCATTTACTCTGAAATGTCCCAAAATAAACGAACATCCCTCTCTCCATCCCAGAAACCTGTTGTCTTGACAGACTGCATGGAAGCCTAGCAGCAGAAACTTAATAGAAATGCTGACACAGCCTCAGGGCCTGTAATCAAGCTTCTGAAGTTCTGCAAGGATAATTCTTGTACTGGTGATGCGCCCCACTGTTATTTCTGTGCTGATGGCAGGTATCTGCTGTGACAAGCTGCCTTTCCTTTCAGCTCAGAAAACAATCATATTGAGAAAAGACCCACATTAGTTTTGGTGCAACCCTAGGAGTAAGGCGCGGCCAGCTCATGGCTTTAAGGGGGCATCTATGCTGGGGGGTTAATTTTTGTTCTAAGCATTTATATCCCCTTTAACAGTATTGCCCCCCTGGCACTGACAACTCATTTGGAAATCTGGTCCCCACAGCTCACCCACTATGCGAGTTACACTTGAACCTCAAATGTGGGTCACAAAAGATATGTTGAGCAATCTATTCAGTGTCAGCACAGGTCTCTTCAAAGCTCCATCTTTCCTTTTCTTTGGTTAGTTTCCCTCTATTATTCATTACTATAGGATGATCTAAAGTTCAGGGAGATGCACAATGCATTGGTCTAATCTCATAAGGAGATAATGATAGGAAAATTAAGAAAACTGAGGGAAGCATGGGCTATAAATTTAATAAATAAAACTGCTTGGGTGTCAAAATAATACATTCAAATATGCACAGCAATTCAGACCTTGGGCAGAGTGCAGGTCAAATAGAATTTAAATACCTCTGAATACAGAAACATCCCGTTGTAAAAAAAATACAGGAACTTTCCTTCCTAAAGCAGTAACTCCTTATACTTAAAGGCTTTGTAAAACCCAACTTAAAGAACTTTTAATATCCCACTTACAGACACAAATGTTAGAATTTCCAACTTCTCTAGACAACTTGTATCACAATCTTATCAGGCCTTACAATTAAAAGATCAAAATAAATGCATGCTCCTACATATTCCCTAAACCTATGCCTAATAACAAGATTTCATCAACCTAACTGTTGAAATAGGACAGTGGAGTAAGATTAAGATTTGTTTGCCTCTTAAGAGGGAAAGTAGTCAAAATGCATTCACCAAAAGTTCCTGCAGTAAAATTCCTCAATAAATTTCTATTTTATGAACATTAGATTGAAGCTTTGGGTCTTAGCTTTTTCTGGTCTTTTAGGTGATGCTTCTTTTTCTTCCTTTTGCCAGCACAAGGAAATGATGGTTAAGCAGAACAGGCGATGAGGGTCAGTATGAAAGATGCAATTCCATAGGTAACAAACATTGCTTGACTGACCACAAATTCCTTCCTTGTTTGGTCTCAAGAACACCATAGAATCCGGTGAAAAGGAGACAGGCACAAAGTCTAACCCCGTAAGAGAGGATCATGTGTACATTATACCCTATAATTTAGCCTCTTTACTCTTTGTGATGGTCTCCTCAGATACTCTTTGCAATGGCTAATATTGAGTACAATGTGATTAGGTTAAAATTGGTGGGAATTAGGGAATAAAGACTTTGATTTTCATTAAACACCATCACTACCATTTCCCCTGGAATTCAAGTATTGGGCAAATCCTAATATGGCAATACAAAGTGTGAGAAATTAGCCAGCTCCCTGTTCTTCTTACGTGAAGAATTATAGGCCAGAATCCATACACTATTCTTTACAGCATATCAGGATTAGCATTTATCCAGATTCTCTAAAAAAACACTGACAACTTCCAGATAGTTAGGAGCTTAGGGCAGAATTGAACATTACAGGAAAAATAGGGCTGCTACTGAATATGGTAGGCCCATACCAAATTTCCTTTGACAACATCTTGTACAACCTACTTGGTGACTTTTCTCTAGTGATGATAGGGAATCATATAGTTCCAGCATTTGCATGTCATGGTAACGCATGCTGGCAATAAACCATGCTAGGTTGGTTGTTCTCTTCAATGAGACTCACCATGGGTTGTCCACCTTCTCTGGCTCCATCAGTTTTCCTGCAGATATCCCCAAAGACCCCATAGCATGTTCAGCCAGACATTTCCAGCTTGCCACAGCCTTTTTGTCAGTTCAACCTCTTTTCCCCCAGAGATTATGAAAGGAAACTTTATATCCAGCTTTCATGATACCTGTTTTGACAGCCAGTGACAATCCCTTTTAAAGACTCCAAGGCCTGTTGGTGGTTACGAAATATCTCAAATACTCCTTTCCTTTTTCTTTTTTGGCTGTATTTTGGCAAATGTAGAGGTATAAAATCCTCTGAGAAGGGTTAGCTAGGGGGTAATAGAAGCTGGCTTTTGCAATGTCCAGGGAAAAAAGTTTAAGTGACAAAAATGCTGCAGTGAGCCAAGGGAGCTCACAAACTTAGTGAGGGACATCCAACCACTGCCAATCACACTCAAAAATTGCTTGGGCACTCATGAGGTGGCTGGGACCAGTGGGTGCCTGGACAAGCTTGGCAAGTTCAGCAAGGAGGTTTTGCCACTCTTGCAAAGTAAGTTGTTTGCCAGTTCCTAGTATCAATGAAAGGGTGAGCTGCCCTATTCAGACAATCTGACAATTCATTGTGGGAACAATAGGGCCTAGAATAAACTATGGCTTATTAGTGTGGCTTGTTTCTGCCATACAAACTCCCCTGCTGGTATCAGTCTGGGTTGTTGTGTCATGCAAACTCAGTCAGTGTACTGAAGTCTGGACACAGGATCAATCATATTAGATATCACGGGGAAGGAAGGGGAAGCTTTTTAGCAGCAATTCCGTTTCTTGTCATGTTTAGTTCCAGCTCTTACAGAGCCTTAAGCAGAGATTTGTTAAAGTTCTCAGTATTACAGTTATGTGCCAGCATCCAGTGAGTTCAGATACAGAGCACCGTTCTGCTATATAGGTTCAACTCATGGTTCCACCAGCCCAATATTCTATCTCTAGGAAAGTGCCTGATTTCTGCCAGAGGAAACTGATTCTCTTGCTCCTGATTCTGAGTCCACAGCTGCCCATCCTCAGCAAGAGGAAGATGGATTGAGCTGGGCAATAATTTAAGAAACTGAGCGAGTCTGTACATCCAATCACTTTACAAATCAGGAGAAAGGGAGAGAGGAGGAAGGGGGGAAGGGGAAAGAAGTGAAAAGGCCGTGCAGGGAAATGCATCACAATTACTGTCTAGTCTCTAATGAGGGGCCTGTCAGGAGGCTGTCATCCTGCGGAAAGCCACCTACTCAGAGAGATTCAATAAAAAAGTAGCAGAGAGATAAAAAAGAGATATATTTCAACCCCTGCTAATATTCTTTTCATTTGTCCCAGCACAAAATAAGATACTGCACTTAACCAGCTCGGTTAAAATGAAAGGGGGAGGGGGGCTGCGTTGATCAATACTGCTAAAAGCTGGGCGACACAGTGATGGAGTGCAATTTTTTTGTCTGTGCTGAAGCCTAGTAGAGGCCCAGGCTATGTAATTTATGATTCGCACGCACGCCAGCTAACTAGAGGCTGACAAGACAATGAATTCCCGATGAGAAGGAAGAAAGGAAGAAGACACCATGGCAAGATCCGAAAGAAAGAACCATGCACCTCATTCCATCCTTCTCGATCTGTTCATCTACCAGCCCACCTGGCCAACCAGCACTGGAATGAAAACACTGAGTCTCCATAGAAAAAGAATGGAAAACCAGTAACAAAATCTAAATACAAGGACATTCAGCACTTTTTTTTTTTGGTTATCCTACACAATCAACCTGCACTATTTCCTTATCCTGAAAGGAATATCAAAGAAAGGTACCAGACCATCACTATTTCGCTGGGAGTACCCTGCTCACAGAAAAAAATCACTTTAACTCCAACTAGTTAGAAACTAGCCTGATTCCTAGTCTCAAAGCTATCTTCTAGCAAAGAATTCAGTGCACACTACCTTTAGGTAGATAGTTCAATCACTTATTTTATTTCCAGGTTGATGACTGCTTTGCAAGAGGCACTGAAAAATCTGAATGCTGAGAAGTACTTCCAGAAAAGAAAGGAAACATCAGCTTCCTTCCTAAGCCTCTTGGACTTTTCTGAACTGTCTCTGATGGGGTGACATGGCACTTAATATTTGTAAGATAGTTTCTGCTCTGTGCAAATGTTCTTTGCCACAGCTGGGCACTCAATAACTTGTAAAATCTACAGTAAGAGAACACAGGAGATTTCAGAGTAATAAGAATGCCCAATTGAACTAGCAGAGATTATAGGTGTGAGTGGTAAAAATTCCTTGGAGGTAATCTTTCCAAGCCCTCACAGTGGTCATGGATGAAATGAGAATCAGCCCACACTATTCTGTATACACATCATTCGCCTTCATATACCATTTCCTTCTTTTTCTTTCTTGTAAGAATGAGAAAGTAAGCAGAGCTGCTCTAGATTAGACCAAAGGCTCATCTAGTCCAGCATTCTGCTTCCCCTGAGGCCAACCAGATGTCCTTGATTTCAACTTCCTGCTCATATTCCCTGGCAAATGGCACTGAAAGCCATGCCACTTCTGATATTGGAGGTAATATATAGCCATCATTGGTAGCAGCCATTGTGAGCCATATCCTCCATGAATTTGTCTAATCCCTTTTAAAATCCAAACAAGTTGGTAGCTATCATTATATGTTATGGAAGCAAATTCCATTGTTTAACAACGTGTTTTGTCTACTAGGTCCACCTAGTCCAGCATCCTATTTCAGTCACTTCTGGGAAACCACCTATTAGGGCTTGAAGGCAGTAGATCACCCCTTCTGCTGCTCCCTAGAAAAATGGGTGCTTTTCAATCTCTAACTTCTATATCATCATCATGACTAATAGTCGTTGCAAGATTTATCTTCCATTGGTCTAATCCTTTTTTAAAGGCATCTAAGCTAGTGGCTATTGTGACATCATGTGAATCCCATATATTAACCATGCATTGTGTGAAGCAGTACTTTATTTTGTCTATCCTTACTTTGCTGCCAATCCATTTCATTTGACAAATTCGACTTCTAGTACTGTGATAAAAGGAAAAGCACCTCCTTCTGCCCACTTCTTTCACAGTCCATTATATATAATTTATTCAACTCTATAATAGTTGGTCAACTTTTTTTCAGAACTAAATGGTACCAAACATGTCAACCTTTCCTCGCTGGAAAGATGCTATAACCTCTTTCGTTTACAACATTTTAAAAAACCATACAGCATCCTTTCTGGGACAGAGTTATTGGAATTGTACACAGTGCTCTAGATGCAGTCACACTATAGATTTGTAGAAGGTAGTTATAGCTTCAGTTACAGATGTTTGGCTTATAGAGGTTTTTGCTATCATCCTTAGTCTGAGAGTATTCCCTTTATACAAAATATGCTATAACCCCAGTATCTCCATAACTAGGGGTACATCTCAGAGGAGCAATGAGCCATAGCTATAAACTCCTGTCTTTCTGTGCAATGGTAGTACAGCTTTTCACACTATTTAAGAAACAGTAGTTAAAATATCCTATACAATAGAGGATAAATACATAAGAACATAAGCAGAATAATCTAGTTCAATATTCTCATTCCTACATCAGTATGAGATGCTAACTGATAAACCATAACATCTATGAATTGGTCTAATCTTCCTCTAATTTTTCTGATAGCAAATAGCAAATCAACCAGTCTGGAAGAACTTAACAAATCCAGTGTCTATCAAAATGAGACCTTCAGACTTTTAAACTAAAATATCTAGGTTTCTCGCATAAGAAGTGAAAAAATGTCTATGCCCAGCAGGCATCTGCTGAAGGGAATGGGCTATTACAAGATCTACATGCCTAGAGTCTCCACTAGATGGAAAAAACAAAATCAAAATTGTTGTGTAGCCCAATCCCACAAGCAGAGAGGGAGAGAACATCACAAGGCTTCTGTACACAAGGTGTTTAACCTGGAACATCATCAAGGCTTCTCCTACTTTCTTTATGGGAAGAGCAATTTGTCTTTCACAGGGTTTTCCTCTCTACCTTTCTGTGCATTCCTGTATATTTCATTGCACATCACAAGGTGATGGAGTGGTTTAGGGTGGAATTGTGAAAATGCTCCAAGCTTCTGTAGTGAATAATGGTGGCATCCAGCGAAATTGTTGACTTTCTTCACTCAACAAAAAACAGCAAATGTCTAGAAAATATGGGAGAGGTCTTGGAAGTTGACAGTGTTAAGAAAAGGACCTGCAAATGAATGCCTCATATAGAGAAGCCCATAGCTTCTCTGAGAGACAAAAATCTACACCTTGTGTAATGACTACAAGTCTACATGTCCATCTCTAGGATGAATGTGTCTCTTACAACTGGAAAAAAATCTGTGAGACAGTATCAAAAATCCCCATTATTTACCAGTTTGTTCCCCATCTCTAATACTAATATACCCCAGTGCTTCATAGGGAAACATCAGCCAGCCTTAAAAATATAACTCCAACCAAATTTCTATTCTTCCCTTAATAATTTCCAGGCACGTGGAGGGTAAATACCTTTGTGCACGAAGTTTATGCAAAGAAAAGTGTGAAGGCAGGAACCGTCTTGTACCCACTAGAAAGAACAAACCAGCACATATCCTTGAGGTAGCTGTTGCCCTTGATTTGGAAGGCAGTCTGCTAGGTTGGTGATATACTGAGATACCCGTAATTTGAAGCAGTGACGGGGCAGAGCCCTGCTCTGATTCGTGTCTGTCCTTTTCCCACCACACTCCCCTCCCTCCTCCTACTAGCTTGGTATGACAAGGAGGAGGGGAAAACACACATACTGAAAACACAGATATTGAACTGTCAAAACTATTTCCTACAAGAAAATAGATTCATCAGCTTGCAGCAGGCAGGGTCAACGCCACATATCCCTCTCGCGTCGGCATCCGCTCATGCCGGCGCATACCCAATGCTTCTTCGCAGTGCTGGCACTTTAGCTTGTAGCTCAGGGCCCCTAAGTGACTTTGAGAAATGGATAATCGATTATAATTCCAGAGGCCTCTCTGCAGATTTATCCGGAGAATGTAGAAAAGGCAGAGCTCAAGAGAAGGTAGGTCCTTCTGGCCGGCACGTCAATTGCCCACACTCTCTCTCCAGCTTGGAAAATCGCATCCTGAGCACGACTCCGTTTAATCCATCAGTACACAATCAATGCACTCTGTAATCAACTCTTGATCACTTAATTTTACACATGTTGGCTGAATCCCTTTGTTTAATCACAAGATCAGGCCACATCGCCACGCTGCCCCCTCTTGCACCACCAAACACAACCAGACGCCTTCATTTCACCTTGAAGACAAACTCAGTGAATTTAGAGAGCTCTAAGGCAGGGCATGAGCAGGGGGGCAGCACAATGGGGAACAAAACAGAAAGATGGGTGAACCAACTTGGAAGGAAGGAAGGAAGGAAGGAAGGAAGGAAGGAAGGAAGGAAGGACATTTTAAAGCAAAATGGTATTTTTGCTCAATCATTTTTGTTTTCCCTTGAAGTCTGTTTATCTATTTATTTGTCTAAGAGCACATCACCAGTATTTTTTTTTCCTTAGTCATCCTGTGAGGTAGCTGAAGTCAACAGTGACTGGCCCAAGATCACCCAGTGAACTTCATGGCTGAGCAGTGATTTGAAACTGGATCTTCCTGGTCCTAGTCTTAACTGTGCTTGCCACATTATACTGGCTTTTTATCTTTCTGCTGTATCCTGCAACACACCCACATGATCTAGCAACTGTCCCTATGTCTTTGTTATGCCACAATATGGAATATATAAATAACTAAGCATCGAGGCTGTCCAAAGCAAACACACACACACAACAACAACAACTATAAAGCCCTTTTAAAAACAAATATCTATGTAAATGTACAGACTCAGGCATTAGCAATGACCACCAAAGTTATTAACAAAAAGTAAGTTTGCTTACTGTAATTGTCATTCTTTGAGTGATCACCTGTTCATTCACACAAATTTTCTGCTTGTTTCTTCTTTTTAAAAAAATAAAAAAATTCTACCAGCTTCAGAAATGGGAAGCCAATGAAGTCCTAGTATGCAGAGGCGGAAGATGTACTGAATCTCCCTGGCCCAGAGCCATACAGAAAGAAAACAGCATGGAGATATATAGTGGCTATATAGTAAACTGATTGCACAAAGACTCTGTTTCTGAAGTGACAAGGGGTGCTGAAGCTGCTTAAACTACTACCTCAACTGTGTTCCAAGTGTGCCCATATAATTTCTCCAATACGTGAATGGTTTCATTTACTTTTGTGGAAAAAAATTAACTCACTGAACACTTCAGTGGTAAGAGAAAAATTTGCTCTCTGCTCCTGATACCGTGTTTTCCCGAAAATAGGACCTACCCCGAAAATAAGACCTAGTCTTATTTCGGGGTAGGTCCTATAATATAAGCCCTACCCCGAAAGTAAGACCTATTACCAAAAATTATTGGTAATAGGTCTTACTTTTTTTGCTTACTTGCAGAGTGCCAGCGGGGTGCAGAGGGCGCAGTGGGAGGATGCAGAGCGGCTTAAGCCGATACTTCCTCTATAGTCCTGGCTCCTGTGAAGGGCGGAGTGATATCAAATGCACTCCGCCTGTCACAGGAGCCAGCACTATAGAGGAAGCATCGGCTCATGCAGCTCTGCTTCCTCCGCTGCCTGTGACAGTACTGGTAGCAGGCGCTGGAGAGGATCGATGTATACAGCTTATGGCAGCAATTGAAGTGCAGAGCAGAAAGGTGCAGAGCAGAAAGGTGCAGAGCATAGATGTGCAGAGCAGAGGCGTGCAGAAGTGTGTAGAGCAGAAAAGTGCACAGCAGAAAAGTGTAGAGCAGAGGGGTGCAAGCAGAAAGGTGTACATTAAATGTACATTTTGTACATTAAAAAATAAGACCTACCCGAAAATAAGACCTAATATGCTTTTTTGAGCAAAAAAAAATAAATAAGACAGTGTCTTATTTCTGGGGAAACACGCAAGCATCCTGGAGAAAATGCACTTGACTCCCTAGGCGTCTTAAAAAATACACATACTCACAGGAGCAATGAATGCTAGCTTATGTTGAAAAACACTGGTGCATCTGGGTCAGTACTGTCAACATTAACTGGCAAAAACTTTCCATGGAATCAGGAAGGAGACTCTCTGGCCTACCTGGAGATGCCGGGTTTGGACTGGGAAGTATTTTCATGCATACCATGTATTCATAGCCCCTCCCCATGCCATTCATTCTTCATACAAATAGGTCAAGTCTGCACAACAATAAACCATGGAAGGTTGGTTGTTATGATGAAAACAACCCACAGTATACCCAAAGATGATCAGGTTCATTGTGGGCTGTTTGACCCCTCCCTTTCCATGCTTCCCCCTTGTTGCTCCTGTGAGCCATTTGTTGGCTCAACACAGGTTTCCCCTGCTTTTCCCCATTTTTGTGGTTTTTGTTTTGTTTTGTTTTTTTCACAGATGGCAAATCAGCATTTTGAATGCATATATTGTTGCAAAAAAAGCCACGGGGAACCCTGTCCCCAAAACCAACAAACTTTTAAGGAGCCAAACTGCTTCCTTAAAGGGGGAGGAGGGTTCACATTTTCCCATGTTCCTGAGTAGCTAGAGTCTTGGGAACAAATGAAAAAGTGAGAACAACCTTAGCACAGTGGAGCCCCTGCCCCCACCCTCAAAGTTTCTGTGAACGTGGTAGTAATCTCATCATTCCTTCACTTGTGCATGATCACTTGGGCCTTTGGTTTGCCTCGACTGCTATCAAACTAAACCAAAGTGGAGAAAAGCTATTTGGAACATTTCTGGGTCAATTGTCCAGGGTTTGTTCCTACTGAAATTTAGCAGTGAGTACCTCCCTAGATGGTAAAAGAAGAAGGGGATGGCAGAGAATGAGGTGGCTAGATGGAGTCACTGAAGCAGTTGGTGTGAGCTTGAGTGGACTTTGGGGGATGGTGGAGGACAGGAAAGCCTGGAGGAATATTGTCCATGGGGTTGCAATGGGTCGGACACGACTTCGCAACTAACAACAACAACAGCCTCCCTAGATGGACGGCAGAGGATAAGGTGGCTAGATGGAGTCACTGGGGCAGTGGGTGTGGAACTGGGTGGACTCCAAGTAAGGTGGAGGACAGGAGAGCCTGGAGGAATGTTGTCCATGGGGTCATGATGGGTCAGGCATGACTTTGAGACTAAACAACACCTCCCTAGAATATTGTTCAGGCAAGGTTACTCATTTTCTGACTATCATAACTGCACATAGGCAGACTTACAAAAGACTGACTTTTTTAAAGTATGAAAGTATTGTCACACATTAGGGAGTGCAGAAATACAGGCAGCCTGTTCAAGGTGTCTTTTGCTTAATTTGAAAGGGCTGTCAGTAGCTGTCAAAAGGTGGAATGTGACAGCTGTTAAAAGCTGTCAAGCTGGCTTTTGCAATCTCTGAAAAAATGATAGTGGTAAAAAGCTATGGCAAGCCCTGAGTGGCTCACAATTGAAGTGGGGAGGGGAAGACATGTCTGTCTTATGATGGGGAGGAGAAACAAGCAAAGAACCTATGGCCAGGTGGGTTGTCATGCTATGTAAGATCATTTGTACTGTAGTGAAAGGTCAGTTAACAATTATACTCAGTTATGTGGTGACATAATTGTTCATGTGAAAAATGGGGTGCTGATAAAACAACAACCCAATCAGGCCAAAAGTCAGCATCTAATTCTGCAACTTCTACCTACCTCTTTTTAAAAACACTAATGATATAATATTTCTGAGCTAAAAGCAAAATACAAACATGCAATATTCACTTGTCATAGCCAATACAAAAATCCCAGCAGCAAGAAAGACTATGTTTTGAAAAGGCAGATGTTTAAAGAGGATGCTGGTGGCTACCCTATAGAAGAGGTCTTCAAAAAGTCCCTGGCGTTACACACTTCTCAGCAGGGAAGGAGAAGCTTGCATAAGATGAAATACAAATAAATGATTGTCAGTACAAGAGATACATATTGAAAATCTGACAGCTCACATTGGCCAGCTGTGCTTTCACTGGCACCTGAGCATAAACAACATGTAACATTAATCCACTTAGATATTGTGAAACTAGGTACATATTTGTAAAAATGTCTAAGTGAGGTTTAATTGGAAGAGTCATCTTCTGAACTACTATTTCCTTTCTATTTGAGGGTTTGTTAATAGAGTGCAGACCTAAAGCCACTCTCCTGCTCTGTCCAAGGTAATGTTTCTATTTATTGAATGGGAAGAAAACAAGAGTCAGGTTCTCAATCACTGAGGATGTCCATCCCATTTGAACAAGAGAGGATGCTTCCTTACTCATCAGATTTTATATGGTCATCCTCCTCCTGTAACTTTCCTGGAGCTTTCACTTTTCCTACATTTCTCATTATGATGATAATCTGTTAATTTTTTCAAGGCATAGTAACAGCAAAAACATCAACACCTGTTGATGTTTGATACTGCAATTTTCCAGCTTTTTACTATGGATGGGAATGACCATGTGTTGTAATGTTACTAAGGGGCATGTACCAAGAATATACTGCAAGAGTGTGTTTCCACAGCAGCACTACTCTTGTTGTTGTATTGTTTCTGGCATCCACACAATTAGAACTCAACAGCTCATAACACTTGCCAAACGTGCTTCCATGGAGTCCCCTAGGGGGCATACAATATGGAAGACAGTGACATTGTTATCTCCCGCTTCAGCTATATTTATAACCATTCTATATGGGAATGCCTTTTCTAAAATACATTCATATATATTAAAGAAGTATTTGTATTTATACCTAGATAGTGAGCTAGAAGCATTTCCTCATTTCAAATTTCAATAAATTTCAATAATTTATTTAAAGTGAAACACTTCTCTTTTCCCTCTGCGAACAGTACAATATGAAGGGAAATTCTTTGTTGGGTGGGTGTTCAGGGTGTAGTTTCAGGATTATGCGTAGTTTCAGGGTGCTTCCAGAAGGACAGCTCCCAGCGCCGCCAATAAAAAAGTGGTGGTGCTGTGCATCTGGCCTGGCTTTGTACAAGGAAAATGTTTTCTGGAGCTGCCTTAAAATTCTATGGAAGAGGCAGGATGACTGCATAACAAAATTCTTGTCTTAGAATACTCTCAGCAACTCTGTTTTGAGGTGAGGGAAGCAAACTAATGGTTTATTGCTATTCGACAATACCAACATTAGAAATAATGGCAGGATAATATAAAGGAAAACAGGAGTTTAAATCAGGAGTGGGGATCACTGGTGTGAGGGAGTTTAAAGCCCCATTCTCCCTTCTAGTGATACTGATTCAGATTGCTATCAGAGGGGTGGGCACAATCCAGACAACTGGGAGGGGAAAAGACCTTCCTCCACCCCCACTTATCCTCCTTTTCCATCCCAGGATCTTCAGCCAGATCACTGTTTCATTATTAGCAATGCAACAGCAACTTGTCTTCCACCCACCTCCTGTTGAGGGCTGATGAGGTGAGTGGCAGGGGGGAAAAGGCAAGAGAAACCAAGAGCTTCATGGAGCCCTTGGGCTGCAGTCTGCTAAGCTGTGTGATGTTCATAGCTGAAACAGATTCCAGTCCTGGTTCCTTCAAGCTCTACTTACTGATGCACCACTGTTTCAATGTTACTCAGAAATGGTGTGATGTTCAGTCAGCAGGACTGGTAACAACCTGTTGCTCCCCGCAGCCATTATCCCAGCACCCATGTTTCTTTCTGAAATGCACACTCCATTGTTTGTCTAATATTCTGCTTTTCTGCCAAATTACAGCACTCTATATGGCTATCAATAAATAATAACAAAGTCTTGATTAAAACATAGCATATGAAACAAATAAATCAGGAAGATAATTTTAAAGATACTTATTTTAATAAATAAATTTATTGTGCCGATTTTTACCAGTTCTTGTTATGTGCCGTCAGGTGGTCTCTGACCTATGGTAACCCTCTGAATGAATGCTCTCCAAATGACATGCCCTTGACAACCCTGCTCAGCTCTTGTAAACTCAAGATTGTGGTTTCCTTTATGAAATTAAATCAATTTGATCTTCCTCTTTTTCTTCAGCCTTCAACTTTTCCAAGCATGATTGTCTTCTCCAGTTAGTCCTGCTTTCTTGTGGTGTGCCCAAAGCATAACATCTTCAGTTTTGTCATTTTTGCTTCCAAGGAGAGTTCCAGTTTGATTTGATGCAGGACCCACTTGTTCGTCTTTTGGTGATGAACAAGTCTAGGATATTTACAAAGCTCTCCTCCAGAACAAAGTTTCAAATGTGTCGAGTTTCTATCTGTCAGCTTCCTTCACTGTCTAGATTTCACACCCATACATACTACTCAGGAATACTGGCACTGGTCACCAGCTTTGTCATAATCTATAAAACATAGATGGATCTTCTTCTGAAATTCTCTGATGTGCTATAATAGCCAACATTATTTGTGATGTGATATGATATCAAGTGCCTCTTCCTTTTGAGAATCTAGCTTGAATATCAGGCATTTCTGAGTCATGTCTAACTTCAGGTAGTAAAGTCTTTGTTGTAACACCTTGAACATCACTTTGCACACATGGAAAATTAGTGCAATGCTCCTATGGTTGCTGTGCTCCTTAGCATCTTCTCTCTTGGAAAATGGAATGTATATAGATTGTTTCCAGTCTGTGGGCCATTCTTTTCTTTTCCATATTTGTTGGCATAGTCTGTTTGGATTTGGACAAATTGGTCTTTCCAGCTTGGGATAGTTCAAATGGTATCCCATCTACTTTGGATGCTTTATTCCTTCTGAGTCCATTCAGAGCAGCTTTCACTTTATTATCTAATACTGTAGTGTCTTCCTCATAGGATTCCTTTACAAAGTTGCCTATCATCTTTTAATCACGTCTGTATAATTCTATATATTGTTTCCACCTTCCTTTATTTTCTTCTGGTCTTCTCTGTTGGTTTTTCATTATTCCTAATCTAAGTTTGAATTTTCCTTTGAGTTCTTGGAGCTTATGGAAGAAGTCTCTTGTTTTGTCTCTTTTGCCATTCTCTCCTATTTCTTTAATCTGGTCACTGTAATAGTTCTTTTTGCCTCTACATGATAGTCACTAAAAAGTTGCATTCAGGATCCTGACCCAATTTCTATCAACATTTGCTTTTCTTTCTCACCTGTTCCTAACAATTGTGTTTTTTTCTGTCATCCATCTCCATTCCCCCCCCCCCACCCCCATTTTTCTACAGGAATTGTCATTTTGCATTCTTCCCTAAACCATGTTCCTGATTTCAGTCCACAGTCCATTAGGTTCACAGTCAACTGAGTTCAGTAATTCAAATTTGTTCAAGTGGACTTCAAATTCCTCAGAAATATTATTTAAGTCATATTTTGGCATTGCACTTGTATTGATGATCTTTTTCAGCTTTACCCTGTTTTCTTAAATGAAGAGTTCATGATCACTAGGGCAATCTGCCTTATTTTGGCAATTAGAATATACTACCTCCATCTTTTGCTTCCAGTTACATAGTTGATTTGATTTCTGTACTGGCCATCTGGTGATGTACATGTATATAGCCATCTCATCAATTGTTTGAAGTATGTTTTTGCAATAAACAGATAGTTGGTTTCACAGATTTCTTTTGAGTTGTTCTCCTGCTTCATTTCAGACTCCTAGGCCAAACAGTCCTACAACACTGGATTCTTTGTTTCCTACTGTTGCATTCCAGCCATTTCTGATTATCAGTATGTCTCGTTCTCGCTTGTTATCCAGTTCATCTTGAACACCTGCATGCAAGTTTTTGATTTCTTCTTCAGCATCTATTTGATGGAGCAAGGACTGGAATGATGGTTATGCTGATTGATAATATTTGGGCAGATTTTCCATGATAGCTCCTTCCTGCCTGTGCTACATCTTACCTCAGCATTAGTGTCACTTCCTTCTGAGTTTGTTATTTCCAGAGCAAAACACTTTATATTTGTCTTACAGAAAATGTCCCATTCCATTCTATTTTAGTTAGCTCTCACCAAGTACTGTGATTTTAGGTGTTTAATTTCTTGCTTCATGGTTTCCAGTTTTCCTTGATACATGCTTCTCATGTTCCAGTTGTATGTATTGAGCAGCACTGAAATTTGCTTTTGCCACTGTGCAACTACTAGACTTCCTTTCAGTTTTGATCTAGTTAATTCATTAGCAGCAGTGGCATTGTAGTTATCCTTCGCTTTTTCCCAGTAGCTTACTGCCTTCTATCTTCTGGAACTATCTCTTGTTTCATTATGTATTGTTTAATCATAGGTTTTGCAAGGTAAGAAGATTCAGAATTGGTTTACTATTGTCTTCTTCTGTGCAGTATTAACCAGGGTTAGCTTGAGTGACATTGCATTGTCTATGAAATATTCTCCACCAGTGTTACATTCAACTATAGCTGCTACCCAGTAGCTGCTCTTCAGACATAGCCTCTCTTAGCACAGAGTTCAAGATCCCCAGGAGAGGGCACTATGAAGGCCCTCTTTTGCATAGACACTGACTGGGTTCATTTGCAGATTGTCTTTCCCTCAAACAAGCCATGCTGCATGGGTTCAGATGACATGACATATCATGGCACCTCCTGCCAGAGCTTATATATTCAAAATGGCCAACAGCACATGCTGCAACTCAGCATGACTTAAGTAAACCATGCTGGGCTGCAGTGATCATGCAAGCCCACTGTCACAAGGAAATGTCCATGCAAGTAAAAGTGAGAGAGAGAGAGATTCAGCACTTGGAGTAATGAGGGGAAGGCTCTGTCACCCTGATGAAACCTGTGGGCTTTCAGTTGAAGATGACAACACTGTGCTGAAGACACAACCAAGGAATGACAGCAGGCCTTAACCCCCTCCTCCAAAAAGAAATTCTCAAACTGTCCTCTGTTGAAAGTGGGGGAGATAACAACTCTATCCAATGTTTTCCCCTTGGTGCTACTACTATACCAGCACAAGCAGAACAAGTCCAGCATGATCTTGTACTGATTCTCTTCTTTCTTTTCCCCCTTTCCCTTCTTTTTTAAAGGAGTGGATGGAGAGAAGGAAGAAACAACAAGCTGCCAAGTACTAATTAATAATTAATTTACTGCAAAGCACACTTATTATTTCCAAGTAATTGGCCAGTGGCGCAGCTGCGGCCACTAACGAACAGAGAGGCCCAAAATGAGGGGAGGGCAAGCAGAGCGACCAAAGGGATGCCTCTCTTGATTCTTTCTCCCTTTCTCATCATATTATATAGCCAAGATTTAAAGTGCATAATAAGCAAACATTAATGCCTTTGATTTCTTTCTTTTGAAAAAGTTCTAAAAATGCTCGTGTCACAACTAATGGGTCATGTTTAGCTTATGGAACTTTGATCACTCTTTTAAAGTACTGACTATAACTACAGAGAATGGGGACAATGGGAAGGGGTTGTCGGGGTTGTGAAAAGTTAAGCAAGTAAAGGGCTTTGAAAGTGTCACTGACAAACCAAAACAATATTGTGGCTCAGCCTCCATGTGGAGAAAACAGGCAACAACCATTATGATTGCTTGCATAGATTCCAGATACAGTGGATCTTCCACATTGTTCTGTCCATTGGCTTTGTTTAGCTCTCTGATTGAGCTATTGGCTTGCTTCTCTGTGCAGGATGGGAAATATTATTTTAGTGGTTAATAAAGGAGAGATCTGTTGTTAATTGCTGGGAGGTCCAAGCAGGTTCTTTGAAGTGGCACAGTCATTTGGAAGAAATGGTAACTGAGTGTATTCCTGGGCCAAAGGCCAGCATGGAACTTAAAAACCATATAACTTTATTTTTGTCTGGAGTACTGCTGAGAATGTTTGGGATGTTCAGGCCTCATACAATATTTTTTTGTGACTGTGTTGGTGCATGGGACTTAGGAAACTTCTGGGGGAGTTATGTTGAGTATTGTTTGGTTTACATCATGAATAAAATTTATAAATGTATTTAACATCTGTATCACCTGATAGCTGAAGCTCTGTGAACTGTTAACCACATCACATTAAAATACAATATAAAATAGCATTAAAACATCACAAAAATACTATACAAAGATTTAAAAATAAAGTTCAAGTACATATTAAAAAGTTACAAAAGCTTATACAAATTAAATCATAAGACCTGTTTAAGCAGCTAAGAAAGCCTCAGTACACTAATTAAATGCTCTGTGATAGAGGACAGTCATAACCTGGCACTGAAAGGATATTAAGGTTGGCACCAGGCAGGCTTCAGTAGGGAGCTTGTTCCATAAACTGGGGACCACCACTAAACAGAATCTTCCCCAAAACAGAATCCAAGCCTCCACTAGAGGTAGCAACTGGAGGCAAGCTACAGAATCTGATTATAGTGTCCAGGTAGATTGTAGCTGGGACAAGCACTCCATCAGGTACTGTGGTCTGCATAGGTTAAGAACGAGCTGCATAGGCTAAAACCAACAACTGAATTGGGCTCAGAAGCATATAGGCAGTCAATGCAAATGGTCAGAATCGGTGTTATATGTTCTAACCATCTGGTCCCTGTTATCCATCTTGCTGCTGCCTTTTGCAGAATGTAGCTTTTCAACGGCAGTCCCATACAGAATGCATTGTAGTAATCTAATTTAGAGACTACTAGAGCACAGATTACTGATAACAGGCTTTCTCTGTCAGATAGGGGTATAGCTGAGCCACCAAGTGAAGGTAGTCACCTGGGCCACAAGTGACAAAGATGGATCAAGGAGCACCCCAAGCTATGAACTTCCTCCTTCAGGGGGAGTACAATTCTCCTCCTCTGGTCAGGAGAACCACCCAATACACATATCTCAGTCTTTACTGGATTGTGGTCAGTTTGTTAGCCAATGGTTGCAGCTAGGCACTAGCTGAGCACTTCCACAGCCTTGCATGATGAAAAGGAGAAATGGAACTGTGTGTAATCAGTATACTGATGGCAACATACCCCAAAACTCTGGATGACCCCACTCAGCCATTTCATCTGAATGCTAAATAGCATGGGGGACAACACTGACTCCAGAAGAACATCATAGTGGAGAGCCCAAGGGACAGTGCAGTATCTCCAAGTAGGAACAGAACCACTTCTGGAGCTAGCTATCCAAGTAGGAACAGAACCACTGCAATGCAGTCCTCCCCCACCCCCCCACCCACTCACTCCCAACTCAGACAGTCAACCTAGAAGAATACCACAATTCTGAAAGTCACCAAGAGTTCCAGGAATCATGCTCCCCCATCTCTCTGTTAGCATAGGTCATCATACAGGATGACCAAGGTCTCATCCAAGAGTGCCTGGAGCTGGTTGGCCACCACCTGCTCAAGAACATTGCCCAGAAAGGGGATGTTTGTCACTGGTCTACAATTATTAAGAATTACTGTTATCCAGATAAGGTTTCTTCAGAAGTAGGCACATACAAGAATCAATTATACCCATTAGGAAATTTCCTCCATCTGTACTCAAGCCATCTTCTAATTTCGTTCATCACTTTCAGCTCTGGGGTATACCATAGAGCTATATGAGCTCTGCTACAAACAGGGTACATGGGAGTAACCATGTCAACAACTGAGGTCAACCAGGGATTTATTTATTTAATTAAGTTTAACCTGCCCAATAGTTGATGCTCTCTGGGCAGTTAACAAAAGCCCTATCAGCCAAAAAGTCCCCCAGAACCCTCTGGAAACCAGCTAGATCCATCAGCAATTTATATAAAATTGAAACACAGATACAGAAATGGTAATGGCAGTTTGACTTATGCCAGTGAATACTTTGTACTAGTCTCTATAATGCAATTTATTGTCAACTTCCTCTAAAACCTGTTTAAATCTGTAATTTTTAACTGGAGTAAACTACATTCAATTTCTGTGTTGTCTCTCTATCAACAACCTAGATGTATTAATATATGACTTATCCTGAAGAACAGCCAACAACTGAAATCAGGCAGGATTATCTTCTGTCTTAGCAACTAAAAATGTAGGAACATATTGCTGTATAAAACCAGAAAGAATAACTGGTGCAGTCCTTCCTGAATTGCAACACTTCATATTGCTATTAGGGGATGGGCTCATGAGTCTGCAGTTAGCAATCAGGAAGGAGAATTTTAGACTATAGTAGCTTTAAATTTGCATGGGTGAGCATGTGAATGCATGACCCCACCATCTGCAGTCATAAGCACTTTTGGACTGCTTCACATTAATACTGAGTTGGTCCTTACAAGGTGGTTAAAAAGGTGGTTGAAGCCATGCTGCTTCAACTTTGTCCCTAACCTGTTCTGCACTGCCCTTTTAGGGCCAATGATGAACCTGTTGATGTTGTTGGCCCATAACACCAACCAGAAGCCTTAGCTTTATGTTCTATGGCTGGTTAGCAAAGATGTGACGGCCTCATGCAGATTTTGACAACAGGTCAAATCTGCAGGAATTTAATTGGTTCTGTCAGAGTATTAAGGTGGAAGTTTTAGATGGAAATTCCTGAGATCCTCATGTCACTGTCTAAACTGAAGTGATCCAGACATAAAGTGAGACTGTGATTTGGCAGTTTTCACTTTTCTGTTTCCAAATCTTACCAGGCATTCCCATTCAGAGACGTTTTGTCAGAATCACCTCCTGCTGCAAGATTCCATTCTCCCAAGGGGCCTTTCTTCTTTGGCTAACACAAATAACTCCTCAAACATTGCCCTGGCAAGATGGACATGAGAGAAAGTCTCATCAGCAGGAGGTGAACAGGAGGTTGTTAAGAGCTAGCCATAAAAACAAAGATCACCTAAACCTTGTGGATATCAAGGGGAGATTAGCAAACAAAAGCATGTCTCAAGAAAACTTCAGAGTTCTCGATGGCTTGACTACAAAGAGATGTGCCTGTGTTGTTCAGCTAAGGGAAGATTTCATCTTGACCTTGCAAAGGATACATTATTCAAATAGTGACTTGAACACAGATATGGTATTCAGATAAATCTCACTGACAGACAAAATCTGGGTAGACACAATTCCCACTCCCCCATTTAAAGGAGGCAAACACTAAGTGTCTTTGCAAGTGCAGTATTAACACAAGTATAGCCCTTTTAGGTGCAATCATAATTATATTGTGTTGTCTGGTAAACCCATTTGTCAGCAGAAAGTTGCTATTCCTTAACTGCAATAGGAGCCTAAAATGGAAACAATGTTTGCATGTCACAACAACCCAGGTTTTGTTAAACTATGAGTTGTTGTGACTGAAGCCAGACTAAGTGAACATGCTTGTTTAAAAACCCCTGGATTGTTGTGATTTCTGATTTGAGCCTTTAGAGGTTTCCAGATGATGGTGTCCTAGGGACTTAAAATCAGAAGGTATTGTACAGCTTGGTGCACAAGCTTCTAATAGATTTCTTGATGTCAGAAAAAAGACAGACAAAGCAGTGAGAATACACACAGTTGGAAGGTGAGAGCATCTGACCCCCTCCCCCCTCAATATTTCCTGAATAAGAAAGGGTAATAGGAGTCTTGTTTGGAAGCACCCTGAGGTGTCTGTAAAGGGGCAGGGACTTGTAAATACATTTCTATAAATTTTTGACAGTTTGCCACAGAGAAAATCACAATGAAAAACATACTTTCATATGAGTTCCACACTGATCATGTTTGGGATAAAAAGCAGGATCCTGGAAATTCCACATGCATCTTGATTTACGTATAGATAGGAATAGCAATTATCAGCTAATAGCAAGTTTCCCTAGCTTTCTAACTCTTCCTTGTCCTGCAGCTGCTAGCCTATTGTCTTGCTTACTCTAGGGCAGGGAGGGATCAGCTAATATGGCTTTAAGAGATAGGGAGCATCCACATCTCACGAATCTATATGTAAATCAGCAATGAGACTGTATAGTACCCAGCTCATCTAAAATCAAGACCTAAAAACTACAAACCATGTTTTGTAAAGTAAATGTTTAAAGATGTCATTTTTGCCAGCATTGTCCTAAAAGTGCACAATGTAGGTCTTTAAGGATTTATTTTTGCAAGTGAGAGGAGAGGATGTTGTAATTTTCCCACCAATTTAACTCACAAAAATATTTATATTCCAGCTGAAGTAAAAACAAAATAAAACCTAACCATTTAAAAAAACAATAAAATGTTCTGCAGTATAGCATGGCCTGAGGCTTCCACCAAAGTGATTTTTCAAATTCAAATGACATAGCTAAGGAAACATATATGATATATAAAATAATAAATTGATCAGAAAGTTAAATGAATGTTAACATAATAAGAGCTGCAGGAAATTAGTGAAATGAATGCCTTTTCTCACTCTTAATCATAGATCTGCAGAACACTCTCCTGTATGGTTTAACTGCTGATGGTATAGGTTTTAGATTGTAAGCTCCTCAGGACAGGGACCTATCTTTGACTCTGCAAAAGATCCTGTCTATTGGTGATGGTGTTTTATGTGTGTGTGAAAAAATAGCTGAGGCTAAGGATTCCAGGCCCAATAATTAAATTAGAATACCATACAACTCCTGCCAGCTATGAACTGTACTATAGGAAACTAATTTATTGCCTTGTGTTGTTAGATATGTCCTTCAATTGTAGTTTTTCTTGCAATGTAAATTCCAGGCAAGATGCCCTCAACCCAGATCAGAATCACAACATACAAAGGGTTAAAACTTACTAGGGTCCAGATTCATACACCCTGCACTTATTATTTCCTATAAAAAGCGAGTCACAGTTAGCTATGTTTGGCCCTCATTGTATGACTGTTGCAGGAAAATTCCAGGCTAGGATAGAACAGGGCCTGAAATGTGAAAGCCAGTATTATGTAAATTTATGGTGTGGCTATATTTGGAATATTGCCTACAGTTCTGGTTACCTCATCTCAAAAATGATCTTTTGAACTAGAAAAGGTGAAGAAAAGGACAATCAAAATAACCAAGGTATGGAACCATCTTCCCTGAAAGTAACCACTAAAGTATTGGGGGCTTTTGATTTAAGCAAAAGATCAACTAAGGCAAGAAAAAAGGGGAAAAGTGTGTGGGGTGGAGAACAATCCCAAATAGACTTTCCAAATGTCAGATATTGTCAGGACATTGGGTCGCAGCATCCCAGCTCCCAAACAGCCAGCTGGAGCACCTCCAGCCAGTGGATCCTCCAGGATCAGGATCTGCTGTGTGGGAGCTTTATTCAGCTGGGAAAAGCCTATGTGCACTGAAGATGGCTTTCCAATTGATACAGGCACTCCCTGAGTAATGAACAACCCATATTTATGAATGAACTGCCATAAAGTCTATTCAAGGTAAAGGAGTCCCTGCAGATTTTACTCAGCTTAGCCAGTGGCAGAAAGTGAAAAGGAACTAAAGAGCCTCTTGATGCAGGTGAAGGAGGAGAGTGCAAAAGTTGGCTTGAAACTCAACATTAAGAAAACTAAGATCATGGTATCTGGTCCTCTCACTTCCTGGCAAATAGATGGGAAAGAAATGGAGGTAGTAACAGATGTTATTTTCTTGGGCTCCAAGATCACCACAGACAGGGACTGCAGCCAAGAAATTAAAAGATGCTTGCTCCTGGGGAGGAGAGCTTTGGCAAATCTAGATAGCATACTAAAAAGCAGAGACATCACCCTGCCAACAAAAGTGTGTATAGTCAAGGCTATGGTTTTCCCAGTTGCAATGTATGGCTGTGAAAGCTAGACCATAAGGAAGGCTGAGCGCCAAAGAATTGAGGCCTTTGAATTGTGGTTCTGGAGAAGACTCCTGCGAGTCCCTTGGACCGCAAGGCAATCAGACCAGTCAGTCCTAGAGGAGATCAACTCTGACTGCTCTTTAGAAGACCAGATACTGAAGATGAAGCTCAAATACTTTGGTTACCTAATGAGAAGGAAGGACTCCCTGGAGAAGAGCCTAATGCTGGGAACAATAGATGGCAAAAGAAGGGGACGGCAGAGAATGAGGTGGCTAAATGGAGTCACTGAAGCAGTCGGCGTGAGCTTAAGTGGACTCTGGGGGATGGTGGAGGACAGGAGGGCCGGGACGAATGTCGTCCATGGGGTCGCGATGGGTTGGACACAACTTCGCAACTAACAACAACAAAATAGGGAGCAGTGCTCATCTCCATAAGCTAAAACATGCTCCCTTTCCTTTGCTATTTTAGCAATTATTTTGGTTACACTGACCACTAGAACATGGTCCCAGAGTTTCTTTGGAATGGAATTCAATCCCTGAGTTGAAAAAGATTATGACCCACCCACCCCCATATTAAACAACTGATGGAGAAAAGGAATTTAAACTCCTTGAAATGTTGATGCTGTGAACCCTTATCTTATTCTCAGCTCATGTAATGGGTAAATAAAATTTATATTGAAAGAAACACCATGCTCTTTCCGTGATCTCCTTTCACAGAAAGGAGTACTGGAGGTCTTGGAACTTCTTACTGCTTACAAGTAGTTGCATGTAACAACTAGAATAAACCCACTAACCAGGCCTGATGTCAGGGAATGACATGACTGGGTAGTACTTCTGATGGGCCCACTGGTAGTAACCTATGACCTGCTTGCTGCTGCTGAGGAGCAGGTGGGTGAGCCTGCAGAGGCAACCAACTGTTCTTTGCTGTTGTCACTCAGAAGGGAGCCTTCTGGCAAATGATGCGGGATTTAAAAATGAATGAATGAATGAATTTCAGGTTGAGGCGAAAGCAGATGTAGAGAGTCCCTTAAAATTAGAAAAAGGCCCATCACTGATTTCTATATGAAGAATATTTTTGTCTCTTGCAATTTTAGGATTATGGAATGTGTGCTTCAATATTAAATACCACATGGACAAACATGGGATTGTATGAGTTTTTCAGTACGGTCCACCAAAAGTTATATTTAGGGAAGTACAATTTGATAATTCTGCTGTCTCTAGAATGCTGCTTGGAAGCAGATTCTTAAAGGAAGCCCTCACTGGCAAGGGCTGAATTGCATTTCTGCAGCTCGAAGATCTCTCCTGGGGAAAGGGAACTTTTCACTACACCCCAGGACTTGCATTTTGTTTTAAACTCCTCTCTTGCTCTCCTCCTTGATTACACATTGTGCATCATTCTCATAGTAAAAGGGTGACAGCATCAGAATATTATACTTCTGACCCAATGAACAGTAACAGCCCCCCTCAGAGGCATTACGAAGAAATGAGTTAAAACTAAAAGCCTTGTCAGCAGAGAGGCAAATGCACAGGAACAAAACCATTCAAAAAACCTTTCAGAATGGACAAGAAAGGGGGAGAGGAGGTTAACATAGATGCACTAGAAATGTGTGGTTTTCACCCATTCTTCTCAGTTAGGGGGCTTCCAGACAAGGGGCTCTAGCACTACCAGTGATAAGGCACTGGGCAGCAACTCCGTCATTTTTAATGACTTTTCTGAAGTAAGAGAAAAGGTGGAAGACGTGCTGGAAAAACATGGGATTATTACAAGTAGAAGACAACATTCTCTGGGCACCCCTGGGTAAAATCCTGCAAATGAGTCAGTGCTATAGTGCTATAAAAGCCTGGCGTAGGGGAAGGAAGGGAGGGAGGGACAACTGGCTGGGCTAGGGAGGTGATTAATGCTTCCTTCTGAGAGGGAGTGGTCCCATGCTGCCTTAGAGAGTCAGTGGTGAGACCACTTCTGAAGAAATCCTCCCTTGACTTGGAAGACATTAATAGCTTTAGGTCAGTGGTTAATATCCCTTTCCTGGGCAAGGTTTCAGAAAGGGTGGTTACCAATCAACTCCAGGCACCCTTGGATAAGATTGATTATCTGGATCCATTTCAGTTGGGGATCAGGCTTGGTTTTGATATGAAAACAGCCCTGGTAGTCCTGTATGATGACCTATGCTGGAATAGGGATGGGGAAGTGCAATTCTGTTGATACTCCTGAACCTTTTGGTGGCTTTTAATACTGTTAATATCCTTTTCGAGTGGCTGAGTTGGGAGTGGAGGGCAGTGCATTGCAGTAGTTCTGCCCCTACTTGGAGGGCTGTCTCCAGAAGGTGGCATTTGGAGAATATTCTTCAACCCCTTGGATTCTCCATCATGAAGTTCCTCAGGTGATGCTATTTAACATCTACATGAAACCAATGAGTGGGTTTGTCCAGAGTTTTGCCACCAATATGCTGATGATGACATGCAGCTCCTTTTCATCCTCAGCAGGGGAGGCTGTGCATCTGTTAAACTGGTGTCTGGCTATGACAATGCATTGGTTGAGAGTTAACAAACTGAAATTCAATCCAGACAAGACTGAGATGCTGTTGGGTGGTTACTTTGACTGGATGGAAACTACTCAACCTGTTCTAGATGGGTTTGCACTCCCTGTAAAGGAGCAGGGTTAGAACTTGGGGGTAGTTCCTTAATCCATTTTTATCACTTGAGGCTCAGGTGACCTCAGTAGCTTGGAGCACCTTCTACCAGCTTTGACTGGTGGCCCAGCTATGCCCCTATCTTTACAGGGACAGCCCAATTTCAGTCTCTGGTAATCTCTAAAATAGATTACTGCAATGCACTCTGTAGGGAACTGTCACTGAAGACTATTCAGAAGCTGCAGTACATGCGGGATACAGCAGCCAGATTAATAATTGGGACCATAGGTCTGAACACCTAAGACCAGTTCTGACAGACTTGCACTGGCTGCCTGTATGTTTCTGGTCCCAATTCAAGGTGCTGGTTTTAATTTATAAAGCCATACATGGCTTGGGACCTCAATACCTGTCAGAGTACATCTAACCATGATCTACTCTCACACTATGCTCAACCTCTGGGGTCTTCTTGCAACTGCCAACTCCAAGAAAACCCAAAGGGTGGCAATGAGTGGGGAGGGGCTTTCTTTGTTGTGGCCCCTCATCTATGGAACAGCCTCCCCACTGTGACCCACCTGATGCCAAATTTGTCATCTTTTCAGCTCTAGGTTAAGCTGGCCCTTTATGCAGAGGCCTTTAAAGACCTTCTTGAACACCCAGGGGCTGAGGGGATTACCCATCCAGGCTGTTTTACAGCATCATTTTTTGTTATCAGAATTGTTTGTTTTAGCTGTTTTAAACTTCTTATTTTTTCTTTTATGATTTTATTGTATTTTACTGTCTGTTTTATGGATTGTTGTAAATTGCCCAGAAAACTTCAGTATAGAAATGAAATTTATTATTGTTATTGTTTCATCTAGAATTACTTCTGATGCTGAATGAAACTGGAATCAAAACCTGCTGTCCTCCCATGCAAGGTAACAGTGGGATGAGGTCTATGTTTGAGCTTGAAAACAACTGAAATTTGGCCATTTAGCCTTCTGTAGCAGTTCTCCATGAACTTCAGCAGTGGTAATAGTGATGGCTACACAAAAGGGTACGTTATGTTACATGTTGCCCAAGCCTGATTCTAAGGCCACATTACTGCATCTATTTTTGTCAAGTTCTCATTTTGCACATGTATTCTTCTGCAGGTATTCCTCTGTGGAAAAAAACCATTGCAGAATCCATTCCTTGTTTCACACAACAAACATACGTACACACAATGCCTACATTATGGTAGGTATGACAGAATGAACTGTGACCATGTTAATCATTTGGTGCCACTATATTATCTATCTTTTGTAAGTTTGTGAGAGAACAGAGGCATACTAGTTCCTCAAACCTTATCAGGTGTCCCTGCCACAGCACCCTGTGGCCCTTGGGGGTTTTATTTCTGTACCTTTACTTTCTCATTCTGGTACTTCTTTAGCTGTCTAGTCCAGAACGGCTGGTGCAATCGAAACAATCTCCTTCTCACACCCACATTTTTATGTTGCTGCCAATGAGAGAAGCTTATAAAAGAAGCAGGGGTTGCAGTCAAGAACAGAAAAGACAATATTGAGTCTGCTCTTTGGCAAGCTCAGGGCTTGTTTCCCTTCACTGTTTGATTTCTTTTTACAGTCTGTTAGGCCTTCTCTTTACCTCTCCAGAAACACAAAAAGGCAAGATGTCAACAGCTCCCCACCCTACATTTCTGAAGGTATTAAACCTTACTGTAGTTATTAAGAAGCTCAGAGCTGGAGAAGCATTAAAGGTAGATTTAGTTGTTAACTGTAACGTAGAGCCCTTCATATAAATAATTCAGATTAGTGCACACCAAGAAGATTCAACAAAGTTATAGCTGGACAGCAAATAAGAGAAATTACATTGTGGAACTGATTGCTACAGAAAGCTATTAGGAAATCCAGTTTATTATAAGGAACAAATAAAAACAGAACTTCTGTGTCTATTAGTTAGAATAGCCAGATTATATCTCTGTATGTCAGAAGTATGGGAAAATTCGACAGAAGGATCTCTGTTTCGTGGATTTGTTACCCTATGAATCTTTTGGTAACTGGCTTCTATCATTGACAGGACTGATTGAGCAAGAGGGATCACAGTAACAGCCCAATCTGGCAAACTCAATTCCCTTTTTTTTTTTGGAAAGAGAGGCAAAAGAGATGTGATTGTTATCTTAGAGCTTACTAGGAAGTAAGAGCTAGGAAAGCAGGTTTGGTCTGGGCTCTTGCTCTTCCTGCAGCAATGGGAATGAGAAACTAAAGAGGTGGAAGCAACTGGAAAGTGACCGTGTTATGTAGGGAAACAAATGGAGGTGGGGGAAGGTACAGTCAAAAGATGGGCTAGAGGAGGGGAAAAGGTTGGAGACCCCTTCCCTGCACAGCTGTCTCAAGCATCCATCTCCTATGTGTTCATGACTAACAAAATGCTCACCATAACCAAGAGATGGAAGAACCACACTGAGAGCATTTGCATGTAATGCTAACCCAGCACCAGGGTGAAGTCTCAAACTTAAAAGGTGTCCTCTCCTCCTTTCCTCATGTATAACCAGAAGGATTTTTCTAGCATTCAGCATCATTTTTTTAAAAAATCCTGTTTTATAGTATTACCTGGACCACAGACTATAGTTTAAAACAACTATGGTCAATTTAAAGTTGCCAAGAGGTGACCCAGTTCATGATACCCTGCCTTTCTGCATGACTCACCTTGCATTTACTAGTTCCACTACCTTTATCATGCCTTATTAGCTGGAATTTTGCCTTTAAAATACTTCTGCTTTGGCCCTACAAAGCAAGCATAGGCGAGAGAGAAGTGAGTGAGAGTGGGAGTGTGTGTGTGAGAGAGTAGTGTTTTCAATAAAGCACAATTGTGTTAATTAAATAAAAAATGATCTACACAAAGTCACAATTAATGGGCCAATTTTAGTCCTTTTTGATGTAGTTTACAGCAACTCCTGCTTGTCTTGGCTACTGGCTCTTTAATTGACCATTTCCTGAACTATTCCAGAAGGGACTAGTTCAGGAAATAGCCAATTAATTAAAGTTTCAGTAACTTGGAGAAACAGGAGCTGCTTCTCAAATGAGATATTGCTGATATTATAATTGGGAAATGACTAATTAAAGGGCCAGTAGCCAGGAAAAGCAGAGACTGCTTTAAGTAATATTAAATGGGAAACATTTACTGTTCAAAGGATGTAATCCTACACACACTTTCTATAATGTAACTGCAGTTCAACTAAGTAGGTATTGTTTTGAGTAAATGCCCCAAGAGTTTTGTCCATAGATGATAGGGATTGTGGGACTGTTTAAGGATTATAGCTCTGTATTGGAATTAAATCTGCATTTCAACTGATATTTCAAGCTGATTGTAAAACAGCAATGTTAAAGAGCCTTAGTATGAAAGGACTCAACACTCTGACCACTATACCACATTGACTTTCTATTTAGCAAAAAGTGTGTGTGTAAAATTTGGATTTCAAAGCACCAAATTGGTGATGGTTAGAGAGGGTGGAACTGGAAGGAATTGTACTAGAGACTGCTACTAACATCTTCCATTTTCAAATGGTTCTCCCCCTTCCCCCATGATTAGGATAGGGTGGAAAACCCACTCCAGGGGAATTTAAAAGTCTTGACAAAGCAGACACTATTGATAAAAGAATATAAACATTTCTATCATGACAGCAGCAACAGCCTCACAGGCCCTAAACCAGAATGGCCTGAAGAGATTGTTGGGTTCGATCTGTCAGATGCAAAATGCTGGTGTGTTGGGGCAGCTTCATATACTGTATTTTATAGGAGCTCTCAGCACACCTCCATAAAAATGTATTAGATTAGTAATTTGAGTCCCAAATGACCAATTTGAAACAATTGCTTTCTTATGATTTTTCTGAAAGTGCCTGTTTCATGAGAAATTGCTGAGGGGAAAGAAACCCATTTTTTTCCCCTAAGAAAGAACTGTAGTCAGCATCCTGAGCATGTGAGTGTAAGGAACACATACATTTTGTGCAGATATATGTATCTTTCCCTTTCTGCTCACAGCAACACTGTTTGCAGCAGTATTACCCACATATTTCGTATATAAACTATCGGAAGGCATTATATGCCTTGGAATAACCTGAAGTAGAGTGCCTTAGGCAACTTGGCTGCATGAAGAACTGGAATTAGTCTTAGTAACAGGAAGTTTACTGTGTGGCCTTTTGACTTTGTTTCTTTCTTCCACGGCAGTGACTTTCGGACAATCCTATCTCAGCTTCATCAACCAAGATATGAATTACCTTCATAACCCCATCCACAGTCACTTTGTTTTTTTCTTCAAGTGAGGCAGAAAATAATTGAGGAAGTCTTTCAAGTTAACTATAAATTTCTGCTACCTCTGGTCCTAGAAATACAGTGGTACCTCAGTTCACGAACTTAATTCAAACTTAACTGAACTGGTTGTGAACAGAGTGAAATTTCCCCATAAGGTTCCATGTAAATAAGGTTACTCCATTCTAAACCATATGTAATTTTTTTTAACCACAAAAATATGAAATAAAGTACAGTACAGTAGAGTATGAAGAGAGAGAACACTAACCTTGCTTGAGGCGACTTCTGATGTGGAGGACAGGAAGGTGGGTGGGGAGGAGGTTATTGTTTGGAGGGAGAGATTGCGACTGTGATCTCAACTGGAGGAAGCCATGACCATGTGTCAGAGCAGGGAAGATGGCCGCGTTTGTGTTTATGCGAACATGAACACGGCCATCTCCCCCATATGAACACGATTGCGGCCATCTTCCCCACACGAACATGAACGCGGCCATCTTCCCTGCTCAAACACGCTCTGACATGTGGTCACGGTGTGGGGAAGATGGCTGTGATTGTGTTCATCATGCAATGTGGAGTTCACGAACAGAAGCAAAATTTCGCTGAACTTTCTGTTTGTGAACCAAATTGTTCACGAACAGAAGCGTTTGTGAAACTGTACAGTTTAACCACTTCCTAACAAGTCAGAATATTAAGACAATTTTAAACAATTGTTTCATATCCTGGCTTGATTGGAAGCTATTCATAGCTTGTCAATTCAGACATAATGAGAAATAATGGTTAACTGACCAGCCTGTTTGCTGTCTCATGGCAAGAGAGGAATAAAGTAACTTCAACTGGGGCCACAAGATTTATTCAATATCTCAGCTTAATAATACAGTCAATATTTTTAAAAGGAATTTATCTGAGGGTTAGGTGCTGCAGTTAGTTCTATAAATGTTTGTTCTACAGCTGTGAAGCACCCACTGAGAATGCCTCTGTATGTCTTTGTTCTTTGAATTTGGTATAGTATCTGTGCAATCAAATTAATATTCCCCATTAATCTGAAATATTGTAATGGATGGGACAAGCAAGAGAAGGTAAGTTCTTGGGTACGAATGGCTTAAATATACTGTATATTAATAATTAGGGAAGGCCAGATAATCTTGTGAAATTTAATGGGTTTAGTTGCTAGTTCCTAATCAAAAGACGGCTAAAGAATAGCCTTTAAATGGGTAACAGGAGAGTTTCCCTCCACTAACATTGGTTCAAGTTAGACGATTCAAGTCATACATTACTGTAGAAGATGAAGGACTATCACTTTTGAAATGCCTCATGCAGTGGTCCACTAAAATATATTACTGTTTTACATCTGTTATCCTGTAAGACTAGTACATTAAAATTGTCAATTAAAATATGTGATGTTTTTCTTTAATTTCCATAAATTCCTAATAGTTGTAATAGGAGCTAGAAGGTTCCTATTTTGAATAGTCATCGCCAACATAGTATAAGTACTACAAGAGCCACTCAGTAACAGTGAAATCCTTTCTGTTAACTGCACTGTAATAGTAATAACAATTAAAATAACAGCAATAACAAGAACTTAAAAGAAATTAAAATTGTATGTGAAGGTCAATTTCCAAAATGCAGCAACATTTTTATATGATCTTTGAGTAAAAAATAAAAAAATGTTTTGTCCCTTTAATAACTGGGCCTTTGCAAAACAGAAAAAAATCTATTACACAAAGAGGAGACTGTGTGAGGTTCTTTTCACAGTTTCCATCAATTGCAATAAGATTTATATGTAAATATGTTAATAGTACTATTAATAATTTAACGGGGGCAAGGCATGCTATGTTTACATAATAAATATGATTAAGTGTTTCCCTCAACGAAGTTGCTGAACTGTCATGCTACCCCAGGTTATTATCTATGCAGTTTTAAAATGTTAATCAGACAATCAAAACGAAATGTTTCCAGAGACCTGAGTCCACGCAATACAAATTTTTAAAAAACAGTTTGCCAGATAGAATACTGTTTGAAGAAAGTCTTACCTAAGCTACTGAATATATATTCAGCAGGCCTAGCATTTTCTCAACTTCCTATCAGAATAACCATTCCAGTAGATTTTCACTAGCTTAATTAAATGTTCCAATAATTAAATACCTCATGTATCCACTGATTTGCATGGCCTCATCTCCAGTCAAATGGGATGGAAAGCAAAGTTCAAATGCAGGATTTGCAACTAAAATAAGGAAAAGAATCCAAGCTAAACAGTTACCCAACCAGGTGTCAAAACTAAACTCGGGTGGTCCTGTATGAGGGTTTCAAAGAGGGTTTCACACCATGATCAATGTTCATAATTGTCATTCCTTATTCTCTTTAGAATTATATCATGTTTCTTCTTTCCTCCATATTCTTTCCCTCCACAAGATTTGGCCAACTGTACTCCATTCTAGGTTCTGCAAATCCCCAATGGATCAAGCTTCTCAATAATGTTCACTCAATTTCATTCAGTATGACAGAAGTGGAGGACTGTTTGGAATCCAGGATCTGCATTGTCTCACTGGATCCCCCCATAGGTCAGAAGACATCAGGCCTTCTGCCTCCTGATATCTTCCATTCCCTGGCCAAAGCATTGGCTGGCCGCTCCTCCAGAATTGCTTTAGCCAAGGATCTTTCTTCATTCTATTCAGAAGTTCCCCAGCTATCCTGAACAGAGAAAACTGAAACTGGCTCAGTCTCCTTTGTTCTTCCACTGCCTTCAGATGGAGGAGGAAGTGGATTCAAATTCACCCCATGCAGACTATACAAAGAGCTGCTTGGCTCTGGTGCCAGATGGAAGATCAATAGTTCTCCCTCCCCATTTTGTTCTCACAACAACCCTGCTTAGCAGATTAAAAAATAGTAATTAATACAATTCACATCTCATCCAGGTGAAATGGCCTCTGTCCTGAATCAGTGTCTGGGCTCAATAATGGACTGGATGAAGGTCAATTAACCAAAACTCAATCCAGACAAGACAGAAGTACTTTTGGTAGTTGCCTTGCATGCTGGGTTGTGTGGCCACAACCACACAATGCACTCCTCCTAAAGGACAGGGGCTGCAGTTTGGGGGTGCTCCTGGATCCACTACTAACATTAGAGACCCAAGTGGATTTGGTGGCCAGGAGCATCTTCTTTCAGCGGGAGCATATATACCAACTTTGTTAGTGGGCCAGCTGGTGGGAATGTTAATTTGTGTGGGGGGTTGGGGGTGTTTTTAAGGGTTTTTAACATGTTTTTAGTCTAAGTTTTAATGGATTCATCTCCGGCTTTGGTTATGGGGTTGCCTGGGGAGCGTGTGGGTGCCACCATTGGGGTGGGCATGGGCAATGGACACTATGGCATTGGGGGGAATCTAACGAGTCCGCATAGAAGAAGGAGGGACAGATGGTTGACACCTGTTCCCTCTTCTGGTTATTCCCCCAGCCGGAGGGTTCCAGATAGGCTTGTCAACTGCCCCCCGGGCCTGTCGGTGCTGTTGCTTAATGCCAGGTTGGTCCATAATAAATCATCACTCATCCATGACTTGATTGTGGATGAGGGGGTCGACCTGGCTTGCATCACAGAGACCTGGGTGGGGGAGGGGGGATGTCTCCCTCTCTCAACTGTGCCCACCTGGGTATCTGATTCAGCACCGACCATGCCTGGAGGGGAGGGGAGAGGGGTCATTTTGGTTTACCGAGCCTCTATTTCCCTCGCGGGGCTTCCTGTTCTCTCAAGGCCGGGTCTAGAATGCCTCTACTTGGTGTTGGGCGACCGATACAGATTAGAGATTCTGTTGGTGTACCGTGCACCCTTCTGCCCAACAGATTCCCTGCCTGAGCTGACAGAGATCATCTCAGATTTGGTGTTGAAGACTCCCAGGATGCTGCTCCTGGGGGACTTCAATCTCCATGCCGAGATGGTTCTGACCGGGGCGGCTCAGGACTTCATGGCCTCCGTGACGGCCATGGGGCTGTCTCAACATGTCATTGGCCCAACCCATGAACGTGGATACACTCTGGACCTGGTTTTCTTGACAGGGCAGGAAGAGGGGGATCTGAGGGTGAGGAATTTATGTCTGACACCCGTCATGGTCAGATCACTTCCTCGTGAGGTTTGAGCTCGAGAGCGGCCTTTCCCTCTGTAAGGGTGAGGAGTCGGATGGATCTGGATGGATTCCTGAAGGCCCTGGGGGAATTCCTGGTTGATAAGGCTGGTGCTTCTGTCGATGCCCTGGTCGAACTGTGGAATGGGGAAATGACCAGGGCTATTGACACAATCGCTCCTAAGCATCCTCTTCCGCGTGGCAGAGCCCGTTCATCCCCCTGGTATACACCTGAACTTCAGGCAATGAAGCAGGTTGGGAGATGTCCAGAGCGTAGGTGGAGGAAATCATGGGATGATCTAACCACACACACTTGAGAGCGCATTATTGAGCCTATGCTGTGGTGGTGAGGGCGGCAAAAAAGAAATTCTTCTCCGCTTCCATTGCCTCCTCACAATGCCGTCTGGTGGCGCTCTTTCGGGTGGTACAAGGGCTGGTACATCCTGCCCCCAAAAAAGACCCTGTGCCACCCTCAACAGCCCACTGTGACAACTTTGCCAAGCATTTTAAGGAGAAAATTGCTCAGATTCATCACGAGCTGGACTCCACTAGTGACTCAGAGCCTTCTGAGGAGGTGCCAATGTTGCCATCTGGTCCAAATTTGATGGATGAGTTTCAGTTGTTGCGGCCTTATGATGTGGGCAAGGTGCATGGACAAGTATGTCTCACCACCTGCTTATTGGACCCTTGCCCATCTTGGCTACTTAACAAAGCCAAGCATGGGGTAGGAGCCTAGATCCTGGAGGTTGTCAACGCCTCTCTGAGGGACGGCTGGGTACCTGCCCCTTTAAAGGAGGCGGTAGTCCGGCCAGTCCTAAAGAAGGCATCCCTGGATCCAGAGATGGCCACCAATTACAGACTGGTGGCCACCATCCCGTTCTTGGGCAAGGTGTTAGAGCGGGTGGTGGTGGGACAACTCCAAGCACTCTTGGATGAAACTGAATATCTGGACCCATTTCAGTCCAGCTTCAGACCCGGGTATGGTACTGAATCTGCCTTGGTCGCCCTGTATGATGACCTGTGCAGGGAGAGAGACAGGGCGAGTGCGTCCCTGTTGGTCCTCCTGGACCTGTCAGCGGCTTTTGATACCATCAACCATGGTATCCTTCTGGATAGGCTAGCAGGATTGGGAGTTGGAGGCACTGCTTTGCAGTGGTTCCGCTCCTATCTCAATGGCCAATTCCAGAAGGTGATGCTGGGGGACTATGGCTCTGTGCCATGGCAGCTATGCCATGGAGTTCTGCAGGGATCCATTTTGTCCCCCTTGCTATTCAACATCTACATGAAACCACTGGAAGAGGTCATTAGGAGGTGTGGGCTGCGGAATCATCAGTACGCTGATGATACCCAGCTCTACCTCTCGTTTTCAACCAATCCAGGTGAGGCAGTGGCTGTACTGAATCGGTGCCTGGCTGAGGTAATGGGCTGGATGAGGGCCAATAAACTGAAGCTCAATCCAGACAAGTTGGTAGGCAGCTCAGGCTTCGGGGTGGAGGACCTGTACCTTGTCCTGAATGGGGTTGCACTCCCTCTTAAGGACAGGGTTCACAGCTTGGGAGTGCTCCTCGACCCAGAGCTATCGTTAGAAGCTCAGGTGACAGCAGTGGCGAGGAGCGCTTTCCTTCAGCTTCGGTTGATTCATCAGCTGCGTCCCTACCTGGAGAACGATTGCCTGGTGACAGTGACACATGCATTGGTAACTTCCCGATTAGACTTCTGTAACGTGCTCTGCGTGGGGCTGCCCTTGAAGATGGTTTGGATACTTCAACTGGTGCAAAACAGAGCTGACAGGTTGCTGACGGGGACTGGGTGTTGTTCTTATATAACCCCAGTCCTTCGTCAGCTTCATGGGCTCCCCACTGAAGTTCGGGCCCAATTCAAGGTGCTGGTTATCACCTATAAAGCCCTTAACGGCTTGGGACCTGGTTATCTAAAGGAGCGCTTGCGTCCATATCTGCCCTCCCGCCCCTTGAGATCGGCGGCAGAGGCCCTTCTCCGGGAACCCTCTGTGAAAGATATTAGGAGGGTGAGTACCCGGAGGAGGGCCTTCTCTGTGGTGGCGCCCCACTTACGAAATGCACTCCCCAGAGAGGTCCGCCTGGTGCTGTCGTTATTTGTTTTTCGGCGCCAGGCCAAGACCTTTTTATTTAAACATTATTTTAATTGTTAAATTTATTTACTGATTTTATATCTTCCCGGGATGTCTCCAGATTTTTAATGTAATTGCATAGTATTTATTTGTACTGGAAGCTGCCCCGAGGCTTTTGCGAATGGGGCGGCAAATAAATAAACTATGCCCCTACCTGGATAGACAGAGCCTGACCACAGTCACTGATGCACTGGCAACATCCAGGTTAGATTACTGAGATGTGCTCCATATGAGGCTACCTTTGAAGATACTATGGAGACTTCAACTGGTTCAGAACAGGGCCGCACAATTAGTATCTGGTGCTAGTTTACGAGCCCATATAACGCCAACCTTGTATGAACTGCACTGGTTACCAGTTGAAGCCTAGACCCAATTTAAAGTGCTTGTTTTAACATATAAAGCCCTAAACAGCTTAGGACCTGGTTACCTGAGGCCCAGCTTCTTCCATACATGCCTAACTGACCATTAAAATCTGGGCAGAAGGCTCTTCTGAATGTGCCATCGCTCAAGGAGATGAGAGGAGTAGTAAATAGAAGAAGGGCCTTTTCAGTGCCCCCCCCCCCACCTGTGGAAGAGGCTTCCTAGAGAAGTTTGCCTGGCACTAACTCTGCTTTCATTTTGCTGCCAGAAGAAAACATATCCCTTTTTAACCTATTTTAATAATTGATTTTAATAATGGATTTAAAATGTTTATTAATTTTAATAAATTTGATTCTCCATCTCACCTGGACATGTTTCTGAATGATCTTGGTTAGATTATGATCAATTTGTTTATCTTTTAATGATGGTTTTAATTGTCTAGTTGTAATTTTGCTTTTGTATGTCACCTAGAGAGGATATCTGAAATACTTAGCAGCTTATAAAAATAAATACATATCAACCAGTGCTTTTTGAGACACAGTGGGGATTTTAACCCAGTCCTAGTGCAACATCTAACTACTATGCCACATTGGCACTCAAGAGTTTTCTGGTCAAAAGGCATGACCTCCAGGCCAGGTCTCAGTTCCCCATTACATCTCATTTTAGAAATTAACAGTGGCTCAGGACTAGAGTTGGAAGCTAGTTGTATTAAAGTTGGTGCTATTACCTCAAATGTCCCAGATGTTGCAGTCGCAGCCAACATCATCCTAAACTAATTTAGGACACAATTCTATGCCTGTTTAGGCAGAAAAAAATCCTACAACTGCAACAAGTATGCCTTTAGTCCACTAAAACTAGGTATTCCATAAGATCCAAGCATCCCTTAAGCAGAAGCCACCCTTAAAAGAGGGTGGGAGAGGCAACCCCCAGACTAATGGTTAGTAATAGCTCCAGCTGCTTAGAGAGAATCAGATCGCAATAGTATCTATTCACATACCTTCAGGGAGGCACTCCTCCAACAGAAACCAAGTTTAATTCCAGCACTGGAGGGGTTAATTTGAATTGAAGGCAGGGCCACTGGCATCAAGGTGTCAAACTATAATTTTATATTAGGCACCGTAATAGTTACTAGAATTTTACTACAATAACTACATGTCCAAGCAGAGTTTAATGAGAAAATCTATAGTTTTGCTATGGTATTTTCTCTTAGTTTGCATAATTCCCTGAATACAACCCAGTAAAGCTTTTGACCCAAGATAATAAAAAGGTGATAAAAACGAGCTGTAAAAATCAGGTCGTGTATATATATTTGAAACAGCCACTACAAAATTATGGATCGTTTCCACAAAAATAAAAGAAAACAAAAAACTCCCCAGGCGAGATTAACCTTGGGGGGGAAAAGAGAAAGGAATAAAATGAAGCTATTGTAAAAGCAATTTCAGATCTGCCTAAGGACAAGGATGGAATGTAAAGGAAGATTTGACAGTGACCATCAGATGAAATGGTATCAGACCAGCCAGCAGGAGTTTCACTGCTGGATATGATGTACAAGATTTGTCTATTTCAAAAGGTAACTAGCACCTCATAAAGGGTATGTATACATGGGTTCAAATCTGTGACTTGATTTTACACAATTTATGCAACAATACAAAAGTAATATGAGATCTAGATCATGCTATATCTACTGGTTGATATGCAGGAAGAGCTAAAGTCCCCTTCCTCTTGGATGCATACCTTAAAGTGGTGGCGGCGGGGGGATGACAGTATCAGAGAAGCCAAGAACAATACTGCCAGGAAGTCAGACTTGATCTCCTAGCAGGGTGACTCAAGGCAGAATGGTCAAAGTAGAGACACCAGACTAAGATGGATTCACCCTTTCCAGGACTAACAGTCACATCAGCAGAAGGGGAAAGAAAGTGCAAGGCTAGGAGAAGAAGAAAGAGGTAAACAGGTATAGGGGGAGAAACAGTGAGTCTGAGGCTGGGAGTAGAGAAACAGGATGGCAGGATAAAGGAGTTAAGTGGAAGAGAAAGTATAAAGATAGGGACCAGGAAGGGAAAGGGGTTGGGTGACTAGGGATGGGGAAGGGAAAGAAAGAGTACAGATATGTGTTTAGGGAAAGAAGTGGTGAAGTTAGAGTATGTGAGTTAAATGGATCAACTTGGTATAAAGCAGCTTCCTGTGTTCTAAGGACACTGAGAGCACAAACCTACCCTATGTCAATAGCTCATGGGAGTCCTTGAACATTTCCCAAATGGGATGTTCTGAAAAGGCCCATGTGGAGCCATCAGCTACTTCAGCCTTGGTTAATGGATAATTTCCCCCACTGCTGTCAATGGGAGAGGGGAATTACTTCTCTGATTAGCATGAGCTGGCATGTCCAGGAATGCAGGGGTGGATCTGTTTCATTGCTCTTCCCTGGCACCACTCAGGATTGCTCTAGCTAGTATCTAGTGCACTTATAACAGTCCTCCTCCAAGGCATTCAGGGTGGCATACATAGACTTCTCTTACTGCATTCTCACAGCAATTCTCTGAGATAGTATAGGCTGAATGTGCATGCCTGGCTCAAGGTCACTTCGTAATTTCATGTCTGAGAGGGATTTGAACCAAGATCTTATTGGTTCAAGTCCAGCACTGTCACAGCACTGTACATCACACCAACTCTCCAAATTAGTGAAAGGATGCATCTAATGCTTAATCTATAAAAATAAGTTAGGTTTTAAAAAAAACTTTATCTGAGTGTTTGGCTCCCTGTGGTAGAAACAGTGTGGATTAAACTTACTACAAAGGAGATTCAGATTGTCTATTAGAAAAAAGTACCCACAGGAAGAACATGTGGGAACAACATGTGTAAAAAGCTGAGAAAGCTCCCTTGATCAAGATGTTTGAGAAGAGATGGTGCAGGCATCTATTCTGGGTAACTCTGCTGTTGCAGTGGGATGGGCATTATAACATACTAATACAGCCTTCCCTAACCTGACACTGTCCAGCTGTGTTGGAGTAATGGGGGAAGGGGTTCTTACAGATCACTAACTGGTTAAAGGACAGAGGACAGAGGATGGGAATAAATGGCAATTTCTTCCAATGCAGGGATGTAACCAATGGAGTCCCATAGGGTTCTCTACTAGGACCAATACTTTTCAACCTATTAATAAATAATCTGGAATTGGGAGGAAGCAGTGAGGTGGCCAAGTTTGCTGATGACACCAAACTATTTAAGGTGGTTAAAACCAAAACAAAATGTGAGTAGCTCCTAAAGGGAACTCTCTAAGTGGGGAGAATGGACATCAACAAGGCAAATGCAGTTCAATGTAAGCAAATGTAAAGTAATGCACATTGGGGCAAAAAAATCCCAGCTTCAAGTAAAGGCTGATGGGATCTGAGTTGGAAGTGACCGAGCAAGAAAGGGATCTTGGAGTGGTGGTAGCCAGCTTGATGAAAATCTTAGTCCAGTGCTCAGCTGCTATGAAAAAGGAAAACTATCTAGGTATAATTAGGAATGGAATAGTAAAAGGGACTGCCAAGATTGCATTCTTCTTGTATCCATCTTTAGTGTGACTACACTCAGAATACTGTGTTCAGTTCAGGTCACCTTACCTGAAAAAGGACATTACTGAATTGGAAAAAGTACGGAATAAGGTAACAAAAATGCTCAAGGAGTTGGAGTAATTCCCCTATGAAGATCGGCTGGAACAACTTGAACTGTTTAGTTTTGAAAAAAGGTGAGTAAGAGGGGGACATGATAGAGGTGTTTAAAATAAAGCATGGTGTGGAGAAAGGAGAGAGGGGGACATTTTTCTCCCTTTTCCATAATACTCAAACTTGGGGTCATCCCATGAAGTTGACTGCTGGGAGGTATAGGACAGACAGAAGGAAATACAGTGCACAGTTAAACTATGGAATTCGCTGCCCCTGGAAGTGATGATGAACACCAGTTTAGATGGGTTTAAAAGGGGGCTGATCAGATTCATGGAGGGGGGACAGCTATTTGAGGATACCAGCCTTGCTGGTTATGTGCTTCCTCCTTTACCAAAAGTGGGATACACTAGTTGCTGAGGAGCTTGGGCAAGAGGAGGTCTTACACCCAACCAATTTGAGGGATCCTGTGGCCAGTTGGTTTGCACCATGTCTAAGGAGTGGTGGACTGTAGGGACCTTTGGTCTGATCTAGCATGGTTTTTTGTAAGCTGTTATGTTGGCCTGCAATTTCCCTAATTCACAGCCAGAATAGCTATTGTATCTATTCCTTTCAGATTTTCGAATATATGGATTTGCAGGATAAAAGCATGGCAAATTCTCATTCATGGCCTGAGCCATTTTCCTTCACATTTGCCTCTGAGATATTCTATTTAACATCTATATTAAACAGCTACTATTCTTCATCTATCCTTCATCTTTGTGGTGGCTTTTTAATTTTAAAAAATCCTCCTTAATATTATTTTTCTCTAGGACAAATGTGTATAGTACCAAGTTCAGTCTTTTCTTTCATATTACATTAGGGCCATTTGTAGATACTAGGACCACAGCTGAAAGTCACCCTGGTACAGAATAAGTAACTGGTCTTTTTGACATAGGATGCCCGTGTCAAGGCTTTGTCTAGAGCTACTTTGACAAGCAAAATGCACAATTTTAATTGACTTTAAATGTAAGACCACAAATGGGGGAAATCAGAAGTATTACTATGTGGCAAAAAACTAACTTCATGTGTGCAGCATTGTTTGCTTGATTTATTTAGCATGTCTTCCACTCATACTCTTTTGCCCCACAAATCCCAATCAGTTAGCTTTCCTAATTGTTTTTGTTTCCTACTGTTCAATGTGACAAGAATAAGAATGTAAAGAAAATGTGGTTTTTAAAACGTTTTAAAGCTAGATAGCAGCAGTGGCTCACTGGAAGTGGTATGGCGCAGCTACCAGTATTTGAGGGAGCATAACTGTTTCATCTACAGTCTTCTTAACTCCTATCTGCTATCTCATCCCATTCAGCAACAAAGGGTGGCTCTCCTCACTCACGAGACTTGCTCTCCTCTCCCAAGTCAAAGTTTTCTACCTGTCAGTAAGGATTAACACTCTAGAAAATGCTATTTATGAATGACCTCATGACCTCCTTGGAAAACTGCTGTGCTGCTATGCTACAAGAGAACTTATTCCAAATAGTGCAGAAAGGGAGACACATACATTATGTGCCAGATACCATATTAACCCTGACACTATACAATTAAAGCTGGATCTTTGACACTTGGTCCTAAAAATAGTAATGGTAACACTGCCCCTGTCGATAGGACAGCAAGATCAACAGATTAGCAGAGGACACTTTTTATGTAAGGGTAGCCTTTGGTGAAATGATACTTCCTCCAAGTGGTGTTCAGATGGACCCAATGCCATGGCATCCTCTTGTCTGTCACTACTGCCTGCACTAGGCTGTCCCTCTTCCATCACCCCCATCAATCAGCGGCCACAGGGATGATCTGTTAATGTTTTTCCTATAGACAGACACATTATGTCTCCATGCTGCCTCTGCACACACCGTGTTTACACCCCTTCTCTCTCCAGGGAGTAAATCAACCAAATTGATACGAGCCGTGATTAATTGTGTATCTCGGACCAATCTTTCCCTGAGTCCCTCACACGGGTGGCTTCCTCCTCCTCCCCCAACAAGCCAGGGGAGAGAGGAGGCCCTGCTTGGTTTGACGGATAGAGCCTGCCCAGGACGCAGCGAGATAAATTTGAGAGGCCTATGCTGGGCTGTCAGCGTTAAAGATGATGGATGTAGGAGGTGAGGCAGGAGGGACCCGTTGAGCTTGGCGTAATGGAGAAGGTTCCTGGGGGATGGATGCTTGCCCGGTGATTCGGCGTTAATCTCCGGGCGCTGCCGAGGTGCTGACGACTGATAACAAGGAAATAGGAATGACAACAATTTTTAGCCAAGAGATTCTTCACAAAAATGCCAAGCTGCCGGAGGTCTGACAGGCTCTGATTGAATGGGTGTGGGGAGGGGGCAGCCACCTTGGCGAACATGCAAAAGATGGATCATTTTATTCCCCCGCCTGACCATCTACATTTATTATCATTCCTCCTAATTCCACCTCGCTTAGCAGCTTGTCACCACTGTTTCTCTTCTGCCTGCTGGCTGATGGGAGCAGACCTTCTATACAGGTGAGCTTGCAGGGTAGCAGAACCAATGGCCAGGTTCTTCTCTGCAAAACTGCTCAGCAGAATAAACTGGAAACAAGTGGGATGTGCTAGTGAAAGAGAGACGCTTGCAGGTGAAAGAGGTGTTATACTGCTTGACCACAGGGATACGAAGTCAACCGCATTATTAATACACTTTCACACAGAAATTGAAAGAAAACCAAAAGTGGGAACAGCAGTTATACAGAGTAGGCAAACTGATTACTCTTACGCTGTCATGCATAGGTCAGTGCATAATACAGTTTCAGCCTTGGAAGCACAGTAAAGACCTGAACCATGAGATGCACTGCTATGGAAAATTGCTTCTAAGCATGCACAGAATGGCTGCCCCTCACCAGTGAGCAAGCACAGCATGGCTTCACGCATTTCAATTTAAGGAGAGGGGCTTCCTTAGCAGATGGCATGGCTCCCATGGCTATTTTGTTATTGAAATTAAGCATGGATCATACAAGCCTTCTCATTCATGGCTAAACAAATTCTACTAGCTAGAACCAGCTTTCAGGAACAGAAGCCTAACCAGATTCCTCAGTTTTCTCCTCTGTTCTCACATGAACACTATCCCAGCCAGCTTTGTAGTTAAACTCCAAAAAGCTGGGTCTTTGGTTTCTGTCTTGAATGCTATTCCTTACCTATACACTGTCAGGTCTTCTGCAGCAAATTGATCCTCTGTTCTAAACCCGGGCTTTCTAGAATGCAGCACAAAGTACATTGATATGAACAAATACTGAGTTTGCAACTATGCTTTTTTCAGAGTGCACTTTTTAAAGTCAAAGCTGAAATGCACAGTGGCAAAAGGAAAGCCCAATGTTGCACAACACTTAAAATTAGAACATGAAACATGAGAAGTATAAATCAAGGCAAACTGGAAACAGTAAAAAAGGAAATAGAATGGTTATACATTGCAGAACTTGGTGTGAGTGAACAAAAGTGGACTGGAATGGAGCATTTTCAGTCAGCCCAAAACAGGTGTTTGACTCTGGAAATGACAAATTCAAAAAAAATAGAGTGGCTCCAGTACTGAGGCAAGATGCAACACAAGCAGTAAGAGCCTCTAATGCAAAGTACAGTTGAATAAAATCGATCAGAACTTGTGGAAAACCTATCAACATAACCACCATTCCACTCTATACTCCAACAACAGATAGTAAAGAAGAAATTAAACACTTCATCAGGCAACTGTACACATAAGCATGACCAGGCAGCCAATACAAAAATCAAATAGCCTACATAATTGGAAGAGAAAGATGGAGAATCTGTATTTTTGCTGCCAAAACAAGACCAGGAGCAGACTATGTTAGTGTGCATGAAACCTTAATATCAAAAATCAGAGCCAAGTCAAAAGAGATGAATAACACAAGCATACTGATCTTCGATAACATTCCTGAGGACTTTAAAGTTCACATAAAGAAAAAGTCTGAACTACTGAATTCAACTGACTATGAACCAGAAAAACTGTAGACTGAAACCAGAGCCATTACTAGGGAAGAATGTAAAAAGATAATTCCTTTACCAAAAACAGAAGAATGTAAAAATACAATTCCTTTACCAAAAACAAAGTAAAAATCTAGATAAATGACAGAGTATCCACAACTGCTAAGGACAGGTGAGAAAACAAGCAAACAGTGACAGAAATGAGAGTGAGGATTTTGAATGCAACTTTTCAGTGACTGTCACAGAAAAAAAGAACTATTATAAAGGTCAGTGCAAAGAAATAGAAGAAAATGTCAAAAGAGGAAAAACAAGCGACATTTTCAAGAAATCAAAGAGAAATTAAAACCTAGGTTAGGAATGCTGAAAGACCAACAGTGGAACATACTATCTCACCATGAGAAAATAAAGAGAAGGTGGATACTCTGGTTTCTCTTCAGATGGTATAAATCATTCAGCTTCTACTGAAAATTTCCATGGAGAAGAACATTTTTGAGTTTGGTTTCTCTTCAGAACATATGAATCTTTCACCTTTTACTAAAGATTACCATGCACAGATGAAACAATATACGAAAGTACAGAAGAGATGAAAAGATGACAGGTTCCTTCAAGGTGGAATCCTATGAGGAAGACCTTACAATATTAGAAAATAAAGTGAAAGCTGCTCTGAAAGGACTCAGAAGGAATGAAGCACCAGAACTAGATAGTGTACCAGTAGAACTAATCCTAGGCTGCAGAGAGTGAATCCAAATCTTAACAAGACTATGTCAACAAATATGGAAAACAAAAGAATGGCCCACAGACTGGAAACATTCAATATACATTCCAATCCTCAAGCAAAGAGGTGCAAAAGGGTGCAGCAACTATAAGGCCATTGCACTAATTTCCCATGTAAACAAAGTGATGCTTAAGGTGTTGCCAGAAGACGAAGAAGAAGAATTATTATTTTACCCTATATGGAGCAAGAAATGCCTAATGATCAAGGTGGATTCAGAAAAGGAAGAGGAACTTGAGATCACATTACCAATATACTCTAGTTAGTTATCTAGTACACCAAAGAATTCAGAAGATTAGTCTATGCTTTACAGACCACAGTGAAGCCCTTGACTGTGTGGATCACAAGAAGCTTTGGATGGTCCTGAAAGAAATGTGTGTGCCTCAATATCTGATTTTCCTGATCTAAAGCCTGCATCATGGACAAGGAGCTAGTGCTAGGACAGAATATGAAGAAACAGAATGGTTTCCGATATGGAAAGCTGTCAGACAAAGGTATATTTTATCTCCCTTTCTGTTCAATCTGTATGCAGAACATATCATAAGAAAAGCTGAGTTAGGTTCAGATGAAGGAGTGAAAAATGTGGAGGATATAGCAATAATTTCAGAATTTCACAGCATTAATATCAACACTGAAGGAATTAAAATTGTGAAAGATTTTACATACCCTGGCTCAGTCATCAATTCAAAGGGAGACTGTAGTCAAAATATTCAAAGAACACTGAGACTGGAAATGGCAGCAATGAAGGAATGAGAAAAGATCATCAAGTTTAAGGATGTTTCCCTGGAAATGAAAACCATGATCAGATACACTATTGTATTCCTGACCACTAAGTATGGGTGTGAAAGCTGAACAGTGAAGGAAGCTGACAGGAAGAAAATTTGGTATTTGCCATTTTTATTCTTCCAGTTTGAAGATATATTTTAGGAGTTCCTCACAAACGCTTTTTGTTTTAATCAGCAAACTTAGTCACTTTACTGCAAATTCTAGATCATATAAGTTGGAAAACATTGATTTCAATACAGATCCCTGTGGGACGCCACTGTTCACATACCTTCATTGGGAGAATCTACCATTTATTCCTACTTTCTACTTTGGTACTTTAATAACTTACTGATCTATAAGAGAACTTTTCTTATTCTAAGTCTATGTGGAAGTACTTTGTCAAAAGATTTTTGGAAAGCCAAGTAAACAGTGTCTACAAGATCACCCCTGGCCACATGTTTACTCTCAATGAAATCTAAAAGTTAGGGAGTCAGGTGCTATCACAGAAAAGATGCTTCCCTAGTTAGCCACTCTTCTAACCTCTTTCAAAGAGGACTTCTAGAGGAGGACCTCAGAGGAAGATCCTAAAGTCCAAGCAGGTGTATGTGGAAAGAAGCATTCCCTCAGATACCCGGGTCCTAAACCGTTTAGGGCTTTATGTGTCAAAGTTAACACTTTAAACCGGGTCTGGACTTCAATCAGTAGCCAGTGAAGATGGTATAGGACTGGTGTTATGAGATTTCATTTGCCAGTCCTAGTAAGCAATCTTACAGTTCTATTCTGTACCGACTGAAGTATCCAGACCATTTTCAAGGGTAGACCCATGTAGTGCACATTACAACAGTCCAATCAGAAGGTTACCAGAGCATGGACCACTGTTGTTAACCTTTGCCTGTCCCAATTATGAAGCAGTTGATGGACCAGCCTAAGTTGGTGGAAGGTGCTCCTTGCCACAGCAGCTGCCTGAGATTCCAGGGATAGCTCTGGATCAAGGAGCACTTCCAAACTGTGAACCCTGACCCTTAGAGGGAGTGCAGCCTTGTCCAGAACAGGGTGAGTATCACTTATCAGGACAGATAACCCGCCTACAAACAGCGCCTCCATCTCATCTGGATTAAGCCTCAATTTATTGGCCCACATCCAGTCCATCACTCAATCTAGGAACTGATTCATGACCCTCACCACCTTACCTGTATTAGATGAAAAGGGAAGGTAGACCTGGGTGTCATTAGCACAGTATTGAGACCTCACCCCAAACCTCTGGATGACCTCTTCCAGCAGTTTCATGTAGAAACAGTACAGGGGATAGAATAGATACCTGCAGTACTTCATGAAATAATTGCCATGGCACAGAGCCATAATCCCCCAGCACCACCTTCTGGAATTGGCTGGCCAAGTAGGAGTGGAACCACTGCAAGACAGTGCCTCTGACTTCTCTCAGTCAGCCTATCCAGAAGGATACCATGGTCAATTATACTGAAAGGCAAGGAGAGGTCCAGGAGAACAAACAGGGAAGCAATCGCCCTGTCTTTCTCTCAGCAAAGGTTGCCCCACAGAGTGACCAAGGCAGTCTCTGTTCCAAAACCATGCTTGAAACTGGACTGAAATGGATCCAGATGGTCAGTTCCCTCCAAGAGTGCCTGGACTTGTCCAGTCACCACCCACTCAAGCACCTTGCCCAAGAAAGGGATACTGGCCACTGGTTTATAATTGGTGGCAACTTCTGGGTGTAGGTTTGCCTTCTTCATGAGAGGTCTAATGACTTCCTCCTTCAAAAGGTACCTGTATCTCTGTCAGAGAGCCATTTACCACTTCCTGGACCCAGATATGTAAACCCTCCTTGGCTTTGGCGATTAGGCATGAAGGTCAGAGGTCAAGTATACAGGTGATGGTTTAAGTTTGTCCAAGCATCTTGTCCGTATCTGCAAGCCTCAATAATTGAAACTTAGCCAACAAAGATGGACTTGATGGTACTCTGGACAGTGCAAAACAGAACGCACAACAATGTGGGGGTTAGCACAACAAAGCTTAGAAATTATTAGAAATTGTTAGGGCGGAGATTTAAAAAATAGCCACACTAATGGGTATTCCGTGACAATTGGAAAGGTTACAACAATACACCTATGTTAGTTTGAACACTGCATTCACATAGCCATTTGGCACATGGCCAGAAACATCATGCTCCTTGGTAATGTCTGAGTAATAATGATGAGGACATGATTTTGTAGTCTACTATGAAGTTTCCTAGTGCAGGTTAAGCACAGAACACAAAATAAATAAATAAATAAAATGACAGCTTGGTTTTGTAGCACACTAGTCATATAACTAACAAGCTGCAATTCTGATGCAACTCAGGTAGGAAAATGGGTGGGGGAATCTGGCCATCTACCACTGTGTGCTGATTCTGAGTGCTAACTAACCATTGTGTGTTGTGATTGTGAGTTGAGAGGATAGCTAGATTTTGGCACATGGTGATGCTGTTATGTGATAATTTTTGTCACCTGCACTTTTCACAACTCATTCATTCATTCATTCATTCATTAAAACATTTCTATGCTGCCCCATTCGCCGAAGCCTCGGGGCGGCTCACAACTATCATACTATTTGCATATATAGTATCACCACTCAACCCACTTTGGGAAGACACATACCAGTGTGATAAAAATGAACTCAGCTGCTATCTGAGTAAGTGCTGAAGGGTTCATAAAATGATCTCACAACATGTACATGCAACCAACTCACCTTACTACCAATACTAAATACAACTGCTTGGAAGTATGCACCATCAGTTACCACAGAACAAACTTGCAGATAAAGTATGACTGAGCCAACATGTAAATAAGTGTATATAACTAGGAATAGAATGAAAAGCCGAGATAGGGAGCATATACAGTGCTCCTTCCTCAGGGAGACGATTGAAACTAGGAGATAATTGAATCTCCCTCCTCAGTTATTGGGAGGCAGGGGATTAATTCCCTGAAAAAGATGGGAGGAAAAATCTGTACTTTTCAAAGTGGCAGAATAAATTCAGCGAAGCTTTCATGCAAAGATGTGTAAAAGATTTGGCTTGCTTCACTACAAGATGCCAAGGGTACTCTGGAGCCTCCTGAACCTCCCTGTGGGGCTTCCTTCTGGGGGCGAGTGAAAACACCCATGGATTTGGTGAACTGCATGGCCAAGTTCATCACCCTTGCAACCGTACAAACAATTATGCCAGTGGAACATCATTGCAAAGGCACTAAAGGCAAATATAGTGACACAAATGCTTTAGTGTTAGGGTATTCATTACCATCACCACACTACTACTTTTATTTCCACTTATAGCACTTGATGAAGTGGTTTGTAACTCATGAAAGGTCATGCTAATTTATTAAAATATCAGAACAATTAAAGTACTTGGTCTACAAGAGTGCTACACTTAACTCTTGAATTTGTAAACAGAAGGCTAATATGCTTATCTTGTATCATTATTTACTATTTTTTTTAGCTGCACATTAAGGCTTCTTTTTCTTGCTCACCCTCCTGCTGTGGTATTAAAAAGCAACCCGCTGTTGGGACTCGCAACAGATCCTTCTTTGTGACGATAATTACAAAAACTAGAGGGACAATAACTATTAATATTTTATTGCAGTATTTAATGAGCTACAGAGATCATCTCCTTCCACCAGAACAACATATTTTGTCACTTTCCAGTCCCCACTATCCTTCTGCAAAGGGGAGCGACTCTCTGTTCTGACAAGTGTTAACAATACCACATATCAATAACATGAACTGTGATATGTTTTGTTAAACTAAAAATCACTTTCCTCATTCTTAGAGTTTCTTTCCTTGGCTTCCAAATTTCCTTGGGTTCACACATCATTTTGTACCACAGAAATGGACTCTAGCTCCTTTAAACCCATCATTCAAATACATAATCTCAGTTGCACCAAGAAGCTCAAAGATTAGCAAGCATACCAATACACACTACAGATGCTTAGAGAATGAGAGTTGATTATACATAGGCACACAAAAGGAATGTATGCCCTAAATTGAGATATAACATAGAATAACTAAGCAGCATATTTGCTTGACTTGCGCCAGAGTTGAAGAACTATCTCCATGGCCAGTCTTGGATCAGAGAGCCATTACAACCTGACCAAGGTGCTTCAGCATGTGATTGTTAGTCAACTCCAGATACTCTTGAATGAAACTGGCTATCTAGCCTAATTTATTTGGGCTTCAGGCCTGATTTTGGAATGGAAACTGCCTTGCTTGCTCTGTGGGATAACAGGGAAAGGGGGAGTGCAACCCTGTTGATTCTCTTGGAATTCTGTGTCTTTCAGTATCATTGACCATGGATTCTTCTGGATAGTTTGGGTTGGCAATTGGAGACACCGTGTTGCAGTGGTTTCATTCCTATTTTAATGGATTCCAAAAGGTGGTATTGGGGAATTACTGTTCTGTACTTTGGCAACTATGTTATGAGAATCCACAAGACTCTACTGAATCCTCTATGCAATTTAACATCAACATGAAACTGTGGGGGAGGTTATCCAGTGGTATGAACTAAGGTGTTACCACAATATGGATGACACCCAGAGTATGCACACACACACTCTCTCTTTCTCCTTTTCATAAAATCCAGATGAAGCAGTGACTGCTCTGAAATAGTACACAGGTACAGTAATGAACTGGAGAAAGGCCAGTATATTGAGACTCGAACCAAACAAGATAGGGACACTATTAGTGCATGATTCATCTGCCTGGCTAAGTGATGTTCAATTTGCTTTAGAGGGAGTTGGATTCCCACTAAAGGATCAAGTACATAGCTCAGAGGATGCTTTTGGATCCAGCATTGTCACTAGAAGCATAGGCGGCACAGAGCATTCAAGAGAACTGGCCAACATGATCATGTTATGACAGCAATTTTCCATCCACACAGGCTACACCAGTTCATTTCCAGGACTGATTCTAAGTAGGAATGTGTGACAGGGAAAAATTTGTTTCATTTGAGTTTGATAGACTTTCGACTCTTTTACAATCCAATGAACAAAATTGGACCAAGCTATTTCTTTTTTCATCTTCTATTAAACTACTTAAAGTATTTGTGCTAAAGTGGAATCAAGAAATGTAGTAAATTTCTGCAGACAGCATAAAATGCCTAAGTCAGGCTTGACTCTTTCAAGTTGAGACGCTCATGTATTTGTTAAAGCACTTAAAAGTTGACCAACCAGTAACAGCATCTTCAATGTGCCACCTGGGCTCTTTGGAAGAGTGGTAACTGGCTGCCAATTTGGAGACTGCTGTTCATAGTCTCAAGAAAAGAAAAAGAGGTAAAGCAAAAAAAATCCCCAGCAAGCAAAAAGGGACTTACAATTGCAGTAGAGGGCACTGAGCAAGTGATCATAACTCAAAGATGCTGCTTGGACACTTTTGGACAGCTGCCACTGGAAATGTTTCGGACAAACTCAACAAGAGGGGCAAGGGAGAACTGCTATTCTTGCTAAATAGTTTGCTTCCTGTTTCCCAGTATCCACAATGGTGTCAGTCATTTGGTTTTAGAAGATACAACAACCCATTGTGGAGTGCAGCAACCTCAACAACAGGCCACAGATTATTATGTTAATTTGTTGATCTCAAACAATCTGTAGGAAAAGTTGACCAACCAGTGACAGCCATCCTGTAAGAAATGGAGAGGGTTAACACAACCCAAGAGCCCACCACGGTTTGTTACCCATTATGGGTTGTCACGTAGTACAAACCTGGGGGGGTCACACATCAGACATGCCCCAGGCCATTGCCTAAAAAAGGCTTCCCATTTCAGACCCATGCAATTGTGTACCTCTGCACATGTGCAAATCCTACTACAAAAACTTTTTAAAAAATATGACAATGCTTATGCACATTTGGGGCATTTTTAAAAGGTGGTAAACTAGTGACAGCCTCTCCAATGTCAGATCTCTCATTCAGAGATCACAATAGCACTAGGAGCAAAAGGGCTCAAAGTTTGCAAAGCAAGAGAAGACAAGATGGTGCCTGTCCCTCAAGGAGGCCAAAGAAGGAAGGAATGGAAGACAAACCACAGTGAGCCCAATGATCTGCTGGGTACACTATGGGTTGTTTCAGAAACAATCCAACTGTATAGCTTATTCACAGGGGGAGTTGCTGTGTCATGAGAACTCACTCACTGAAACAGATAAAAACACCAAACATTTGGACAAAGGCACATCAAATGTCTGCATGGATAGGAGATGGGCCAGAAAAACCACACAGCAGTTGAAACACATACTTAGGTCAGGAGAGCGGTGAAGATGGCAGAAAAATCTGATGCCTTCTCCTGGAGGAAAATACACTTTGTCTCAGGCCTTTCATGTGTTGTGCATTCACTGATCTCATGGCAAACAGGTGTCAAAATGAATGACCGCAAATATTCATTCTACAAAGAATCTGAGTCATTTATTGACACTTGTCTTATTACTTCATTAACATTATGTTACCATTTTGCATAAAACACAGTGAGAAATTGGTTGTGGCTTGACACTGAGCCAATTTGGCTAGCTTTTAAGTAATTTGGCTCTTACACTATTTTAGCACGTTACTTCACTCCAAACTCTGTCATGCTCAGAATCATGGGATTATGTGAAATGTTTAGCTTTTGAATCTCAAAATACTCTCATTACAGTTACAGATAAAAACCAAGGAAATGCGACTGTTAAATGTTCATAAAGCAGAAAGCAAATAAAATGTCCTTAGATTTATTTGCTTTTACAAGTTTGTGATTTTAAAGCCACTATTACAGAAGATTGTGACCTGACTTGCCAAACATGGCAACCCCACATGATTTCTTCAGGGTAGTTTATTTTTTGCAAACAACCCACCCTTAAAACCCATGGTTTGTTCTAGGGTTGCTGGTATCCATGGTGGCCTGTTGAATTGCCTACACCAGCAGCAGCCTTTTTAAAAGGATGTGTTTACTAGCTAGCAATCTCAGTGCTAAAGTGGAAGAAAGGAATATGGGGATGCTTAACTAAACATTGCAAAGTGGACTTTGCAGCCCAGAACAAAACAACAAGTGGCAAAGTATTACTACATTCACTGAGACAGTGAGGAGTTCTGCCACAAAGCTGCCCAGAGTAGAAGTGGAAACCAGCAGAACTGAGGGGGAATATGGATGAGAACAAGCCATGGCAAGCCTAATCAGGAGAGATGACCTCTTGAGTTGTTCAGCAATCCATGATGACCTATTTGTTGGGCATGTTAGCATGCTGTGGAACTCACTCCTTGATTTTTGAAAGCACAGCTGCAGTCTTTGGTTTTACCTTTTCATGAAATTTGCAAATTTACCTTTTTATTTGCATGCTTGTGCATTTCCCCAGGGCATCTGCTGCTATCAGAGACTGGGTTCACATGACATGACCATCCATCATGGGTGGCATGCATTATTGTTTCATGCAAACCTGGCCTGGTTCCAGCAGGCTTGTTTAAGGGCCACAAACATGGCTTGTTGAGGATCCTGTACCAATTATGGTTTGTCATGTCATCTGGACTCACTTGTGGGTACAGAGAAGTAGCAAGATACTTCCGCTGGGCAAAAGTAACAAAACATCCTTTACTCTTGCCAAACTTGTCCAGGTTGCTCACCTATCCTACTAAGGTCCATGGAGCATGGTGGACTAACCAACATTGGCTCAGTGTTCCCTGGGTTGTGATCAGTTTTCAATTGCTGCAGTTCTGTTCCCCTTCTGCCCATCCCATCCCTTAATGACAAACCCACCAAAATGTCCAAGTGACACACTGGAGGCACTGTCACTGATTCATCTCCCCACCAGCCCCGCTGCTGCCTGCTTCTACTTTAAATGGAAGAATTACCTTAAATATTTGTGCAGTTTTTTTCAAATACTCTCACACAAGTGCAGAGTTGTATACTTGTGGGGTCCCAAATGGGAAGCCTTGCCTGGGCAATATCCTGGCAACTATCTCTCATCTAAGTGCAGCAAGCATCAGCAATGGACACTGACCCAGAAAAAGTGCAAACAGATTTTTAACTTTGTGCTCTCCTAACAGCTGTAAAAAGGAATGCTGGGGTAGGAACTTCACACATGAAACGGAGCTTCATGGTGAGATACTCCAATCTTCTTTTTGACTGGACCTGTTTGTTCTGTGTCAAACCCCTTTTCTGTGACACTGGATGCTTGGGGATATAAGAAAGTGCAAGCCACCCCATTTACTGTCAGGTTTGATAGGAGCTGTCAAACTCAGACTTCCTTTCAAAATAGGGTTCTTGCCAGGGCTAATTAAATTTTATTTTAACATGGACATATACATATACACACACGTGTGCGTGTGTGTGTCTTTATCACAAAAATCTGATGTGTGTGCGCATGACAAACAGATAGCTTCACTATGGTCACAAGAACTAACCAATCAAAAGTGTGAACAGTCACCTCGTCCTGGAAACAACCCCCCTTGTGCCTAATTGACTTTGGAAATGTACACATTTGATTCTAAAAGAGGAGACTACAGATCCACAGCGAGCTTATTCTTCAAGGCACATACATCTGTCTCAGTGAAATCTACCTCATAGTGGCCCCTGCTGAATTAAATCAGGGCTAATTTTGGTCATATAAAAATATCCTCAGAAACAATTTTGTGACGGAGCATGAAGCAAACAGGTGCTGGCATAAGTAACACACCAAACCTAAAATGGTTTGTTTCCATAGGCTAGTCCATACTTTTTATTTTGCAAAGAATATCCTGGAGCTTGCCCTCACTGGGAGGTAAGGAACAAGGTCCAGGTTTTCCCGCACCTTTACAGCCAGGTGGCCAAGCTAAGAGGAAGCGGGTTGGGGGTGGTGCAGTGCTGGCTTTCAGAAATAAATAATCACTCCAGCAGCCTCCAAGAGCGGCAGGGAGACTTAATGTGCTGACAGCGCTGCATTTTTTACCTTTAGTCAATATGAGAAAGGCCCCAAGACTATGATTCTAAACATCTGGATTCCATCAATCTGTGATCCATCATCGCCTATTGGCATTCGACCATTGCCTGGCTGGAGCAATGCTGCTTGTTTTATTAATACGTCAAATACATTATCCATGTAATACACTTGTCTTCCTATTTCCCCTCCCTCCTGCACACACACAGCTTCCCCACTGCTTCTGTGCAAGATATTTGAATGCATAATAGATCAGTTTGCATTACATGTCTGTATGTCATAATCTGTCAGGTTTAATAGAACTTTGTAAGGAGAGAAGTGAAAGGGGAGAAGCTTTCATGTCGCGTATATTTGGTCCAGAAATGTCTGGATTACTTTATTTATTTCCTTCTTTGTTCCCAGAAATTAGAGCGACTGGGAATTGCCAGCCCTGTCCACAAGTCCATACTGATCATCCTCTATATTTCTTGCAGCTTTCCTGTGACTGTTGTACATTCACGTCATAGAGCGTTTTGCACAAAATACACTTTGCAGCAAGCGATGTCACAAACCAACAGAGGGTGCCCGGATGGCCTGGATTTCTGGTACTGTACGTTCAGATCACATTACCTACAGTATTACATAGCTGGAATGAGAATACACGCAATGCACTGACAAGGAAAATATATTCAATCCACAGTTCCAAGAAAAGGACAGTCTCTCCATCTCTTATGGTCTGCAAACCAAGAATAAAAATGTGCTAAGTGTGTAATAAAAAGATTAGATGGTCTCAGTAGCACTACATGGTAAATCTATGTATATATAGCATCATGGGTGGTTTTCATTCAGCCTGCAGGTAATGTGCCAAGGGATGAAGGGGTGTACAAATGCATTCAGAATAAGACAAAAGCCATGTCAAAATGTTGTGTAACAGGTTCTGCTTCAAGTAAGAGAGAATAACTAGAAATGAAGGAAAAGGGTTTTGTATAAGTATCTGTACATTGTACATTTACTTCTCTTGGCAGGGGGAGGGGGGTAAGGCCCAGTTTAGCCCATGACCAAATGTTTCCTACTCCAGTTTACAACCATAAGATAACAAAGATCCCAAGTAGCAGGTACAAAAGCAGCCTAGGCAATAATTTGAGTGAATATCAACATGCTCTTCACTCAAGCTTTACAGTATCTTTATTTGTGACACTACAAATGGTTCAAAATGCACCAGTAAAGTTTCATTTGTATTATTTTATTTTTATACAAAAGTTAATTTTGTATAAAATTAACTTTTATAAAAATCCTGTTGGAGATCAGTGGCACACTCACTTCTCATGAGAACTTCCCATGTAAATTACTTCCAATGTAATTGTTTTGCTATCTAAATTACCATCACAAACATCTACAGAAACCTGTAGCTAAGGAACTGATTATCCTACTCAGGAGGAAGGGGCTGTGGCTCAGTGGCAGACAGCATGCTTTGCTTGCAGTAGGTCCCAGGTTCAGTAATCCTTGACATATCCAGATAGAGTCAGGAAGGAATCCTGCATGAAAGCTGGAGGGCTGCTCAGTATTTGACAATACTGAGCCAGATGGACTAATAATCTGGCTCAATTTAAAGCAGCTGTCTAAGTTCATATACAATGCAAATGAAAAGAAAGTGCCAGAATAACTGATTAATTTTTAAGATGCTACAATAATCTTTGTTGTAATAACCAAACCTACCCACACTAATGATTGTATCACTTGAGGCACCTGATAAAGTGTTGCCTAATCCATTGCACAATAATCAGGGCTTTTCCAAGTGGCTAAATACTCCTGCAACTGAAAGACTGCTTCTTGTTGTGCCTGTAAAGGAGAATTAGCTCAGTGTACTACTAGGTTCTTCTCACTTTTTACCTATTACTTTTATCACAGACCTATATTCTTTTTTGTTTCCTTTTTTGTCCCTTGCTCATCATAAGCTTGATTGGCACTGTGGGCTATGATTGCCTCTTTCTCCTACTCAGTGCTATTTCCTGAGGAAGTGATGTCATGTTTCCTTAATGGGCAACAGTCACGTTGCCTTAATAACAGTCCCAGAAACAATTGCACATTTACTATCCAGCTCACTCACTTGGCACACAGAGCCCATTCCCTTTCCAAGGCTTAATTTGATTTTGACATATTGGCTTAAGATTAAAGGAATCTAGTTAAAATAGAAAATCCTAATGCACACATCTAGGGGCCCCCTCCCCTTGTTTGTTGTCCCTTTTGGGGCTTACAGAAAAGTGCTAACACCATAATATTTTAAGGAGAGAAAATCCAAGTGTGCTTTACCCCCTGCTGGCTCTGATGCTGGGCTTATAAAAATTAAGTGGGAACTTACACAGCTGTGGGCTATAAACCCTTTGTTGCCAATGCCACCAGGCCTGGAGTCTACCTGCCTATAGGGAGAAAAAGGCACACACAGAGAAAACCAACATCTCACTTCAAAGAAACACATGTGACTTCCCTATGTGAGAATGCCCATATGCCAAATGGATGCCCGCTGCAATCGATTCCTAGCAAAGAATACGCAGACACAGACACATACAGGATGAATAATACTGAGAAGAAGAAGCAGGAGCACACACGCAATATGACAGAGTGTGGTGAAGCACTAAGAGCCCTCCCAGCTGAATATCAATTAGCATCAATTACTGACTTCATTTAATTGTCGTAGAAGATGAATTTGTCATTTTTAGTCTTGAATTAATGGGAGACCTTCAACTTTTCCTTGGCAGCAGCCCTCATTTCCTGGCTTTGCTTATCCTGAATGGCGGGTGGGGGAAAGACACTGGAATTAAAATGGCAAAGGAAATCCATTCCACTTTCATACTAAAGATGCACCTCAGGATTAGAGAATAAAGAATAATCCCATGATCTCCAGCAGGGGGCACTGTGAAGAGGCAATGAATGCAGATTCTAGTGAACAGAAACTGGTATTTCAGCTTCACCCGCTCCCAAGAGGGTACTGGAGGATTGGACAGGAGGCTCATTACTCCAAGGGCAGAGGACAGAAATTCTGTGATGGTACTTTGTATGACATATGTAGTTTACAAACTGGTTTACCTTCTTCATTACATCTCTCCTCCCAATTCATGATAATGCATATTCTACAGATGGGGGTGGGGCGGAGTGGACGGATGACACTGAAGCTGAGAGATAGACACTTAATCCAACTAACTCAGGCAATCTACTGCAGAAGCAAGATCTGTGTGGACACTGAAATTCTGCCTGCCCAGCAATGGACCATATCTGCTCAAATGCTGGTAGTATGAGAATTAAATTGTTCAGTCCCACTGCTCAGAGCCTCACATCTTATCCTGCAAAATGCAGCAGCTGAAATAAGGTAAAACTGAACAAAAGGCTGGAAGCTGAAAAGCTTCAGTTTGGGCTTTTTAAAAGTTCAGGAGATCCACCATGTTACTGGTGCTCTGTCCTTATACTCTGATTTATTTCTTATTTTCTTTTCATCCCCAACCCCCTGCTTTAGTTCTCAAACCAGAAATTAATTTTACAGTTGTGAAGTGTTTACATTTTTTCCCAGCAAACAGGCAATGGTAAACAATAAATGCTCAGCAGCAAAATTGAATTTATAACTGCATTACGGAGCCAGATAACACCCTAAAAATAACAGCGCGATAAGGAAATTCGATTTGATTACCTCTGCACATCAGCTTGGGCCCATCTGCAGCCAGGGTCTCCCTGTAATAATTTTCAATTGGGTCTGTAAACCTTATTTGTCCTTAAATATTTCTGTCATTTTTCATTGCTAGAGACAAATCCTTGGGCATACAAGAGTGGATGGACTGCTCTTTAGGATAGATTTGTGTGTGTAGGTGCCTGTGTGCCTGCCGAAGGGGTGGAGAAAAGATCTGGGTGAGCTGGGGTGGGGTTGGGTGAGGTGGGGGTTGGATCTGAAGCGGGTGCTGACAGCCATATGTCCAATCAATCACATTGTTGACAGGGAAGAATCACAGACCAGAAATTGAGTTTGACTCACATGGGATGACTGAACAAATTAATAGACCATTAGCCAAGCGGTGACCTGAGAAATGATGGGCGGATGACTCTCCATAAGGCTAGAGCTAGAGATTTGTTTTTATTTTTTATTTTTATATGCACATCCACTCAAATCCAGCTAGATTCCAGCAGTATTCCAGGACGATACTGCTGGCTCCACTTAAGTCTCAGATTAGGTCTTCTAACAGTGCTGACAGTCAGAGATGCATTGCTGACAATTAGGACACCTCATTGGCTAGTCCCATTTTAGCATTCCTCTCAACATTTGCATCGATGAAGCGAACAGGTGGCTAATAATATAAACCAGCTTTAGTGAGTAAATCGAACAAACCCAGTAGTCCATTCTGGATGAGCTAGAGAAGGAGTTTACGTAAGAAATGTTGCTCAATCTTATGTTGAATCCAGCTATACTGTTGTGTCCCTTGTCACAGCTTGTAGCAATGAGTTTCAAAAATCAGTTGTGAGTATTATGTATGAAAAAAAAATCTCTCTTAAGCTTCCTGAATGTTCCTGTAATTATGTATCTAACCATGAAATATTTTGCATGGTAGGACTTAAAGCCCAAAAAGGTGTAACTAAAGTTATCTTTACTATTTTTTAATCTTCATGCATATTTTACCTTTCTCAACTTCCACACTCAACACTAAACCATGACATGTGGTTCCTGTGCAGCATGGTTTCCTACCTGGGTGTGGCTGTCAAATGATCATGCAGTTTCCACACAGGCATGGTTTCTACCACCCTCCCACCTCAATCCTCCAGCTGCGGGCTGAAATTCAATCCCAGGGTGCACTGCTGCTGCCTATTTTGCCTGCTTCTTCCTCATTGGTCCACACACTCTGCAGAGCATGTCCTCAACCAGCAGCATTTTTCTCTGTTTAGCCCAAGCAACCTCTTACTCACTGGAATGACACTTTTTTCCTCCCCCATATTGCTGTGATCTGTACCAACATACCCACCACACCTCTCCCTTGTTGCAGATCTTCTGAGGCTTCCTTGTATGCAGGACTCACATATGCTGCCATGAGCCACCACCCCACAGTAAACATGCCCATGGAGGGCATCAGTATAGGCAGGCTGTGTTCTCTCCACTCCCCCCTGTGCGACAGCTGCAGCAAGCATCACCCCCACCCTAAGAAGAGCCAAACATGGCTGCCTCCAAGGTTGTTGTTGGAGACAGAGCAGTGCACCTTCTGCTGCCAGTGACATTGCAAAATGTTAGGTGGGCATCTGGAGGGCAAAAGAGAAGCCAGAAATGGTAGCTGTGTGGAAACCATTTTTCTGGGTTCACAGGACCAAATAAGCTATGGTAGTCTGCCCTAACCTGGTGGCCTTCAGAGACATTTGGATCGCAGCTCCTGTAATACCAATCCAGCAGGACCATAGACTGGGACTTCTGGGTGTTGCAGTCAAAATGTATCTGGAAGACACAAGGCTGGGGAAGGCTGAGCTATGGTGAAGTGTGGAAACCATACAAAAGACCATTATCTCTCTTCATGATTCCTCTACATGCCATGAAGCAAGTCAGACAACACAACAGGCCATACCAGGGTGGAAACCACCATGGTTTGTTGTCATGTGTGAACACAGTCAATGCCACCTGTCCTTTCACTGTCAACTTTCCTAGCATTATAAGAGCTGTAAGAACTTAGGAAGCTGTCTTATACTGACCTATTTTGCACGATCACAGAAGCTAAAACTGGCTTGTTGCAACTGTTTGCATGTGCTGGCCAGAATTCCCTAATTACCCACACCAGTGGAGTTTGCCATGTCATTTGAACCCAGATGATACAGTTCAGAGTGGGCAGTCACCCTCAATAACCCACGGTCTGTTGTTACTGATAAAATGTGGATAACTGGGGGAATCTGGTATTGCAGATGCAGCAAGCCACAATGACTTGCTTCAGTTGTTGAGATCCTGAAAGTGACATCCCTACCATTGGTCCATTCAGCCCAGTCTTATCGGCATTGATTGGTAGTGACTCTCCAAGGTTTCAGTCAGGATTTTTGCCTAGTGCTGCCTGAAAATGCTTAGAGGTTGGATTTGAGAACTTCTGCATGCAACATATGGATTCCAACATTGAGCTATAGCCCCTCTCTGGCACTACATATTTCCTGAAAAGCAGGAGTTATGATAAAATGTGGAACACAAAGACAAACTAGAAAAGGCATTTGTTCTTAACCATAAAGGTTTCTTCTGTGCAGTAGGTAGGACAGCTAGCAGGAAAGGAAAGAGTTAACTTGTCCTATTACATGAAAAATGGGACCAACTGACTGAAAACTCTTTCAGACAGGAGTCTCCTTCCAGCTGAGGGGATGGCTGCAGTTGATTAAGATCGGGTGGGCAAATGAGAAACCAACAAAAATCTAGAACAAAGAACCATACCCAGCTTTCTTTTTACGTTGGTTAAAGAAGTGGCAGGAATGAGACATTCCAATGACATTCCACATCTCAGGCCAAAGAAGGGGGACAGAAGAAATCAGTCTGAAAAGGCGAAACCTTTCAGAAAACTTGTGGAAGGACTTAGGGTATTAAAGAAGCATCTGCTAAAAGCTAACTGCCCTGTAATAATAGAGAAATGGGTATGGCCTATACAGATGACTTGAAGAACATATATTTCGGATAGGAGGCATACCACACAGAGACTGAGCTGTAACACACTACAGAGTTTCTTTGCATGATATGTTTGTTGTGTGCTTATGAGCCCTTACTCACAGAAGTCTGCAAGTCCTTTACATGATGCCTGCATCCTCCAAGGCCTCTCCCATGTTTCAGAGTCATTTTCATGCCTTTTTTTTTTTTTTTTTTTTTTTTGAGTGAGGAACATCAGCTATTATTTCCTATTGTGCTACAAAATGACTGTGTACTATTTGCAACTGTGATATACCACAGCACCACCTTATGGCTTTCAAACAGAACATATAGGATGGTAGAAAAGGGTGGGGGGGGGGGGAGACAGAAAAAACAGTTGTAAAGAATCTGCTTTTCCTCATTTTCCTCAGAGAAAATGGAAGAAAACAGTTCATACAGAGAGGTAAACAGATGCCTGACAAAGGGAAATATCTGTAGCCACTGTACAAGTCTTTGCATGTGTGTAGAGGGGAGAAGAAACACTGGACTCCAGTTTCCTCTCTGTAAAAAGAAATTATTAGTCATCTACATTTTGGAGAGGATGAACAAGGTAAAGTTTACCATTTCCATATAAAATTAAGCTTTATAGTATCTAATATCTACAATGTTATGCTGACAATTAGAAATGCAAGGCAGCACTGGATTTCCCTTGCATGAACAAAGCACGCAACCACAATAGTGAATGTTGTGAAGTTTACAGTGTAAACCATTCCCAAAGTAGCTGGATCTGCCAGAAAGGAGGCACAGAGGATAATGAAGAACAGCTGGAGCAAAAAGATGTATCACAGCAGCAACAGCATATTGTAACTCAGTTTAGGTATTTATCAGGTGAAACAACAGTTATACCAGTACCCTGCTACACAGAACTCGGTCCTTCAGCCATATGCTTATGTTACAGATACTATTTCCACAGTGTGAAATGTGGTTTGTTAATTTGAAGATCCTGCTTTCCTTTGTCTCCCTTGGAGATAATCAGGTAAACTATAATAAAAACACACGTCGGCCATTTACCTTTTCATCCCCATGAGCTTGGAGGGTTTCAATTACCGGATTCTGGGATTTAGTGCTTAGGGCTTTTTGGTGTGTGTAAGATTTATTGGGAGGTTTAGTATCAGTGGAGAATTCATGCATTTACTCCCTGGAGCTGGGTTTCCGCTCAGAGCCCCTAAATCATGGCCCTAAAGATGGGCCACTGTCACTTAGGGCATTAGCATCATTAGTGTGCTTGGCAGATGATTAACAACCACGTATGTGCAACTACTCCTGGTCTTGTCCTCTTGATGTGGGCATGTTCCCTTTCCCAAGCCTCAAACCCAACCAGCAGGGGAAGTTGGGTCAGGCTCACAACTGCAACAGAGATGCACACCCCAGACCCCAAAACAATATGTCAACAAACATGGTAAACTGTTTTAAACTAAAGGTTTGCCATAAACTTTTCAACCTCCTGCTTTCCAACTTTTGTGGGAACATCAGACTTAAAAAAAATCAGGGCAATACTACTCAAGACTAGGCCAATCACAGTTCAGGCATCTGGAGGTTCAACAACATTATTCCTGAAAATGCGTGTCTATATGAGGTGTAAAATAGAAACATAGAAACAGAGTGAGTCAGAAGGGGTCTCCCGGGCCATGTAGTCTGACTCCCGGCACCAGCCAGCTCCGCGCACGACATGCCCACCATGTGCACGTCCAGCCTATCTTTGAACACTCTCACCAATGGGGCCTCAATGACCTCTCGTGGAAGCCCATTCCACACCCTCGGAGTCCTAACTGTCAGGAAGTGCTTCCTGGCATCTAAATGTGGAGGGAAAGGTAATTTCTTAGGAATCTTCCTGTTTCAACTAATCTAAGGAAGGGCAGAGCAAAGAAGTAATGAGGTAGTGGTGGGGGAATAAGCAAAAACATTGTATTCATTATCTAGTGAAGAGACATCTCACCTTCTTACCAATGCTTTTAGCACAGCCACTCTGTTCATCATGAACACATATTGTAGTGCCACCCCATCATCTGTTTGGGGTTATATGTATTATGCCTCTGTTCCTGTTGACAAGTTAAGGCATTGGACACAAGACACTGGATGAATTTTTGGACAGGTAGCAAATGGTAGAGTGTGTGTGACTCATTAGCCTAAGATCTCTTATTATAACCATATCAGCCACCATCAATGCATCTAAGCATTGGTCTGGGAATCAAGAGGCAGGTCCTCAAGTAAGAGTTTTAAGAGTATAAAAAGCACCATCCATTCTCAGAGTAAGCTGACCCCTTGGTCCTCAGAAGAAGAGGCTTCAGGGTTAATGCTTCAGGATATAGAAAGGCATCATGAGGCCCTTTCCGCCATGAGACCCAATTGTCCAGAAAGACCCCTGCATCTGAGGGAGGTTGCATTGCCTTCCTTGAACTCTGAGAACCCTAACCATGAAAAGCCCAGCATGCCACAGCTACACCCATGTTGTAAATACAAATAGATATAGCTCTAGTCAGTGTGCAGGGGAGACTGGCTATCCTAAATGATGACAAACCTCTACTTAAGACTCAGTTGCCTAATTGGAGCAATATATTGACAATATATATAGCTAGCCAATACATAGCCGGTCTGGTTTGCAGCCTTAGCACCCCCTACAGCTCTGCAAAGTACTGTCCTGTCCATGCTCCCACCTCCCTGAAAAATTTGCCTTGCCTCAACACTTTGATAAACACCTAACCTACAGCACAATTCTCTAACCTGGCTCTTGTCACAACATCCAGCAACGTGAAAACCTCATCATAACAGAGTCCAAACAGGACAGCTATGTTCAGTCAGAGAAAGGCCTATCTAGTCCAGCACTCTGTTGAAGCAGGACCCAACTGGCTACTTTTGGAAAGTTCACAAGTAGGTCCTCAGAGCAGAAGCACTCTTTTATTGTCCTTCCCCATTGTGCGATGCAATTTTGGAAGATATACTGAAGCTACTACAGGGGAGCAAGAAAAGACAAAACCACTCGCTAACATAGAAGAAATGCTACATAGTTAGACGGAAGCTAGAATCTATGGCCTAGCAGGAAATTGGCACAATCTAGGGGAAAACTGGCTACTGCTGTTGCTAAACAATTGAGAGTCAGATCCTTGTCGATGTACTGCAAAACTGTAAATCAGCCACAGATCTAGATTTGCCTTTTCCTTATCCTTGGACTAAACTCTGCATAATGAAGATGGGCAGCGCTAAAATTGCACACCCAAGCTAAAATGTTAGAACTGACGAATTCCATACCATGGCTATTCAAAAATAGGTAACCTAGTATGTTATGTCCTCCAAGTAATCACATCACATATACATATGATCATCTTGAATAAATGGCTACAATCCTGTACAAGTCCCATTAAACTAAGCAGAAGTCACAAGATTATGCTGCAAGTGCTGCCCAAAACTATGGACTTAGTCAAAAGGTGGAAAATAGTTGTGACAAGGATAAAATAAAGTTTTGTCTTATTACCATCTCTGACTTGATAGACTTTTCTGGCTATCTTGAATTAAATTCAGCAAACTGTGAAGAGGGTTTTTTCCCCCCCTCTTGGATTCAAAAAGGGAGAGATTGTGGTAGTAAGGCGCAAGCTTTGCATGCAAAAGGTCCCATGTTCAGTTCTCGTCTGGCAGAGCTAAGAAAGAATCTTGCCTGAAATCCTGCCAGTGTTGACAATATTAGGCTAGCTGAACCAAGAGTTTATAGAGCAGTTTCCCATGTTCATGTGTTATACCATACAGCCATCATTAACTGGATATAAGACTTTAGCCATTCTGTGCATACACAGAATACATAAATATAATAAATAAAATTATTTATTTATGCATTATTTAGTTTTAATTCCCATGTATTTCCCATTTACATAAGTAAATCTTCAGCTTTCCTATTCACTTCAGCAAAGTAAAGGAAAAAGCCATTGCTTTTATCAAAACATATTTTGCTTTGAAACTAGTTCTGTTACAACCTTTAAGATTTTAAAAATAGGAAACACTGAAATTGGTAAACTTCAAAAGAAAACTGTTATGTTTAGAAATGTCCTCCAAACAGAACCCTACCAAATGTCATTTTGGCCAAAAACAAAGGTTGCCTCAGCCTTCAACATGCAACGGAAAACCTAATATCTAGTTTTGCTCTGCACCTGGAATTTTCTGGGGGCTAGTAATCCCTCCACTGTGCCCTGGAGCAGGCAGAAACTTGGGTTACTAATGAGTGCATGCAGCCCCAATGCCTTTTGTCCTTTTTTCCAATACAGTGTTACTTACATTCTTTCTTTTTTAATTAAAACATCCCCGACTGATTTTACAAGCTGCTGCTTCTCTCCCAGTCTCTCTCTCATATGCTTGAGTGCTAGTATTAATTATTAGAGCCAATTTACTGTTTATACTCTGATGTTTTAACTAATTACCACTAATGGCAGACACCAGTGGGCAATCAACTTCATTTAGTCCCCACAGCAAACCACTCATTACCAGCAGAGAGAGAGAGCAAGCAAGAGAGCAGGAGTGACACCCAGCCCCCAAGGGTGGGTGAAAGAATGAACAGATGTTGCTGAACTAATGGAAGAGTTAAGAGTGGAGGGGTGTGTATGAAGTGACAGTATCAAATTCTCTCAAGGAAACACCCTTTGTGGGATATTTCCAAATTAGGGGGACCATAGAGTTTCCCCTCACCCAGTGAATGTTTACTGTGGTTAGAGGATTTTACCGTGATGATAGCAGCCAAGGAAGCATCACAGAGAACTAGGTATGCCAAGTCAGGGTAATCTAAGGGTAAAACTACCTATCTTTCTACCTGTGCCCCCCTCTAGCCTATGCAAGAGACAGGGGACAGAAGGGACAATTAACCCTTTACCCTCAGGCCTTTTCTATTAATTAAAAATGCTCCCTTAAGTGAAGAGATATTGGTCTAACAGCCTAATGGAGTCAGAGGCAAACAGCATGCTCCAAAAGAGGCATACAGTAAGCCAATAGCAAAATCAGCACTAAAAATCAAAGTATGCTGTTTGGGCAGGCAATGTGACCTAAGTCAAGCTAATGGTCAGGTTTCAAGGAAGGGAACCTAAGATTACAGGGGCTAGAGCAGGCATGCAGAACCTCTTTCAGCCAGAGGGCTGAATTTCATTTCATAGAGGCTCTTAGGGGCTGTGTTCTTATACCAGGTAAGCCTGAAGTCAAAATGACCAGGGCCAAATAATTTAGCTTAGTGCTCTTTTTGCTCACAACTAAGCCTCAGCAGAGTCATTTCAGCATTTTAGAATGGTTAAGTGGAGCTGCACAAAAGCTGGTAAAGTACCAAACTGTCAGCAGTTGTTGGAAAGGGAGGTGGGACAGGCTATCTAGGGAATCACTGAAGGATGGATTGGAGCCCTAGACCAGTGAGAACTGGTCCAAAGGCTGAGGTGCAACACCCCTGGGCTATAGATGACATGATCCAAACCAAGCAGGTCAGGCAAGCAAACTTAAGCAATGTGTTGCTCAGACTGAAGAACTCAGGTATGGGGCAAGTTATTTACTAAGCACTAATCAAGTTCCTGTTGGTTTTTGGAATTATCAGGTGTTGAGAATGAGACAGGCAGATATTCTTGGTATGCTTTCCAGGGCCAGGGTGGCACTGACTCTTAGGATTAGAACGGTGAGGGTTGGAAAACAAGATCTGTGGACATACAGGAGGTGGAGGAAGAGAACTTATCTCAAGGTTGACATTTCCAGATGTTCAGGCAGACCTTGGGAACCACAGGGTTTGGAACTGCAGGGAGGAGACACAGGAGAGGAGCAAGAGGAGCCCGATCTATTCCCTGACCCCATGACACAGCATCAGGAGGGAAGGGCTAACCAATTAGAGGGTCTGCCTAGATCTAGAAGGCCAGTCCTTCTCCAGATGGGCACATCCAGAGAGACAGATCCCAGGGTTACTGAAAAGGAGGGTTCTTGGAAATATTTTCTACTTTGTGTTCAATACCTTCTCAAATTGGATGGAGATGACTAGTGGGGTGCCACAGGATTCAGTCCTGGACCCAGTGCTCTTCAACATCTTTATTAATGATTTGGGTGAGGAAGTACAAGAAAAGATAATCAGACTTGCAGATGATACAAAACTAGGTGGAATAGCAAACGTCCTAGAAGATAGAATGAAGATCCAGGGTGATCTTGATAAACTTGAACACCGGGATCAAAGCAACAGAATGAGATTCCATAAGGACAAGTGCCAAATTCTCCACCTAGGAAAAAGAAACCAAATGCATCAATACAAGATGGGGAATACGTGGCTCAACAGAACTGAAAAAGAAAAAGACCTCGGACTAATTGTGGACAATAGCTAAACATGAGCCAGCAATGCAATGCAGTCACCAAAATGGCAAATGCTATTTTGGGATGCATTGACAGAAGTATTACTTCCAACTCGCAAGTAGCAGTAGTTCCTCTATACTCCTCACTAGTCAGACCTCACCTAGAATACTTTGTCCAGTTCTGGGCACCAAGATTTAAGAAAGATGCAGGAAAATTTAAAAGAGTCCAACGGAAGGCAACAAAAATGATCCAGGTTTGAAAATGCTGCCCTATGAGGAGAGACTGAGAGGCTGGACATGTTCAGCCTTGAGAAGAGAAGACTGAGAGGGGACATGATATCCCTCAAAGGGTGTCACAAAGAGGAAGGTCAAGATCTTTTCTTGCTGATGCCAGAGTGTAGGGCATGGAATAATCAATCCAAGTTGCAATAACCCACATTCAGGCTGGACATCAGGAAAAGCTTCCTCCCTGAGAGAGTAATACAACATTGGAACCAACTGCCTAGAGAGGTGGTGGGATCTCCTACACTAGAGACATTCAAAAAGAATGGTGTAACTGAGTGTCCTGCAACAGCAGCAGGTTGGATCCCATGGCCTTCATAACCCCTTCCAACTACAGTGGTACCTTGGCTCACGAACTTAATCTGTTCCAGGATCGTGATCCGAATTGGTCATGACTCAAGTTAAATTTCTCCATAAGGTTCAATGTAAATAAGGTTAATCCGTTCTGTAACCATTTTTTAAATCAGAAAAATGTGAAGCAAAGTGACAAAGCACAACAAAGATCGTGACCATCTCCCCCCCCCCGCACACACACACCCTGAGCATAAGCACGGCCATTTCCCCGCACCCCCAGCACGACCTGATTTGGTCATGAACCAAGGCGTTTGTGAGCCGAGCTACCACTGTATACTATTCTATTAATTGCTCTGTGCACGCTCAGAGTCTCTGAGCTATTAGTTTGATGGCTGTATATTGGAAATAAAGTGCTTTTTTTGCAGAAGAACTGTCTGTTGTTTGAAGGAAAGGAGGGAACCCAGCTTGTCACAGCTGGGCTGCAGAACAGCAGTACCATCTCCAGCGATTATAAGTGTGGGGCAGCACCATAAGCTGACGAATCCCTCTGCCTAAGATCTGCCATGGTTGCACAGGGAGTATTGTTCCTGGGTCCCGCAACCAGAATCAGACTGATATGTTGCACATGACACAAGAAACATGTTTCATATGATACCACAGGTAGCCAGCCAGGTTGGAATGTTGTGTCATCTGATCCCCGTGCAGTTTCTGCATGAGGCTTATTTTTCAGGAATAAGTTACCCTGAGAACCTTTGTTGGGTTGTCGTGTCTTCCAAATCTAGGGAACTGACCCCACTGAGGGTCCAAGGAAGTGGAGAGTGAGCCATTCAGCAAAGGTGTCAAAACCTCTTTAGGACTTTGGAGCAACTATTACTAGTTTAGTCTCCCCACGCCACTTGGGAATCCCTTTCAGTTCAGAAAGAGATTTGCTCTCTGTCACACACACTTCCTTTTTACAATCTGCAGTGAATAGCCACTGACAATCTCTTCTTAGTTCCCAAGTGGGACACTGGAGTGGTTGTCACTGGTTCTTCACCTTAAAAAAAAAAGGTTCCCCAAATGTGCTCAGATGTGTGTGCTTATGTTGGTAGTTCAGAAGTATGCAAATATACACTTGCCAGTTCAGCACTGTGCTAAGTGTCTTCTGTCAAAGTGCAGTGGGCAGGAGTCATGGACACTGACCCAGCTAGGCTGCAAATATGTTATTTTGTTACTATGCTTCATGCTTGATAGTTGTCAAACAGCAAGCTATCTCGCAAAAAGCAAAGTTCTACAAAGATCTGTGCTTGATTCTGAAGTGTGGCCCTGACTGTTCTCACCTATTCTAAGATTCTAGGTGCTCAAAAAAGGGGGACAAGCACTTCCTACTTTATTTACAGGTGTACTGCTTCATGATAGCTGTCAAAAGAATGGGTTTCTTTTAAACCAAAGAGTTTTCACAGGGCTAAACAGAGTTTTCTGTCAGGGAAATATGCAACCATGAAATCTGAGTTGCAAGCAGAGTGAAGAGAAGAGGAAAGATCACTGCCAGCTTGACTACCAAATCCCTTGGGATTACAGTTGTTAGACTGAGGGGGAAAGAGTGGGGGACAACCCATCGTGGGGCCAATCATCTGTCAAGTACACCCTAGGCTATTTTACGAACTACCAACCTATCATGGCCTATTTGCGGGGTAGGCAGTCATGACATGCACATTCACCAGTGTCACACAATTACTTACATTTATTACTTTTTAAAGCAGGAAGTGATATACTCATGAGTCATTTCAACCTAGGAAACTCACTGTTAATGCAAGGAACCAAAATGCTTTAGCAGAGAAATCCTAGGTAGCTTGAGAGATAGGTGTGGGGTGGAGTGAAGCAGCAGATCCTTCAACACTTGTATAGTTCTGCCAGATTGCTCTGGCCAGGTTAAGAGATATGGATACATGGACTTGCCTTTGTATCTCTTCTGAGGTAATGCTTTCAATTCCCGGCTTATTTCCAATAGGGGGCAAATCAGTTGCAGCAGTTCCAACCTGGCATAGAAGGGGAGGGGGCAACCCTGGGCTCTCCCAAGCCAATGAAGGGGCTTTGGTTCCAGTGGGACCAAATCTGCCTCTATTCTTCCTAGCTCTTCCACAACTACTCTTTCAAACAGAAGTGTTAGGAGTCTCCTTTTCATTTCCCTCACTTGCTTAGTGAGTCATTGCTATGCAAATAAAAATATCAACTGGATGTCATCTACCATCTTTAGAATGTATCTGAGTCCCATGTGTAACCCAAAGGCATTTTGGGAAGTGAAGATGGCAGTGACTTTGGAAACAATTCCAACTACCAGTAAGAAAAGCGGTTAATTTTAAAAACAATACATTCATATGAATAAATGCAAGGCACAAGCCTCAGAAGCACATAAAGGCTTCCAGGGGTATACTGGTACTCATGGGCATTATGTTTTCTTCCTCTACCAGTATATCAATAAGCTCATTATAAAAAGAAAAAAACAAATCAATTCCACTGAATGTTACTGAAATATCATAGGATGTGAAGGAACAGAAGCAAGAGATGACTACACATTTTGTGTACCTAAGTTTCTTCATACGTGAGATTTAACCCATGAATTGAGATTTCTTCTGTTTTCATCGCAGAAGGTAAAATGTATCATTTACACAGGTATGTATTTCTCTTTCTTTCTACCTAACTGTCCACAAGGCAGTGCTGTGATACAGCCAAAGTATAGCAGAACTGTGATTCTGCATAAAGTTTTTGTTCTGATTTGTTCCAATTTGAATTTTAATAGCTGATTTTCCTCACTCTAAATGAATCTCTGTAAATGACTAGAAAATATGGAGATGCCCTGGAAGACAGTGATGCCATGAAAAGGCACCACAATCCTCCAAGAGTAAGGGATTGCAAGCATACAGTAAATGCCTTGTGTAAAGCAGCCCTCTGGAATCATCTCCTAAGAGGATGCTGAATGAAGGTGTTAATTACTACTAACAAATGAGCTTATGGGCAGCAGATACTTTACAGCAACACACAGTGTTAGGCAAAAGTTACCTTAAGCCAAAGGCGGACAACTCATAGCCCTCCAGACATTTTGGCCTACATCCTCCATTGTTCCTCACCATTGGCTATGGCGGCTAGACCTGATGGGAGCTGTAGCCAAAACATCGGAAGTGCTACAAATTGACCACCCCTGCCCTAAGCTCTGTTTTAAAACAAACCTCCCTGCAAATCTTTTGCACTGTGGAGTCTGTCAGACATACTGTGTTTATCACTGGCCCATCTTCTGGAATGTAATATTATGTAAACTTATCCTGCTCCATTATAAGGCTTTATCTATTGTTACAAGTGTGAAGTGTGTGTGCATGCGCATGTGTGCATATGCACAACACAGGTGTGTTGAAGCTCAAACTGCACTCTTGCTTGCATCTTAAAGAAACAGCATGTGACCATGTATATAAATCAATGACAGCCCAATTCTAACATAGTCTACCCCAATCACTTTGTCAGAATTCACATCACAGAAGCAAGTCAAAGGGAAGGGGCCTGCAATTCCCAAGGGGGCAGTGCAAGTGGTTCTGTATCCCTCCCTTTCAGATTTACTCAGATTAAATTAGATAACTCAACAGGCTTTGGGGAACTCTGTGTGTGCGTGTGCGGCGAGGGAAGAACCTCTGTGGAGTTAACTGCCTCATGGGAAGATACATTATAACTGCTCACACATCTGCAAGGTAATTGATGTCAGCTCTTGCAGTGCAAAGGCTTAATCTGTCCCCCCAGACCCATCGGCCCTGATACTGCAGATCCGGCACAGCTGGTTTTATGGACTGTCACCCCACGACCTTTACAAATCCCATCATTCCAATCAATATGTCTCATTAGCGTTAGGTAAATGTATGGGGCAGGCTGGGAGAAAAAGTTCTAGGTGATGGGGCTTCTGACTGTGCTGTTGCCTGTTTGCTTTGAATCTTTTTTGCTAGCAATAAGAGATGGTTATTAAAGCCAAACATGAACTGAACTCCTTGCCGTATCAGTAAGGCCAAGCCGTTAACCCACCAAAGCTGTTAAAGTCATTTCTCCCTCTCCTTGGAAAGAGCCATATGATTAGCAATTTTCCATTGTGCCAGATAACTGAAACCATAGCAAATCCTGCCAAAGAAGGAGCATACGAGGCAAGGTACACTACAGGCCTCAGCACCATTGCTACAGCATACAAAGATTGCTTTACCAAGAGCAGCGCTGAGATGGTAGTGATACAAAAAAATACAGAAACGGGACTGAATATGGAAAAAGCATGCTATGAATTGTTGGACAACTGTATCCTATATTCCAATATGATGAAGACAACTGGCATCCAACAAAGATCTGACCCACTGACCAGCAGAGCAAGGGAGACATCCAGTGCTTGCTGACTTTGATTTCAGGATCTTAGTGTATTCAGATGTCTGCCAGTACCACCCCAGAGTGGATTTATCGCTGCTTAATTTGCTGTTCTGATGACTTTTCAATCAATCAATCCCCTCTACCCCATTCCAGCATGGATGCCTTCACAATGAAATACACACGTGTATAAGTATCCTTGCATAACTGAGACATGCACTTCAAGACATGAGTTTTATCATAGATCATAACTGTAAAAATATAAACTCCTCCAAAGTGCTGTTGGCATTAGGCCCTGGGGATAAAGCGTGTAGATACTTAGTGTTATGAGGATGTGGAACAACGCAACACAACCCTTTTTTTTGGAAGTCATACAAGTATGATCTTACCATTGAAACCAGGTAGCTGAAGCATGGTTTTTAAATAGGTGTGTATCTGCAGCATTAAGGGAGAAGTGCAGCTCATCCCCATGACTCCTGCTTGCACCTACTGCTGAAATACATAGCAAGTTCTAGAAAAATGTGTGAACACCAAAAGTTGGCTCTGGCAACTAATCACTCTTGGCTCAGTCTTCCTTTAGTACCCTTTGTGAAGTGCCAATTCCTTGGCTCAGTGCATTCCTTTAGTACCCTTTGTGAAGTGCCAATTCAGGTTCTGGGAGCAGATTTCAGTGTCTTAAGCTGGGATCTAATCTGGCCTTGTACTGATCACCGCTTCAAAATGTATCCTCTTTCAGAAACAGCACCACCAAAACCTTGTGCATCACTGAATCAGTACGAATACTTTCACACATTAGAGCTCTCAAAATCTTTCTAAGACTTAGTTGATGGATAGTTCTGGTTGTTTTGTTCTAGTCTGAATGCTTGGTTGTTATCAAGTGTAGGAATAGATCTTTTCAACATAAAATAACATTGTTCTGAAGATTATTTCTTGCCCTGGCCTTGCAAACACAGACTGAGGTAGCAGTGGAGTGAAAATTGCTTACTGTGACAGTAGTCACTAATGGTAGAAGCATCTCAGACTTGATGGCACTTAAAGTCCTAACCTTGGTTTGGTACTTAATATTTTAAGAAATGTAATGAAAGATACCTTTGTGCAAAAACTATTTAACTATCCTATGGGATTGCGGTTAAAAACTAATAACAGTTTATATGAAAGATAGGTCACATGGTAAATATAAAAGGAAAAGCCAGGTAGTTTATCCCCATCTCTAGGCTGGATGCTCTTAGTAAATCTTTTAGCTCCACTTCTGGCTATTTCCTGCTTTGTGCCATCTTGTTTGTGTGGACATTTTCCTGGGCTCTCAAACTGTTGACAAGCATGGATCACTGCAGTGGCAGCAAAACCGTTTAAAGTGCTAAGCCACCCTGAGCTTTAGCGAGATGGCTGTACAGCGAGGAGGGTTCTTAGCATAACACCTGCCATGAGGCAGAGACAAGGGAAAATGAATAAATCCAGCAGCCAGACAATTTTGTTCAGGCTGACATGCTTCTCCTCCTGGAATTAGATTAACAGCTCCCCAGGCACCTTGCCCCAAAAGATCACCATCCAGCATCCCACACCAAGGCAGACTGTGCTTGCTAGAAATAGATGCAAACATAACACTTGGGTTTCTGGCTTGTGGGTAGCAAGCTAAAAGTAAAGTTTGAAAGGAGTAATTTATCTGGCAGATGGAAACTGAAGTGTAAACTAGCAGCTGAGAACTAAAGCAGAATGCATTCCAGCCCAAACTAATACTATTAGATTGTTCTGGGGCACTTGTTATGCAGCATTTTATTAATGATTTGGATAAAAGAGTACAGTACACATATCAAAGTTGCAGATAACACAAAACTGGAAGGAACTGGAAATACTGTGGGGAAAATATTAAAATTCAGATTTTGGTTGATAAATTGGAGTACTGAACACATAAAATTAAATCCTACAAAACTGAAAACACAGTGCGCTCTCTCTTGCTTACCCCCCCCCCCCCACACACACACCCTCATAGCCAATATAATACAGGAAACTAAACGGCTAAATTACAGCAATGCAGAAAGGGACAGAAGGAGTTTAATGTGAATGACAAAACAAACATTAGTGGCATCAACAAAGAAAACCAAAACTTTTCAGAGTTAATTGAAACAGGAAAGCATATGGAACTTTGGTTACCTGAAGAAATGCCATCTCACATGTATTCCTTCTTGTGCTTTGAGATTGTCCAAATACACCCTCTTGAAAGTAATCCCTCTGTTTAAAGAGCAGCACGCAGCTAGAAGATTTAGGGCCTTCACAGCTTTGGCACCAAACACCATCAAAGGATGGGCGGGAGGACTGACCAGTTCTTGCTTCATCTTTACTTGTTTGTCTCTCTAGACATACATACAATTGTTGGCCTTTACCTAGAAAACCCTGGATTGCAATTATTTGTTCTTGCTTTCCAATTTCTGCTATTAAGATTGCATTTGTATTGTTAAGGAATACCTTTAAAAGTTTTTGTTTTGTTTTATTGTCTGTTATTTTATATGGAAACTTTATTGTGAGCCACTACAAGAGATTTTGGTCAAGCAGAGGGATATACAGCCAATCTAAAAAAGTACAATGAAACCCAGGTAATTCCATTCTATGCAGGATGACATTCCTGTGTCTGATGAGTGCCATAATCAAGGAGGCTTGAACCATTTATGGTCTCACTCAATCCTGACCCAAATGATGGGTGTTTGGTCTCCAAGCTCAGTCTATGCTAGTACAAACCTGTGGGCAAATTTAAGATCTGCTACACATTGATGTGAGGCTGGTTGGTGTAATCAGTACTGTACAACAATTGATTGAACATCAGTCAATGTGCCACTGAGCTAAGAGACCTCCAAAGCAGAGTGAGGAGATTATTTATTTAATTAATTTAAAGTTCTTGTATCTTGCCCTTCACAATGTCTCAGGGCAGCAACATAGTGAAATAAAGAAATATAAATATAATTATGGCACAGCCTCACTGACAAAATCCAAAGATAAAACCCAAATTAACATGTAAAATAATGGGAAAATAGAAAGGTTTGGCCTGGCACCAAAAAGAAAAAAGCACTGGTGCCAGGCACACCTCTCTGAGGACTGAATTACTTGTATAATCGCTCTTTTGGCATGTACAATTGCTCTTTTTTCAGGAGCTCACCCTACTATTGGCATGATGGAACATCCAAAATCTGGCTTCAATGATTCATACCCTGGTAACTTCCTACTTAGATTACTGCAATGGTTGTACATGGGGCTGCCCTTGAAACTCCAGAAACCAGTTAATACCAAATATGGCAGCCATGGCTCTGACTGGAACTGGGTATTATGACCATATTATTGTATTGTAACTTCTTCATGGGCTCCCAGTTCACTGCTGGGACCAAATCAAGCTGTTGCTGTTAAGTTATAAAGTCCTTCATGACTTGGTGCCACATTTTTGGAAAAACCACCTCCTTCTGTATGTTCCTGCCCATGACTTGAGATCATAATCAGAGGTTATACTCCAGGAGTCCCCCACATACTGATACTTGGAGGGTAATACTCATAAGCAAGCCTTTTCTGGGGTGGTCCCTAAATCACAGAATGCTCTCCCTACTTTGTTGATTTTGGGATATCATACCAATAAATACCTTTTTATTCTTGCAAGTCTGCATTTTTAAAAGCTGCTACAGGTGTTATTCTTAATTGCATGTATAAAGCTACGTGTGAAATGGCCATTTCCCATGTTTTAACTGCTTTGATATTAATCTCTCCTTTTAAAATTATTGTTACTTTTAAATTTTTGTTCTGTTTTATTATTAGTTTCACTCTATTTGTCTTTATTACATATATTGCCTTGAGGGCTTTAGTTAGTCAATGATTCACAAATTGAATAAATCATCATCACCATCACTACCATTATCATCTAAGAGGGTACCTAGATGGGCAGCTTTTCCCATATATTGCAACTCCAAATATAACAAGGTTATGCAGCCTGAAATATTTAATGTGCTTTTTGCCATTATTTTCCTTTTCACTATTAACAGTGCAATCAGTCTACGAGGTATGTCTATTCATAAATAATTCCCAATGAGTACAGTGAAACTTACTCCCACCTAAGTGTATATAGGATTATGTTCAAAAGAGGTAAATTTCTCCTACAGTTTGTGCACCTGTCTGCTATTAAGTGCTGTTAATTCTAGCTACTGCCCTGCCTCTACTCCACAATATCTTAGCTTGTTCTTAAAAACATGCACTTGTATACTACTTAATCACAGAACTAGTTCATCACCACAGTTCACTTTGCTATTTTCTGCAAAATTAAACATGCCTTACAATTCTACATTAAGATTCCCTGCTTTCTCTATTTAGCACACTGCATCATATTAATACGCTATTCTAGAAATAACACAAACTTGACTTTACTGTTAGAAGAGGATAAAGAATTATATGTAGGAAACTTTATTATTGGAGCAGTAAGAGATTAAATCAACATAAAATTAAATACACCAAGAGTGCTCGTTTCTGTGAACATTTTTTTAAAAATCTAGCTCTATAGCAGATGATAATTATTCATCTTTCCATTGAGGTAAAATTAGAACAAGCTAAATGTAGGGGAAATAGTATTTGGACAGTGGAAAAAGTTGATGTGGAAAGCTGCAGAATATTTAGAAGTTTGAATAGGTACTCAACAGAATTGTCTCATACTTTAGGAGGCTGGGCTAAATAACTAGAAGTGTCTTTCTGCTCTGTGGAATACCAGGAACAGCAATATTTCCAGTTCTGAGGAGAGTCAGCATTTTGTAGTGAGGTTGATTTCAATAATTCTGCCTACAGAAACATGGATTGTTTGTCACTTTCTACACTTGCAGGTCATCTGCCCTTCTCAGAGAAATATGTTAGTGATTGCAATCTAGTTACTCAAGTGTATTTCCTGTCCTAAGCCAGGGAAAGTGAATGTCTAAGTAGCATACCATATGACTTTTGGTAGTTACTACTAACTGCAAAATCTTACACGTCTTTGAGCCTTATAGCACAAATGCTAGCAAAACTCTATGTTGACTGTAGCTGTACCAAGGTAAGAAAAGCAGACTAGCAGTACAAAACTGTTTATGGCCCTTCTAGGGGGATATTATTTGTATATATCACAGACAAAAAAGTGAACATTTACAGAAGTCACTAGAGACTGATATGTGAGAGGTGAATGAATGCACTGAGAACATGCGTGGATGCCCTTACATATCACTCCTGTCTCTCTAGAACCACAGGACTACAGTTAACCTCTCTGAACTCTACCTACTGCCAGGAGGAAAGGATTGTATTGTAGATAGATTCAGGCTCTGACAGTAGGGAAAAAGGCAGTGCAGCCATACAAGTATATCTACAGGTAACCTGGGGATCTCAGTAAGGAGTTCTTCAGAGTGACAAAAGACTATAACTTACACAGAAGTGGAAGATTTTTTAAAAAGCAGGAATGCTTGTGACATTACTGGCTGAAGCACTAGAATACTACCATTCCTTTGGATTATACTGAATCCCCAAAACTGGAATCCAGTAGGAAGAGGGCAGAGGAGGAAGATGCCAATGGAAGACCCACTTGTTCATTCTGAGGCCAGGGAAAGGTAGTTCCCCCATCTGCAGATATAATTTTATTTCATGCAAGCTTCTTGACACACACATCATTAGTGCTGCCTTGGTAACAAACGTATTTTGATGGCTCCCCAACAAAATAGAGAGATGTGAATTGTTCCATGAGATATGTAGTTCTTCACTAACTAGCTGACTCAGGCTTTGTTTTACCAATTCTATGGCAGTAAATTGAGGTGTTCATCAGCCTTCCTGCCCTGAGATATCATTGAAAGTTTACCTGTTAACATTTACAGTGTCAACAAAATCATAGTCTTTGAAACAACTTGCCCAAATGCCAGATGACCCTCTTTCCTCCATGTATTTATTTTAAGTGTATCATGCCTTAGGCTCAGATTAAGATAGATATCCAGAAGATTAATGGAACCAACCCGAAAGTTTATTCTATCAGTTAACTACAACGTTGTATTTTATGGTTTTAAATGTGAACCACCCAGTGCACTTTGGCTATTGCACAGTATACTATAGACAATGTAGTTAATTAATAAAGAAGGCCAAGAACTCAATCATCTCAGTTAACAATGGACACCACAGTTAAAATTTTAAGGCTGGAACTCCAAATGTAGCAAGTCTCAGATGCCGCCACTTTGTGAACAGTTCTTCTGTCTCTCCTACCCAAGTGTGGGTGGATAGCACATTGCCTGAAAAAGGTTGCAAATTCACTTGTGCTGAGGAGGTTTCCTCAAAGAAGTTCACATACATGAACTTCAAACTCTGCCATATTTGATCAGGGGATTGCACATCAAACCTTTCACCCCTAAAACTCTCCACATTACAGTATTTTTGAAAGAGTACTGTTTGAATTTGCTTCATAATGCTTTGCAGCAGAAGGTTTTGCTGAGATAATTGAGGAATTCTTAACCCCCCTGGTGTCTCCATCCTGCTGTCAATTTTTCCTTGGTGTTTTTCCATTAAAAAGGTAGCCTGATTTCAAATCTCATACACTACAAATTTTACTTGGCAATTCCAATTCCCTCACATCAAAAAGACCAGAGAAGAGTCTCATGTTATGGGGTGGGCAGTAACTTACATTGGCTAAAATGCCCAGATCTTGTTAACCAGTGTGAAAAACACTAACCTTCTGTTCTAATAGCCCTACATCAGTATTATTATTTATTTATTAACAATATTTATATCCCATTCTTTACAAAATGTCCCAGGATGGCCTTCTTTGGCATATTTCCCTACTATTTGTCTACAGTCTGGGTAAGAGTAGTTCCTGCTTTTAAAAAGGTAGGTGGGAAAATTGATGCAGAGGGGAAAGGCGGTTGCTTAAAGAATTCAAGAAACTATGTTCATTTTTAAAGGATGTGAGCAAAGATGAACAAATTCTGCAGAGTTGTCAACACAGAGATGCCCACAGCGTTTCCTTCTTCCTTACCATGATCATCTCTGATTAGCACAAGAAATGCAAATCATTCAGGGCGGCAAATGCTCCCAAACAATCAGAGTTTGTGTATGGGCAGAGAAAGACAGCACTGTACTGTCTGGGGGCATTTGGGGTGAATGGCTGGTACGATGGTGTCAGCTGCAGAGGGGTGACGGAAGCTACTGGTGCATGGCTGATCTTGCACCCTTAGCCCTAGCACAGCATGTCACTGTTTTTATTTATTAAACTCAATGCTGCCTATTTCTTAGCGCTTGCTGGTTTCTGTTCTGCTGACCTGATTCATGCTTCTGTATCATGTTGTCCATCAGCACCAGCAGTCCTATCAATCCCAGGGTTCTCAAGCCCTGACCCCAGAAGCAGAGAGTGAACAAACTATGGCATGCCATCACTGTCCCTCTTTCTCACAAACACACATACACACCCTATCACATCCTAAGCAGGGGATTCAACCAGGAGTATCATCCTAAGAGCTAGAAGAAGATTAGAAGAGTCCTACTAAATCAAAACAACAAGTGTGTCTAGCTCAACACTGTGTTCCCGCAGTGACCCCCCCAGATGCCTATCAGAAGCCCACAACTGGATTACAGGATTACAGGGCAGGATTACAGCAATATTCTCTGGCACACCTTCCCTGTCAAGTAGATTGAATTTAACACTGTCTTCCATACTGGAGGATCAGGCTTAAAAGAGGTGCCAGAGCCAATAAGGACAGTTGCAGAACTGTCTCAGATGAGGTTGGGAGTAAGGAAGGTGGAAAAAAGGCAAGAAGATAACACACAGCTGATAGCGCAAGTTAGAAAGCTGCTGTGTACCTGCACACAATCACAGGTAATGGGAGGTGAGCAGCAACTCTGTAGCTAAGAATACTCTAGTCAGACATGACCAACAATGTTGCATCTTGAGTAGGGCATGGGCCCTCCATCTCTAAAGTCATTGTTGAGAGCCTTTTAGGGGCTGAGTATGAGGGATAAAGGGTTTCTTCAAGTCATTTTGGAGTGCTTTAAGCAAGCACATCAAATGGTGGTGAAGTCCTTCCTGCACTGTAACACTTTAGATTGAAAATGGCATATTACAGATCTGAGTGTCCTTGCATAGTTAAAAAAAACCCCTTTAGTAGTTATGTGGCACTCATTTCTTTCAACAAAACCAAGGCAACCAAACTAGAGTTGTACCAGTACTTTTGCATTACCTTACAACAATGCCATGTCTAAATGTAGAGGCAGGAGAAGTAATTCATCAGATGGGTTAAGGGACCTCCAGAGAGAATGCTGAGCGAGATGGCTTAAGATAGCTGTTGATATGAGTTATGGTGACTGGGAACTGTCTGAAATTACTTCAGCTACTGCAGACAAAGGCTAGTACACCAAAAACCAATATTGTATCTTTAGGAACTCTGTAGGTGAGAATTACATTTCTACTTCATTTTGATAGGCAGATGTTCCGTTTTACTCCTACCTTATCTTCTCTCTGCAATACCTGTCTATTTGATTCACCATAACTGGATAGGAACAATGGCATGGTTATTAAGTTGATATTGGAGTCAGCTACTAATCTTCGTAGTTATGTAGTTTAACTATGTGGATACAACAGACTCTTTTTCTAATTTTTCTTATGCACTTCAAATAGGTGTTGGTAAGGGTTAGGGTTGGGTAGAAAAAGGCTAGGGTTTTTTTGTCCTATGTTTTCTTAGTATTTATATCCTGCCATGCATGACACTCACAACAGGAAGCATGGAAGCTAGCTCAGGCTGGTTTAGAAGAAAAGTGGAGTCTGCCTAGACCTGTGGGAACAACATGCAGTGAGGTCACACAATTTTTCAAAAAGCAATCAAAATACCCAGGCACTCTTTCACTGTCCTGGTTGCTGAATCTTTTGTTTCATTCATAATTTCAAAACGTTGATGCAATCCTATTAAGCATTAGAAAAGAAACAATGAAAACAGCAATAGCTGCTCTTGGCACACCCAGAGATAGCACATCCACACCCAGAGGAGTTAGGATATTGGCCTGGGGTATTTGTTTTATCTTCTGTGAAGCCTGAACTATGGCAGTTTCAGACTTATAGCAAGTTCCCACTTGCCTGAGGTTTAATTCATTGCATTGTATAACATATAATAATGTACAAATGCATGTGGGAACTGAGTCCACTGAAAAGTAGTGTGATTCAGGTGATACAACTGTTCTACCTGTGGTCCTTGATCTGCCATTATTCATCCTCATCTGCAATCAATGCAATCAACAAACACTAAACATGCATTTGGGAATTTTCCCGTGAAGGAGAAAATGCCAGTTTATTCCTGGTATGTTCTTCTGACCTGATGGTGACTATGGTTCATCATTAACTAAATGGGTACTCCACTACTCCAGATGGACAAGTGTTCGGCAAAACACCAAAAATGCCTGCTCCCCACCTGTCCTCCACAGCACACCAGTTTCCTCAAGGAGGCAGAGAAGTTTCATTGGATCAGCTCCAGGATAGAGCCCTGCTCCCTCCTGCCTTTGATGTCCTGATCCAATAACTGAAACATCTGTTTCACCTCTTCAATCAATACTCGCTTCTTAATAGTCTTGACTATTCACAAAAAACCCAGTGACATTAAATGTTAATTATATCTATTTGGATTCGAAAAAATTTTATGGCTTGAGTTAATTATACCCAGAGTCATAAAAAGGTTTCAGAGGAAAAGAGACTGCTGCCTTTCTAGGCCAAAAGGCAAGCTGTACCAAAAAACCCAGAAAAAACTCTCTCCTATGTCAGGCATATTACAATGTTCCTAAGAGTACTGCAACATAGCCAAACCGCCAGAGAATCCTCTAACATAATCTGATAAAATTGATGACAAAATGCAAACATTTGCAAAATATTGCACCCCACACCATAATGCACAAAGGAGATGCTAAGAGACATGTGCTTTATCTTCTCTTCCTGGTAATTTCAAGCACAAATTTAATGTAATTGTGCTGTCTATGCTTCCATCCCTGCCTCACATTATTGGCTGTCAGGAATAGAGGAGGAGAAACATGTAGCAGGATGATATTGTGTCAAATGTTACATTTTACCAGACATTAACTGGAAGTGCGGGTAAAGAGATACAGCTACAATGCAGTAGTTCCATGCCTTTTAAAATATCTAGCACCATCCCTGTTGCCAACAGTTGCTTTTGCTGGCACGCCAATAGCCATAGGCCCAGCATTCTGCATTGCTTTGTACCAACTCCATCAATGTCACAGGGCATGACATCAAAGCAAAGCAACACCCTCATGTGTTAGCTATTTCACTGTCTCATCCACATGAACTAGAGAGGGCACATTGAGGCTTTTGGTAATATTTCACAGGATCACAGAGTTTAAGAGCCAAGGGAAGTTCCAAGACTTCTGAACAGGAGAAAAGACTTTGGGCTGAAGTTGAAAGCACAGAGTAACTTTATGTCATTTATTTAAAAGGAAATAGTTGTTTTAAAGTAGGGATGGAGAATCCTTTTCAACCCAAGGGTCAAATACCACTTCAGAGGCGATCTTACGGATTGCATTCTTGTTATGGACATGGTCCAAAGGAAAGAGGGAGGACCAGTATGAATTAAGCTCTTATTGCTAGTAACTAAATCTTAGTAAATGCATTCCAACTTTTTAGAATGGGGAAAAACTGCACAAAGGACAGAAAACCTTCAAACAATTGGTAACTAGGAGAAAGGGGTAAGACCTTTGAAAGAACTGGAAAAGGCTGGATTTAGACCCCCAGAGGGCCAGGCTAAGTCCCCAAGCTCAAGGTTATGAACCCTTCTTCCCAAGTGTTATATTACACTATTACAGCCCCATAGAATGGCAATTTTTTATGACAAAGCAACAAGTCTTAGAAATCTTCAGAAAACAGGTACCAAAGTTCACACTGATTCTTCATGAAGAAATCTGCTCTTAAGGTTGAAGATATTATTTTTGTCAGGGTGCTTCCTAAAAGAGAATTCCCAGCACTATCAATCAAAAAGCACTGGGAACTTTTCTATGCAAGGCTATTAATCCTCTGTACCTACTTTCAGTTTTATTGCAGAACTGGGATCTCAGCATTACCAAAAAAGTTTCCTTTCCTTTATTGCTACATAACCTCTAGCTGGCACTGTAGAGTGAAATAGCACAAACACACAAGAGATAATGAGGTTTCCTCTTGCTTTTACAATTAAAAACTGTATTTCCCTGCCCTGATCTAATTCACCAAAAGTACTGGTTAGACACAGAAACAAAACTAGAGGGTCATGCCATTGCCCAGAGAACCTGTAAAGTAATTGTGAGTAGGGAATGATGTGTACACAACAGATGCCTAATACAGACAGCTTTTTTTCCTTTTTGGATTTTTCTTCCTGGTGAAAAAACAGATAGCAGAAGCAGTAGGAGAATGAAGGAACTTTACCAATTAAAGGCAACATCAGTATGACCTTCTATAAAATACTGTGCATTGGACAGGGCAAATGCAAGATAAAAGTCTTCTCCAGCAACATGTTGGGTGCTGCAACATGCATGCAGCTTCCATATATGTAGGGATTCCCTAATTCCCTACAAAGACCATCAATATTCAGTGAATGTAGAAATGGGCAAAGCAGAAGAATGAAAACTTTTTTGTAAAGTATAACCAAACACACCCTGTCATATGACCTGACAAAATGTGCAAATAAGGATAAAACAGCAAATCCTTCCAACTCCCCACTGACTATTGTACTCTCCCCTAAATAGAACCACTCCTCAACCAGGAGTGAAAATTAACCTTTCACTGGAAATTAGTGAAGTCAAGGGTTCAGCCACAGCCTCCTTTTTTTTTCTGACAAGGTCCCCTAATCAGTTTTGTTATCACAGCAGTTGGACCAACCTACCTATATTGGGAGGCAGGCTTGCAAGAAGCCAGTCCTCTGACTAAGCCCCAGTGGGCTCCTTTTCCCTTTAGAAGGACTCGTCATGGGACTTGGTTTAGCATCGCCCTGAGTTTGTTAAGGTTTACTTTTTTGAAATTCAGGGTACACATTTGGCTACAATTAGTTTTAGCTTGCTTTATTATTGAGAATTCAAGTAACACACACTCACTTTCCCCCAGAGTCCTGCGGTTGTCACTTTGTCCACTATGCTTTTCCTGTTGGTTAGGATCAGGTCAAGTGAAGCTGTAGTGCTTGTTCCAACTTCTATTTTCTGGTGGAGGAAATTATCAGTGACACATGTTAAGAATGCCTTAGAGAGGGGCTGGGTTTGGCAGAGTTTGACTCCCAACAGATATCAGGGAATCTGAAGACCCCCATTATGGCAATATCATGTCTCTTTGAAATACTGGCAATTTGTTTTTCAAAAGTTTCATTTTTATCTTCTCCTTGATCGGGTGGATAATAATAGACTCCAACTACTATGCTCCTTTTATTCCTTTTCCATTTATATTAATCCAGATACACTTGATGGGATTATTGGTCTCTTCTTCCTGTATTCCGTCACAGAGATATGTAATGTATCTTTAACATAAAGTGCAACTCTGCCCCCTTTCCTGTTCTATTCTTTTTGAACAGGCTATATCCTGCAATTTTTGAATTCCATTCATGGGAGTCATCCCACCAAGTTTCAGTTATACCTATCAGGTCATATTTGCTCTCATGTACTAAGAGTTCAAGTTTATGTTTGTTTCCCATACTTTGGACATTTTATAGACATTTAAGGCCACAAGGATTATTCCCTTTCTTCTTTCCTACATTTTTGGGAGACTAGTGTTAGGCCTAGCTAGAGTTTCTTCCACTGTTGCAGTACATAACCCGTTGTCAGTTGATGCTGCACTCTAATCTATACTTCCCTCCCCTGCAGAATTCAGCTTAAAGCCATCCTGATAAACTTCTTCATACTGTGGCCAAGTACATCCTTTCCTTTCTTTGTAAAGTGCAATACATTGCTTGCCAGCAGTCTGTCTTCCAGGAAGCTTAGCCCATGGTTTCAGAATCCAAATATCTCATGGCTGTACCACCATCATAGCCAGGAATTCGCATGGAGTATTCCCTCCCCCCATCTTTTCCTCTTGTGTGAACTGGAAGGAAAAATATCTGGATCCCAGTAATCTTAATTTTCTTCCTTAAAGTTTCGAAGTCAGATGTGATTTCCTCAAAGCTTCAGTTGGCAGTGTTGTTAGTCCCCACATGTATGAGAAGGAAGGGATGTGTGTTGGTGGGTGTATGAGCATTGGTAGTCTGTTAGTTGTACCTTTGATCTTTGCTCCAGGGAGACAGCACACCTGATGATTCCAAGGGTCTTCCCAGAATACACATTTTTCCATCTCATGCAACAGGGAATCTCCAACAACTATCACTTTTCTCTGTTTGTTGTTGCAAACTTTGGTATCTTCCTTACTTGATGGACCTTTTGTTCCTTTACTCAGTGTCTCATGCAGTTCCTTCACAACGGGTTTCTCACTTGTCTTTTTCTCAAGTAATTTAAAGCAGTTTGAGTGTTCCGCGGCTTGCACTGATGCCAAATGTCCTCTAGTTCTTCTGCAACTGTCACCCTTTTCCAGGGAATTTCCTCATCTTCCCTTCCCTCAGAGTTTTCTTCTTTTGCCCAGGCTTGTTGGTGCACGTCTTGCCTCTCTTCTACTTTTAGTTGTTGCAGTTCCACTGCTCTGTCTAAAAACTCTTCATCTTCTTTTATTGCACCTCGAGGTTGGTCGCTCTCTGTTCTAGTGCCCTCAACTTTTCTTCTAACAGGGTGACTAGCTTGCACTTGTTGCACATGTAGGCCATGTTGCCCTCAGGCAGGAAAACAACATTGTACAGATGTTGCAGTTCGCCACCACTGGGGAGTCTTCTCAGTCCTTTTTTTTTTTTTTTTTTGCTACCTTTTTGATTCTATTTTGGTGGGCTGTTGTGGCAACTGGTGCTTTCTTTTGTCTAAACTAAAGATTAACAGTATAGTCCCACCAGTAAATGGGAATGTGTTACAAGGAAGAAAACAAAGGGGGTGTAAGGGGAGAAAAAGAAGAAGAAAAATGTTAGGAACCTCCCCTACTCAACTCTGCTAGCTCTCCCTGATTGCTCACTCCCTGGGAGCTTGGCTGCTTGTATCCCAGAGGCCCTAGACCAGCTGGGGCAGTTTCAGCTGCCTTGCTCCAAGTCAGGAACTAGGATGAATAACAGCTGCTGTTAGCTAATCAGGCCACTCCCCTTCAGTTAATCAGCTAATCAGTTAATCAGACACTCCCTTTCAGTTGAGCTTTCAGAGCACACAGCCTCTTAAAAAAGGACTGTCTGCTGAGCTAGTGCAGGCCCCTCTCCACTTTGCCTCTACCTCTTCTTCACTACAGCTCCACCACCAAACTCCTGTTATCTCTCCTGTTTGCTAGCTCTGGTTGCTTGCTCCTTGGCTGCCTGTATCCTGAAGCCCTAAACCAGCTGGAGCAGCTTGCTCTGCTCCCATATAAATGATGAATTTGTCTGAAGATTGCAAGCCTCATGCTGTGGATTTGCTTCTGGGAGTTTGGGGAAAACCTGTGGTAGTTGGAGACTCAGTCATTAGCTACACAGACTACTATGGTTGTGGATAGGCCTACAGACTGCATGGTAAATTGCCATCCTAGTGTGAAGGTTGCAGTTATCATGCAGATGATACTGGTGTGGAGTGCATGGGCATGGTTTGCGCTGGTGCCAATAACATGGAAGACTGTAGTTGTGAAGTCCTGAAAGCCAAATTTAGGTCACAGGGTTGAAACCAGAAATCCAGGACTAACAAGGTAGCTCTCTCTGAAATGTGATGTCTTCCATATATGGGGCCAGCTAGACAGAGAAAGCTCAGGCGCCTCAATGTACAGATGAGATGGTGCTGTAGAGAAGAAAGGTTCAGATTTGTTAGGCACTGGGTGTCACTAGGCATGGGTGACCAAAGACAAGACAGAGGCACTGGGACCAAGGCAAAAGAGCTTGAGGTAAGACAGAATCCAAATGTAAGGTTTAATGGCAAGTGCAATAGCGAAGTCCAAGTTGTTGTAATCGAACAAGCCAGGGTCAGAAACCACCTGTACAAATGAGGGCGGAAAAGGATGTAGTCAGGAACAAGCCAAGGGTCAAGAACCAGGAGAGGTACAGATACCTTGGATAGGATGCGTGGCAAGGCAGGATGCAGGGATTTGAGGCAGACTAACTGAGCAGGACCCATGGCATGGCAGGGTAGGGTAGGTGGCAAGGCGAGATACATGGTGAAATGCAGAAGACATGGCAAGATCCAACAGAAACCAAATGCAGTAAGCGTCAGGTAAGATGCAGTAGCTGAACCACAGCTGGCAGGCAAACCTGGATACCTGAAGCAGCACCACAAGGCAGGATACATAGCAAGGCAAGATATATGGCATGGCAGGATGCACAGCAAGCTGCAGGAGACATGGCAAGATGCAGGAACCAGGAGCAGGAAAGGACAGGCAAAGTGCAGGTACAACAGTTAACAGGACCTGTGTTGCTGAGGCCAGTTCTGGGGGCAACAGCTTGCTCTTATATAGCTTTTCCCCTGGGGCTCCCAGCTGGCACTCACCAGGAGGTGGAGAGGCCCAGCAGGGCCTGGGACCAATCCTGCAACCATGGTGGTTCTGTTCTGGCCACCAGAGCAGCCTAGATCCTGACATTGCTGAGCACTTGGGGACAACCCAGGCCTGGACAAAAGGGATGGCTCAATTTGAACCAAAATGGAACCAGGCAGCTGGCACAAACCTACATTAACAATGACTGAGCAGGTTTTAAACTGACCCATGACAAAAAGCCAACAGTACCTGGGAAGCAGCTAGGTTCAAGTGAAATTATCCCTACAGGATGAAAATGAAAGGTTTCTTATTGCTCAAATCTAGGAGGAAAGAAAACAGGCCATGGGTGCATGAGGAAATCTGATAGCCAGTGAAAGAGGTCAAAGAGCCAAAACAGATGTTGCACATGCCACAGGAGAGGAACCTTGTATATAAGTGTTTCTATGTAAATGATAGAAGCCTCTGAGCCAATACAAGAACTGGAGTACCTGTCTTCAAAGAAAAACCTAGAGTTAGTGGACACTAGAAAAAACTGGTGGAATGGAGATAACCAACAGGATAGAGTTATCTCTGATTCTTAAATCTATAGGAAGGACAGAGAGGAATGACTGGAGGAGTTGCTCTGTATGTCAAAGTGGACATACAGTCCAGTAGACTTGAAAACCTACAAGATGCATACTTCTCCACAGAAGCACTATGAGTAACAATAGCTGGCCCCAAAACTAATTTAGTACTAGGAATATGATATTATATTCAATACCAGCCTGGCATAATTGTTAGAATGTTGGGCTGGGACAGTACATATGTGCAAGAAATTTGTTTTGGAGTGGGAATCTATTGGATTCCCTGGATCCAGTTCCCTGGTATGCTTTGCAGTGGCCCAGAGTTCAAGGTCCTGGTGAGGGTGCCCAGTCTTTGCAGGGTGGTTAGCAGGAATCAAGCCCCACACACTGTGCAAGCATTGCCTCTCTTCCATGCCTGGTACAGTTGCTACTGGCTGTATCATACTCAGAAGGTTGGCCACTGCGGCCATCAAGAATGGCGCCTCATGCAACCACTAGCAGCTGCCTTCTTCTGCCTCCTGCAGCCACTCTTTGGATGGCTGCACCTGCTGGTTGTGCAACTGGGGCTTTGAAAGCATTCATGTTGGCTTGGTTTGCTTTGCATGACTGGGCTGAGCACAAGGGAAAGTCTGCAGATGCTAGAGGGACAGATTCTGAAAGGGTTTGTTCTATTCCTACTAGGGAAATCTGGGTTCTAGTCCCCACTCAACCATGCAGTTCACTGGGTGATTTTGGGTCAGTCACCAACACTCTGATTAACCTACCTTACAGGTTCTGAGGAAAAATGGAGAGGAGGAGACTGTTGTAAGCTGCCATGACTTCCTGGCAAGAGGAAGAAAGGCAGGGTATAAGAACAGGGTACTGCCATACAAATTAATAATCATCCCCTAGATCAGAATGCTCAGAGTGATTTTAAAATGGAAAATGAAATCGCAGAGGCCTCAAAATGAAGAAATATTACAATGACTCCAGTTACCCTCCACACTGAATATATAAATCCATGGTCCAGTTCTGATAGAGAGGTTAAATTTATTGATGTTTTAAACAACTTGTGCCTAGAACAACTGGTCCTGGGGGAAAAAGGGGGAAGGCAATTCTGGATTTAATCACTGGTAGGATTGCCTGGACCTACTATGAGATGTAAATGTTGCTAAACCACTTGGAAAGAGGGACCACAATGCTAACAGATTAATATATATTTAAGTGTACAATGGCCAAAGATATCTAACGCAGTCACATTTGACTTAAAAAGAGGAAACTTCTCTAAAATGAGGAAGTGCTTATAAAGGAAGTTGAAATGGGGAATCAAGAGCCTGGAATCCCATCAAAAAGTTTGGGGATTACTCAAAACCACAATAATAAAAGCCCAGATAATTTGTGTGCCGCAAGTTAAGAAAGGCAGCACAAAGTCCAAGAGAACACCAGTTTGCTTAATAAGTAATGTCAAGGAAGCAATTAGAGAAAAGATTATGTCTTTCAGGTAAAGGGAATATTTCCCAAATGAAAAAAGAAAAGCAAAAACAAAAGGGAACACAAGTTTGCACAAAAGAGTTGCCCTATTTAGAGTGCTTAAAACCAAAAGGGATTTTGAGGAGCTCCAAGTTGGAAGAATAGGGATCAAAATGTCAAATGTGGTTCAATGTGAACAAATGCAAAGCAATGCACACTGAACTTCCAAGTATAGGCTGATGGGGTCCAAGCCAGCAGTGACTGATAAAAGCAGGTTGCTTACCTGTAAATGATGTTCTTAGAGTGGCCATCTGTGCATTCACACATATGGGTTGCTGCGCCTGCGCAGTGCCTAGGCCGGAAGATTAGAAAGCTAACGGTTTTTGGTGGGAAAACTCCGCTCCCCTCCCCCTTTGTGGTATTAAATAGAGCGGAGTGTCTGCCATTTTGCTCAGTCTTGAAGACCGCACATTCGCCCTCTAGAGGTTAAAAATAAAGTAATGATAAGACACCATTATATTCCCATGGTACCGATGTGAATTATAGTACGGTACCGAGAACAATCTCTAGTCAGCGATATAACCTCCCGGTACTGATGCCAGTAATATTTCGGTACCAAAAAAAAAATAACCACCCAGCGACATAATCCAAATGGTACCGATGCAAATTACAGTATGGTACCGAGAAAAAACACGATATCCACTCACCGACACCGAGTGGGGCCAGCGGGTGGGTTGTGTGAATGCACAGATGGCCACTCGAAGAACATCAGTTACAGGTAAGCAACCTGCTTTTCTTCGTCGTGGCCTCTGTGCATCACACATATGGGTGATTCGCAAGCTTACCAGACTCGGTGGAGGGAGGTGTCATCATCGAAGAACGGATGAGAGAACAGCTCTACCAAAAGAGCAATCCCGTCTGGCACGTACATCAAGCCGATAATGCTTGGGGAAAGTACATGGACCAGCCCAGATCGCAGCTCTGCAGATGTCTTGCAACGGAACCCCTGCGGCAAAAGCAGAAGAGGTCGCTACTGCTCGTATAGAATGGCCAGTTAGAGAGACAGGTAAGTCTATTTTCGATAGCTGATAAGCCAGGACAATAATCTGGGTGATCCAATTAGAGAGTCTCTGAGATGATATCAGTGATCCCTTTTTTTGCTTGGAGTATTTAACAAAAAGTCTATTAGTAGTACGAAAAGATTCAGTGCGGGATCTGTAAAAGGCCAAGCAGCGGCGAACATCAAGCGTGTGTAAACCACGTTCTATCGGGGTCGACAGCAACGGAAAGAAAGCCGGTAGAACGATATCCTGATTCAGGTGGAACGATGTGGCCACCTTGGATAAAAAGGAGAAATCCATCCAAAGGACAACTTTTTCCTTATGGAAGTTCAGAAATGGTGGGTCTATGCGGAGATAACAAAGCTCGCTAGTTCTTCATGCTGATGTAACCGCTACTAGAAAGGCAGTTTTCCATGACACCAGGCGTAAGTCTGCAGTTGCTAAAGGCTCGAACGGTGGTTTGGTAAGCGCTTGGAGTACTACAGAAAGACTCCATGTCAGCATGGCAGGGCGAACAGACGGATGTAAATTTTGTAGTCCCTTAATGAAGCACCGAACCAGCGGTTGTGAGAAGACTGATAACCCATGTATAATGCCATGATAATGGGATATAGCGGCTGCATAAACTTTGATGGATGACAGTTTAAGTCCCTCATGATGCAAATGTAAAAGAAATTGTAAGATATTGGTGACTGAAGCCGTTGCAGGGGAGAACGAATGGCACTCCGCAAAAGAGGAGAATCTTCTCCATTTAGCTGTATAGGAATGATGAGTGGACGGTCTTAATGCAGATTTGATAATCACCTGAATGTCTCTGTCGGTAGGCATCGGTATCGTGGTATTTGCTGTCGAATTCGAAATCGGGGCTGCATATACCTTGTGTTGAGTGAGGTCACCCGTAGCGTGAGGTGTCCCCGGTACCGACTCGGTGATGTGAATCAGGTGATTCGCCATGCCGTCAGCTTCAGAGAGAATATATCCGGGTGGCGGATCGCTCCTCCTTGTTGTGTTTAACAAGTGTGGGAGCGTTGGTAGATGAAGGAACATTCTTCTGGACAGCAGCAAGAGAGTGGTAAACCATGGTTGTCTCGGCCACCACAGAGTCACTAGTATCCCCGTGGCGCTGTCCTGGGCTATTTTTGTTACCACTCTCATCAGAAGTGGGATTGGAAGAAACGCATAAAAAGTCATGTTGCTCCAAGGGACCATGAGAGCATCTCCCATCGATCCCGGTCCGATGCCCGCTCTGGAACAGTAAAGGGCACACAGGCTGTTGTGTCGCGTGGCGAACAGGTCCACATCCGGATAACCCCACAGGCGGAAGAGTCCCTCGCAAAGTTGTTTGACCAACTCCCATTCGTGGGTTGTCGACATCTGTCTGCTTAATGTATCTACTTCGACGTTGTCGGTTCCAGCCAGGTGAACCGCCATAAGCGTGATGTTCTTCGGTATGCACCAGTCCCAAATGTCCATTTTCAATAATGGAAGAATGTTCTGTAAAGTGGTCATCTGGAACTTCCTTGGTTTGATGTACTTGTTAAGAGTTCGTAAGTCCAGGATCGGACGGAGACCACCATCCCTTTTCGGGACCGTAAAATATCTGGAATAGAATCCATGCAATCCTTCCAAGCAGGACAATTTTCAAATTGCGCCCTTGAGAAGTAGCTGTGAGACTTCACTGCGTAGCACCGATGAAGAAGGTGTGAAGTGAATCGGGCTCAAAGGAGGGATAACATCGAATTCTATCCTATATCCGAACGAGATGATAGATAACACCCACCTATCAGATGTAATGGACTCCCAAATGGGGAGTCAGCCCTGGAGCTGGTCCCCAAAAGGGAGAAGGGAAGGTGGTGCTGGAATAGAGAGGATAGTTCGCGCAAGCCGTCAACGTGGGCGTTTATCGGTATCGAATCGCCTACGGCCTTGGGAAAAACGCTGTTGTGCTTGCTGCCTCCGATGCTGCCGTTGTTGGTATTGTTGGGTTCGAGGGTAGTTTTGCTGGCGCAGATAATATGGTTGATTCTGGTAGGACGACCGGGGCCACTGCCACTTACGTTTTTGCGGGAGCTCCATGCAGCGTGCGGTTAGGCGTGATTCATGAATCGCCTTTAATTTTCGGTCAGTCTTCTGATGGAACAGACCGGTAACATCAAGAGGCATTTCCTCGATTCTGCGCTTCATCTCATCGGGGAAATTACAATTGCGCAGCCATGCATGTCGGCGTAGCGAGATGGCGTTGACGAGGGCCCTTGAATCGGTGTCTACATGGTGACGAGTAGTAGACAGCTGTTGTACCGCCACCTGCATCACCTCCTTAATAAAAACCCTGGCAAGGTCCGCTTGGTGGTCTGGAAGGGAGGAAGCGACGTTATCCAGTTTCTGCATGATAAAGTACTGGTAACGTGCCAGTGTCTCTTCGTAGTTCGATATGCGCACGCCGAGTCCAGAGGCCAAACAGACTCGGTGCGCAAGCATATCGATTTTCCTCCCTTCCTTGTCCCGAGGAGCGGTATGTCCCCTGGACTCCCTGCCCTGGGAGGATTCAACCACAAGAGAGTTCGGTTTTGGATGACGGAGCAGGAAGGGAATGTCATCGTCCCGAACTCTATACATAGCCTCATATCTGCGGGAGGTCACTTGTGGTTGGGCCGGTTGGTCCCAGGGTGGGACCATAGCCTGGCGCAGTGTAGTTATAAGCGGCAGAGCTATGGATGTGGACTGCTCTCCCCGAACGACATCATAGAAGCGATCTGTCGAAGGGCCTGGCTGTTGATGGGCTTCGATTTCAAGTGAACAAACCAAGTGGGACATGAGCTCTGTAAACGAGACATGAGGTTCGTCGGGTGAAGCAGGCCCTTGATATGCGACAGCCACATCAGGGGATGTGGAGTTGACCTCCGAGTCCTCGGAGTCTTCCACGTAGTGTGGCCGGTCATCGTTTGAGGAGGAGGAGGTTTCAGGGGAGGCTGGGCGCCTCGTCTCCGTACGCCTGGAGGTGGATGGCACATCCCTCAGGACCGATGGTGATCTCTGCTCACGAGGGAAATAGGGATATGGCTGGTACCCACCCCAGCCGGGGGGAGCACCATATCCCGGAATCAACCAATTTCATCTCGACGCTCGGATGAACGGCTGCGACCTCTAGGAGGTAATGGTGAGGCCACATGAGATTCAGTCGGTGGCATGGGTGTTGGTGAGCGTTCCCTCGGCGGGGAGTCTCTGATTTCGCCATCAGAGATGGACTCCCGAAGTGGCTCCTCCTGTTGCTGGGAAGGCACGCTCTCAGGTCGAGTGGTTGGCCTGGGGTATCCCGGTGGTGTCACCTGCATAACGAGTTGCAGGGCCGGTCCCGAGGGGGTCGGTACCGTGGTGGCCGTCGGTACTGAGAAGCCTGATGAACCTAAGCCTCGTTGTTTTGGGCGGTCAGGTTTCTTGCTCTTGCGAGCAGGCTTATCCACCTTTTCCTTCCTCAACTTCTTATGGGTGGAAGTTTTATCCAGACTGGTATGCTTGCGCTTCTCCTGTTTCTTAGTTGGGGGAGAAGGCAACGACTGAGCCCCCATAGAAGCGGCACCCTTGTCCGAAGGACACTGAGGAGGGACAGCAGAGGTCGAGGAAGGACGCTTTGCCGGAGCACTCACGGTGGAGGAGGAGTGCTGAGGAGGCGTGGACAAAGAGGAAGCAGGCCGTAGGAGCAGTTGGTCGGACTGCATTAATGCCTGATCCCATAGGAGCTTTCTGAGATGATTCTCCCTATTTTTCTGCGCCTGCTTGGTAAACGCCAAGCAATGACCGCACTTGTCGCTCCTATGCCCCTCGCTGAGGCAGAGGAGGCAAAGATCATGTGGATCGGCCCGTGACATTTTAGATCCACATTCAATACATTTGCGGAATGCCGCCCACTGCGCCATCGCAGAGAAATGAAGAAAAGAGGACAGTATAGAGGGTAAGATATTTTTTTTTTTTAGAGAGAGAGAAAGAATTCAAGAAGAAAACGGACAGAATCAGGGAGAAGAACAAACTTGGAGTAAGAGAAGTTTAAACTTTTCGAGAAAAAACAACGAAGAGGCACAGATCTATAGCGAGAGATGAACAGGCACGAGGCACAGTGAACGGCGGTCGCAAAGACTGAGCAAAATGGTGGACACTCCACTCTATTTATACCACAAAGGGGGAGGGGAGTGGAGTTTTCCCGCCAAAAACCGTTAGCTTTCTAATCTTCCAGTCTAGGCACTGCGCAGGCGCAGCAACCCATATGTGTGATGCACAGAGGCCACGACGAAGAAGAAAGAGATCTTGGTGTTGTGATGGACAACTCAATGAAAATGTTGACTCACTATGCAGGTGCTGTGAAAGAGGCACGCTCCATATTAAGCATAATTAGGCAAGGAATTGAAAATGCAACTGCTAGTATTGCATTCTGCTTATACAAATATTTGGAGCGATGCACTTAAAGTATTGGGCATAGTTCTGGTTACCATAGGTGACAAAGGATATGATTGAACTGGAAAAAGGGCAGAGAAGCACAACGAAATTGATCAAGAGTTGGAGAAGTGGCAGAGGTGTTTAACATTATGCATGATGTGGAAAAAGTGAACACAGAGACATTTTCCTTTTTCCATGATACTAGAACTTGGGGTCATCCCATAAAGTTGATTGGTGGGAAATCCAGGACAGATAAAAGGATGTACTTTTTTTTTTTTTACACATTTTACACTTTTTTTTACACATAATTAGGAAAAGAATTGAAAATAAAACTGCCAATATCATACTGCTCTTCTATAAGTCTATGGTGTGACTTCACCTAGAACGCTGTGCTCAGTTCTAGTCAACATACATAAAAAGGATATTGCAGAGTTCAAAAAAGTACAGGAAAAGGAGCTGTAACAACTCATCTATGAAGAAAAGATTCAACACCTGAAAGGAAGTACCTTTTCACATGGTTCATATGAGATTCCCTGCCACAGAAAGTTATGATGGCCACCAATCTGGATGGCTTTAAAAGGGGATTGGACAAATTCATGGAGGAGAAAGCTACTAGTACTGAAGGCTAAGAGTTGCCTCCAATAACAGAAGTACTAGACTTATGTACACCAGTTGTCGGAGAATTTGGACAGAGGGTTGCACTGATATCCTTCTTGTGAGATCCTGCAGACAATGTCATAAACGTGCTCCCTACACACACCCTATCAGAACACAAAGCCTATAAAATGCAGTCCTTCATTGGAGCTTAATAGGTTTTGTTGTGATACAGAGCATTTCTATAGGAGCTGTTAAGAATAAATCAAAGTAACAATGCTTCTGATCTGCCACCTCCTCCCTTCTCTTTCCAAAATCTTGATTCCACCCTCAGGTTGGTTCATGCTTCTGCCAGCCTGACTGGGTTTAGAAATTAACTCTTCCCTCTTTCATTTGCTATGGAATCCATGAAGTCTAAGTCGGTTTGATTCTCCATCACCATCTGACTAACCTCACTTGCTTCAGAGTCACCTCCCATTCTCCTGTTGTGAACCTGAACTGTCTGGCTGGGAATGCTGCATAGCAAGAAAGCTGGGCCTCATCTCCACAGGCAGCTGACTAGCTGCTGTGTGAACAGAAAGTCCGACTAGATGGACCCTTGTTCTGATCCAGCATGGCTGTTCTTATGTTCTTAATATGATACATGTGCTGGTATTCTCTCTTCCATATGTCCCACTCAACCCTGAAGCTCACTGGGTGACCTTGGGTCAGTCACTGACTCACACTAACTTAGCTCACAGAACTGTTGTAAGGAAGAGAAAGAATTATGCAAGCCGCTTAGGGTTCCTTGCAAGAAAAAAGTTATACGAATAAAGTATGTAAGCTGGTCTGCTGCTGAGGGGTTTTTAATAGTTATTTCTTTTATTATTACATTTTAGGGCTCAATCTTATTGCTGTTAACAGAGGCAGTGTGACCACATACACCAGTTGCTGAAAGGCTTGGGCAGGCAGAACTCTTGTACCCGTCCTGCTTGAGGGATGCTGTTGGGAGCTGGTTTGCCACCTTGTTAATGAAGTGCTGGACTGGATGGCTCATTAGTCAGAGCCAAAATGGCTTTTCTTATGCTCTTATGAGCTATGAATTGGAAAGCAAATTGGGAGAGCCTTTTTCACTTGAAAGGTGTGGCCAGTATATTCTCCCCTTTTGGGTATGATCCTCTAATCTTTTAGTATTGTACTGACAGTGCTCAGTGCCTCATACCTTTTGCACACACACACAGCCTGTAGGTGCTCTGGAAAGGGGAGATCTACATCCTACCACCTTTTGGTGAGCTCTTTCTTTTGACAGTTTAACAGGAAAAGGTTATTCTATTTAAACCCATCTAGTAAATTGAGGCATTTTGGAGGGGGGGCGCATTGGACAGGAAAATATGAACAACATCTGCAATGACTGACATTTAAAAAGAAGTGTGAACAAAATTGCTTACATTTGTGCTGCCTTTTTTTAAAGGTAATGAGACAGTAATGATCACTCAACAGCCATACTAGGCATCAATAGGTTGGCTCTCCTGCCAGTAGCATGGGGCTCCAGAAAAAAAATTGCACATGAAAACAAGGTTGCAACTAGAGGTAAGATGGATTCTACTGCACATGATCCTGAGTTCCTGGCTGAAGGATCAAGAGGGAAGTATCAGAACAATTCACAGTAAGTCTGATTATCTGGCAGGTGCACTGTTTTTCATGAAAAACTCAACACTGCATAGCTCACCTACAGTGCAAAGTACTGTGTCATGCAAACTAACTACTGGCCCATCCTGTGTTACAATGCTAAGATGCATAGCCTTGTGCAGTCAGTGGATGGGCATTAAACTCACAAGGACTATGCATCCTGTACTGCATTTTTCCTATCAATCATTCCTTGGTGGATCTGTTTGTGGGGCAGAGAGTGACAAGTGTATGATGGTTGTATCAAGTATTGTACATTTACAGGTATAATCATGTACTGCGAGGCATAATTTTATTTGAAGAGTTTTATATCCATATTTTTACATTCACTTCTGCATTCCTCTATGTGTATCTTTGGTGTACACAAGTGCATAAAGTCAAATAAAATGTCTTCATGTGATTGAACAAGTCTCGCCATATTTGTGAATGTGTGTGTATCTGTATATTGGTCTGTTGTGTTGGCACCCAAAATTGTATTTATGAATCTGTGTGTCTTATTTATCATGCATTAACCTCCAAATTCATGACTGTGCGCATGTATGTCCACATGGACACTGTCCTCACACCATTTTGATAGTGTGGTTGTACTGTGTTTGTAGTTGGTTTGCAGGTCTTTGTATGTGTGTGCCAGCCCCTGCAGGCCGTAAATCCTGCTGCCCAGCTGAGGAGGTTGAGCGGTTTATTGCTCAAGGCCAGGCCCATGAATCAGGCAGAGGTGTCGGAAGGCGCATTAACTCGTAGCCTTTGCTCAGTTGCTGTGTGGTTCCAGGAGGGGCCCTGGAGGCAGCGATTAAAGGCGGCACCTTCCCCTTTCATTTTTATGGTAAGAGGAAAGCAGTAAATTAGAGGCCTCAAGGTTTTAGGGCAGGCCTCGCCCTGACATAGCTACCTGCTATTGCCCTGACAGCAAGAAAGTTCAGGCCCCTTCTTGCTCTGGGATAGAATGCTCTCTAGCAGTCTGAAAAGAGAGATCAACAGAGGGAGTGAGTTGCTCTTCAGTAACTCTCCTTGGATAACCCTGTGTCTGTGCCTATAAACAGGAGCCATCCCTGGCAGGGATGCCTACAGTCCTGATACCTGTCATGCCACAGAATTAAGTGATGTGAGGCCATTTCTCAGCTTAGTCCATATGTACATTCTTCTTCATACCCAAATATGCACAGCATATAGGCATGATCATCCTTTCTTCATTTTACTTCATGATTTTATTAAATTTATACTCCACCAATCCATCAACAAATGGTGTTCAGGTTGGCTAACAATAATAGAGGCTTAAAATGAAATCTTACTTTAAAAATTACAAAAAAGCAAAACAATTAACTGCACCTTCTGGTGTGGCCCCTGCAATCCTCTGAATTCATCCTACTGTGGCCAGGAGATGAAGGTCACCACCATGCTTCTGCCTGGCAAAAGACTAAGATCACTGATTTTAACCATCTCAGTATTTGTGCCTGCTTGCAAGGATGACAAGCTGGGACAAACTGTATCCTGGTGGAGCCTCGCTTCTCTCCTCCATTGGAATGCCAGTATGTACTCAGAGCTAGGGACACATGTCCATTCTTTTGGCATAACCCCTCTCTATGATGCCCTTTTCAAAGAACAGATGCCTACTCCCATGGAGTGTTTCCGGTCATTGCCTGGAAAATGTTGAGCCAGACAGTATCACTCAGCAAAACAACAAAACCCTGCCTTTCAGGCAAGTAAAATGCACCTTGCTTTTTCTAGACAAGAACTGTCTGAAGCCCTGCCTAAAAGCTTTTCCAGTCAAGAGTTCACTACCTGATCGTGAACCCATCACTCATAATTCCTGCTTATTCTAAATCTTAGCACCCAGATGGATTTCAAAATGCATCATAAGAACACATATTCACCAGAATTTCTTTTAGGATTATGACATTTTCAAGGTACGTGTGTTGATATAGAAATTTCATTTATGAAACCATTAACATCTCTGCTCACTTGAAACTTATGATTCTATCTTATTCATTTTATTATTTCCTTATACTCCACTTTTTCAATGATCAGTCACTCTCAAGGTATCACAACTTATTTCACAATTGCATATGATAAAAGTGAGTTTGGAAAATGTTGTAAGCCAGCCTGAGGTCTTTGGCTATGTAGGGGTACAGAAATGAAACAAAAATAGTAATAATGATGATGAGAATAAAATGTTTGAATATGACAAGCACATACAAACACACATAGCATACAGGTAGAATCTTCAGAGAGCCAGGATTGGCTGTAATTCTCTTTCAAGAATGCACCTGGTTGCAAAACTAAGTTTGCTATACAGTCAATGAAGTATACAAAGTATGTTCAGCACATTGGGAAATGCTGGAAATGTCCTCATTTTATCCCTTCAAAGATATGCCATTCTGCTAAATTTTCTCTTGGCAAAGAAAAACCGTACTTACAATTAAGGGATATGAATTTCAATTTCAATTGCATTTTTAAACCAAATGTCATGCTGGTGAAAAGGCTGAAAATATGCAGAAAGTCTCAGTTTGAGCCTTAATATTCAGCAAAGGTCTTTGGGAATTTCCCAGTTGTCAATCAGAACCTGGAATCCAACCCTTGCCCTTTATGAACATCCCAGTGCTTGGTCCCACCCCTTCCTCCATATGTTACATGATACAAATAAAATATGTTCCAAAAATACTTGTGCTCAGTTTGCATTTATTCTGACCAACTTCATTTCACCTTTCCATTGCAGGACTCTGACAGTGCAATACACACATTCTGCTTGTGATCACACTGCTGGAAGTTTCTATGAGGCTTGAGCATTTCCCTTCTCTACAGTTGACATGCTGGGAGTAAGTCTCACTGATCTCAATAGGACTTATTTCTGAATATATCGCTGAAGGAGAATTTATCTCCGTAGGATCTCTCTCCCACTTCCCTACCCAAACCTCCTCAGAAATGACTGCTAAATTAACCTCATCCCCTAAAGAGTTCCCTGGCCATGTTCCTTTAAAAAAAGGTATGCAGTTCTAATTTTAACCCTACCCTGCTTCTTTTGCAAGAAATGTGTGCATTTTTGTCCATATTTTAAAAAGAGGGGGAAAAACATTCTTATCTTTGAAGCAGAGTTCAGGAAAACGCTACTGGTCTTTTGGACTCAGTAGCCTTGCTTGTCATCCAGAATTTATCAGCCCAACACAGATCTGCCATAATGTGCCATATAACTAGTGCATAAACAAACTTCAGCTTGATAAATGCCTTGCTTTGGAGCCATAAAGTTATTAGCTGGTGGCTGTTAGCTACTGCTGAGCACAGGGCACAGTCCTTCCATTAACCCTTGACTGCCCACCCTTGTGCTCATAATTCATCAAACCTGGGAGCATGTTTTGGTGGCTAAGGCAAGGGGAGCACCGCAGATATTCCAATGCACTGATGGGTAGGATAGAGACCAGGGCCACTGTTTGAACCAAAGAAAAAATGATGACAAACAGTTGGGCATACTGCAGGACAATTTAAGCTTCTAGTTCTGCAGATGTTATTAAATAGTGACAAGGAGCACCCTTGAATATTTTACATGCTTGATATACATTGTCCTTTAAATTTGGCCACTATTATCATTAACCCCATGCTGCAGACTGGGAAGGCAGCAGTGGGGAGAGGACTGAGACTAGGAGAGAGGAAAGTTTGTTTATAACCATCTGCTCATAATGAAGGTAAGATATGAACTGGAAACCATCTCAAGTCTCTTAACCACTATGCTATATGAGGTATTACCTGTAAGCAGAGCCCATCAGGATCCAGTTTGGCTATGCTTCAACACATGAATTTTATTCATAGTGCTATTCTTGCACTAATTTCAGACTAAGGTCAGTAACCTGAAATCTCAACCACCTTTAATGGAGGACAGGGGAAGGATGAGGATAGTTGTTCAATTCCTTAAAAAATTGAGGAAAATGTGTGTCCCAGAGTGATTTTTTTTAAATGAACAAAAAGGGCAAATGGCTTAGGAACAACAGAGCACTGTTCAAGAGGGAAGGCTTGCTAGTAGTTCCCACTTAAGGGAAAATGAAGGACGTAAATAAATAGTTCTGCATTTGAGCAGTAGTTCAAAACAGCCTACAAAATAAGGAAAAACATTGCTGAATTAAGTAGTTAATTTCACTTTCAACAGTAAGTAGAATTCAGAGACTGTCGGAACTGTACCATAAGCCAGCTGTCAGAGGTCAGCTGGGAGCCAGGAGTTGAACCAGCAAGTCAGAGTCAAGTGACACACAAAAACACACCAGAGCTTGTTGCTCAGGTACTGTCTTGTCCCAAACAGGAAGCTTTTTACAGTACTTCCTATCCAGTAGAACCCAATGATCAGCCTGCATGGAGGATGCTAAATAGCTCATTACCAGGTTGTTCCAAGCTGCACCTCTACTAGGTTACCACACAAGGCACCTTTAGGCCAAGAATACGGTCTGAAGGCACATAAGGCATCCTCCATGTTGAAGCTAAGCAGGTCTGGAGCTGGCCTGAGCTTGGAGGAGAGACCACCTGGGAGCTGCATGCCACAATGGAAGAAAGGTGGGATATAAATATAATAAACTGTGCACAGAACTAAAAGTTCTCAGTTTTAGCCCTGGCAACTGCACATATACATTCTTGTTTTGGGAACTGAATTTTTCAAACATGCAAATTGTGGTCTTTTATTTTGATTTGAAGCTTTGGGGCTCTAATATCAAAGCCTTTTTACACAGTCTTTCATGCCACTGGTGGAACAACTGGGACTGCATTTTGCTTCATTCCTCAAATGCAGATAGGTAGCTATTTTCAGGGTTGAACTATATATAGACTGGGTTTGTACATCACAACAAGCAATTGTGGTTTTTTACCATTATAGTAATGTTGTCCAAACCCAGTCATGTTCTATTCCTTGGCTTGTTTCAGACCCAGAAACCACAACAAGAAACAACAGTCTATTGTACAGTTTCTACTTATGCTGATAGTTTGTTGTGATATCCGGGAACTCCATTTTCCTGTTCATGGTGGAAAAATACCATAGAGACCCATGGAAAGAACAGCAAAAGAAGGAGCTGTGCCAGGCATGTTCTCTACTGTCCCTGGCTGCTAGCAAAACCGTAATTACTTCCACATTCCCCATTGACTGTGAGCTGTGCTCATCACCCTGTTTACTTTCTGGAACAGAGAGAAAGTGGGAAAATGTAGAGAGGAGGAGGAGGTGGGGAATCACAACAGAAGTGGTTTTTTAATGTTTTTTTAAAAAACCGTTTGGGGCTGGATTTGCTAGAAAATATTAAAGAGATGGAGATATAATCAGAAAGGGGAACCTGTCTCAAAACCTCAGCAGATCAATCAGGAAAAGGAAGTTAAGGTAGATAGGTAGCTATAATATTGCATTGTATACTATATTCAATATAATACAGAAGGGCATTTTGCTTGCAGTGGCTGCTGGGATACATGGTGAAAGCAGGAAGATAGAGGAGAGGCAGAAAATGACAGAACCAGCCATAGTTTATGATCTTCTCATAGGAAAAACATGGTAAGATGCTACTAATCATGGCAAAAGACAAACAAAACCTTGGTTATTGTGATGTGCAAACCCAGACATACTGAAAGATCACAAAGCAGGGCAAACCTGTGTTAAGTTATTCCCCTGCTCCTATTTCTAAAATGTGTAATGCATCCAGCTACTTCCAGGCAAAGGGTTCCTAGTTTGTTTTCCCCTGTTAGAAGAAGCAATAGGAAAACATAGGAGGATCATGAGTGGAAGGCAGCATCAACTGCACCAGCCCCCACCCCAATACAATCATGTGAACAAATCATGTGTGTCTGTCCCTTGATAGCGGCAGCAGTGATGTGAGGCATGGAGCATCATATTCTGGGTTGCTTCAATGCTTCCTGGTTTGACTGCAAGAGAAAGCTATAGCTTTCTGAACTGTTTTACTGCTTACATGGAGCAAAGCAGGTGCATATGGGTGCCTTTCACTTGTGTATATCTTTGCTCATTAAGCCGAGATATCAATTGTCTGATGGCAGCCAGTGTCATGTTCCTGAATAGATATACTTCGCTGCTTCCAGCAGAAATTATTTCATACTAGTGAAAATAGAGTGGATGTTTTACCAGAACTCTCATAATATTAGATTGATATTATAAGCTTTATAATGGTGGGGGAGATACAAAATAGGTGACGTCATGTTTTTCAGAGAACCAAAATCTACTGCCAAAGGAGTTGGCAAGCTCTTCAGTGACAAAGAACTTGAAAACCTGCACAATTTTCAGCAATATGAAAGTGCTAAACTTATCTTACGTTCTAAAAAGAAGACAGAAACCATTCACCATGTCCGATATAAAATGCAAATAGGTTTACAAAACAAAAACCCGTGCATACAATAATAACACTCAGAGACATCATGAGCAGGGTATTAACCACCAGCCAACTTTTCAGACCCATCAGGAGCTTCTGAGTCTATTTTTTCTCTATTTTGCTGCAGAAGCAATAAAAAGGGAAAAACCAACATCCAAATGATCTTGTTTATGGTGGCTAAATAAGCTGCATGTGCTTAATCCGTTAAGAGTTTAATGAATTTATGACTTGCTTTGGAATTTGACAAGGGCCATAAAAGAGTAATTAACATTTATCAGTGTGTTTGCTACGCCTGCACACGCCCTCCTCCCCTTGGCCCCTCTCACGGCAGTGTCGGGCACCATGGGGGGATATAAAAGTGATCAATTAATTTTTAATAATCTCAGGGAAAGATTGTAGAGTTGCAGTATGAACTCTGGGAGTGTCAATAAATGTGCCAAAGGTTGGTTGCTTTCCTTTTCTACATGCTTTCCAGTCAGGGTTGCTGGGACAGGGACACACAAAACACTACCATGGGAACCAGGTGGAAGCCATCCAAGCAGCAACTCTCCCGAGCAACTTACCTATTTGTCTTGAGTGCTCTACTATTCTGAGCTGAACCTTGCAGGGAGGGGGATTCTCGACACTCAACAAAATGATGGAGTAAGTTCATCAAAGGCATTCTGATGTCATACTGTTTCATGTTGATACAATAAATAAGTATGGGGGAAAGTCTGCCACACATCCATCAAATTCATCTACATTTGGATACATCTCAGAATTCAAAATCTTTGTATATTATCACAACTATGTGCTGTTATGTGCCATCAAGTTGTCTCTGACTTATGGAGACTCTATGAACAAATGCCCTTCAGAATGCCCTGTCCTTGACAGCTCTCCCCTCAGCTTTTATAGACTTAAAGCCGTGGCTTCCTTTATGGAATTGTTCCATCTCATATTTCTTATTCTGCCTTTGACTTTCCCTAGAATATATTATTAATACATTACATTTATACCCTGCCTTTCTGCCTCTTCAGGGAACCCAAGGGAGCTTACAAGGTTCTCCTCCTCTCCATGTCATTCTCACAACTATAACCCCGAGAGGAAGGTTAGGCTGAGAGTTTGTGACTGGTCCAAAGTCACACAGTGCATTTCATGACTGAGTGGGGACTTGAATCTGGATCTCCAGAGTCCCAGTCCAGCTCTCTTAACCACTGAACCATACAACTATAACTAAAATATGGCCATTTATAAGACTTCATTTACAATTCTATAACGCACTGTAAGGTCATAGAAAATTATGTCTTTCAAATAGGTCATACAAATTATAGCACTTAATGGTCATAATGTAATCTGATGACAGTACATAGGTGTTGTTGCATATAGATTATCTTCATAACAGAAGAATGTTGTACAGGATAAAAGTAATTGAATTAATTAATTAAAAATAATTAAAAGTAAGAAAAGTAATTGTAATCTGAAGTAGAGCTAAGGGAAGATCTAAAAGAAAAAAAGAGGCATTTCTGATCCTTCACCAGACATTGCCATCACACTTTCAAAATTTTCTCCGAACTCCTGAGATCACAGAACTTTTTAAAAATGAAAGTTGAAGTTCTCAGCAAATTTCTACTACAAGATTTTATTATATAGTCCACTTCTGGAGTGTATAATGCCCATATGAGCAGACATAATGCACACAGTCATAAGGCAAGATAATTGCAAAGTAGTTGCACATTCTTAGTAAAAGAATGGTCATTATTGGCCATCGTCAGATCATGGATGAATAAGTTTTCTAACCCACCTTGGCAATAATTATGTTTTATTTTCAGTTATATACTCCCAACCAACTTCCCTAAACACAGTGTGCAACTAGGCTCCAACCATAACTTTGAGCCCTACTTACATTTAGACCAATATTCTACCCTATTTTTCTTCAAGCACAGGAAAATGCACTGCATGTAATTGTCCTGGACAATTTTTGATTTCTAGCTCTGATTGGAATGTAAATTAAGGCAGTGGAGGCTAAAGAACCAAACCCTTTAGGTTGTGTTCCCAGCAAACACCAGAATGCAGATCAGTGAAGTTTTATTTTTTCCCCCCTATGTTCTCTTTTCATGCCTGAAAAAATGTGACAGGGCTGATTATACCAACAATACAATTATACTCAAACTGTTTCCCATCCATCCAAATTGTTGTTTTTTCAATTGTTTTTCTGAACTAACCCACAACAGTAATAAAAGAATAGACACTTACAGAGGGGGAAAGTTAACGCCATGCGCTGGCTGGCCCCCGCAGACGCCGGCGGCCCAACTTGGCTGTCGCTTCTATCTGGCAATCAATTGACAAGAAATTGAGATTATGAAATATGACAATGAGCATCACAAAGGACTGTGATCAATCAGTTGATTCCTACAACTGAGCAACTGACATTTAACAGTAGAGATTTTCCAAACTCAGCAAGTGCCATGGGATTAGGCATTCAAAGCTGCTGTACAGTGGTGAGATCTTATAAACAAAGCACAAAAGGTAAAATAGTAAATAGACCATACTGTATAGACCCCCGGCGTCTAAAAGTTCCCTGCAAGGAATCTCCCACCAGAATATTTTGCCTGAATTTTAAAAGAACTGTAGAAGTCAATGTTCAACCTCTTACAAAAAGCTGAATGCTGCTAAAACATCTTTTAGTCTGAGCATCACATTTTTATGTGTATACAGTCCAGGAAAGAAAATCTACCCTCTTCCCAAATGAGCAGCCAGTCCTAATGGACAGCAGCCTGCTCTCTTAACATTTTGGGATCTTATACAGACTATATATGAATCAGCTTCATAAGCCTGGCTTTACCTCTTGTTTCTCAATGCATTTTTGTGACTAAATGTTCACCTTGCAAAAAGCTATACACAGAAGGCATATGCCTGAAACACACACATTTCTGTGAAGAATGTGGCATGCTAAGAATCTTAGTTTTCATAATTGAGGAGAAAAAAACATGGAAGCCTCTGAACATAAAGGGAGCATTGGACAGGATTCTAGTAGACAACTCTTACACAGTTCTCTGTCCCATGGCTCCTTTTCCCTATCTCTACGTCTCTATTACAACCTGTCTGATCTTCATGTCTTTCCCCTTTGACATATAGGATAGATACAAAGATAAGATATGAGCAGACACACATAGATTTCTTTAATTATCAAGAGTATATAAAAGTATTATTTCCATCATTCAGAAAAACCCTTTTGATAAACCAATTGCATCAAGATGTTAAGGGGGACCTTCCTTTAGGTATCTTATCAACATGATACTTGTAATATTTCTTTAGTTCTTTCTGTTCCCAACTTCAGTTGCAAAATGGTACTGCTTTCCATGCAATATACTCACATTTTTAAAAACATGAGAAAGACCAGCATGTATCAAATGCAAGCCATCAGTCTTTACCTTACAAGAGTAATGTAAGTCTAAAGATTATCTTTCTCATTCTGCCCTTATTGTAAAAGCAAGTATAGATCAATTTGCAATGTCTTGCAAAGTTTCTCTGGTATAAATAACTAAGCTCTTGCATCTTTGATCTACAAGCTCAGCTCTTGCAAAGGTTACACTGGTTGTCAATAACATTAGGAATCTTTAGTGAATGAATATTTCCTATCTGTTCTAATTGCAAAGCCAAATATCAATTAATTTGCAACCATTCTCTTGTTAAATATATCCTGCAGAACATCTGACCTGGTTACTTAGTCAGGCTAGTCAAGTTTATATTAGCTGTCAATAACATTAGGGCACGTTAGTAAAGAAATGCTTTGCAGAGTTTCTGATGAAACCAACCAAAACAAGATTAAACTTGGAGCAGGTAACATACATGATTGAGAAACAGGGTATTCACAACACTCTAGTGCCAAAAAATTAAAAAGGGGGCAGTTCTGGGATGTCTGTGTGACCACATCCTGGGGAAATGAACAGGACAATAATGGGGCCTTCCCACTCTCTTCTTTGGGGGACCCAGGGAACAGACACACAGGCAGGCATACGAGTGGGACAAAACATGTACACATTTCAAGCTGCTATCCTTGCTTGCTCACCAGTCCCTCTGCTCCTCAGAACTACTGAGGAATCCATTTTCAGGAGGTGAAACACATGACTTAAGAAACCCTTAGCCTGCATAGCTTGTTGCATAATAAACCAGAGTCCCATTTCCTGTTCCCTGGAACCGTTAAAACCTCAAAAACCACCAGGTCCCGGTTGGGAGGGGAAAGACTGTTTCCTGCAGGTGTCCAGGAATCATGAATCACACCTTGTCACAACACTGGGCTTGAACAGATGGAACAGGATGCTGGTGAAGGCGGACATATCTAACAGCCCTGCCCACATGTATGTTTCCTACTCCTAGGGTCTACAGCCTGACTAGCGAGGGGTTAAATGGGTATTAATCAGACACTTTGCAAGAAGCTTTGAAAACTCATCCAAATATTATAAAAAATGCCTTTAATCATCTAATAGCCCAAACGGGGTAGGTGATGGATGGGCTGATCTCTGCTGCCTGAACAGATGAGCCTAGGGATGTGGGCTTGCAAGGACTGGGGGGTGGGGGAGAAACGATGACACTTTTCCTTCCTCCCTCCCTCCCTGCTTGGAGCAGTTAGAAATATGAGGTCACCCAGTGAGAGATGATAACACATTAAGGGCTCTTGAGAGATTAGCCTGTCAGCCTTGTTAGGAACAGGCGACTGGGGGCTGACTGCATAATTAGAGGCTAGAGAAGCCATAACTCACAGCAGTTTAGACAGCACGAAGGGGCCACATCCGCGATAGTCCTCCCTGCTTTGAAAAGTCACCTCAACAGGAGTATGCAATGCTCTTTCACATTGTGTCCTAACAGTCACTCAAGTTCTCCCAAGTGACTACAACAGGTATGCTTCCTAATCTCCCTAATGTTGCACATGCATCTAGCCTTGTAAATATCAATTGTCATACAGAGCTACTCTATTACTGCCTAGAGAAAAAAGGGGCATGGGACAGGGGCAGTAAATACAAGGACTGTCCACACTGAATGGTTTATAATTAAGGATGGACAAACTCCCTCAATTCTCAATCCAGAAATAATTCTTAGATTATTATTAGATTGCTTTGCTTGATGCTCACAAAGTACCAGAAAATAATGCAGAATGTCTGGATTATTTCTGGGCTTGGGCCCTTTGTTAGGAAATATGTGGCCAATGGTTGCATTATGGCAATGGATGTTCCTGAACCTTGTCTGAATAATTCTGGATATCATTAGCATTCCTACTATTAATCAAATCATCTGTTTAAGTACCAATCCTGTTTTAGCACAGATGATTATCTGACCCTTCAAATTTTATGCCTTTATACCTGCTCCAGAATGCTTGTTCCTGAACCCTTAGGGCTCTAATCACTAGACCTCAGTTTGCAGAGACAGAAATCAAATGTAGAATTCCTAGCACACTGTTTCTGCGCTTCTACAGATTTGAGTCTCAAAGAGCTTTCAAAAAAGGCACCTCATTTACTTGGGAATATATGGCTGTATGAACGTGTAGGGTGGATCTGTGTGGGAGCTTCACAGCACCTTCCATCTTGATGCTTTAACACTAGATTGGAAGTCTATAGGAAGCATCCACCAAAAAAGAATGTCCAGTGTGCCTCTGCAGACAAAACTTTGCAATATTTGCAGCAACGAAGGGCGTGTTTCTTTTATTTGCCCCTCATTCATGCCAATGTGCAGAATGGATACTTAAGAGACAAACATAAAGCCAGAGTGTCTTGCAGAAATCAAATGCACTGAAAAAGTGAATCCATTTGCTGCAAAAGAACTATATGCTTTTATGCATGAGAGGCAATCTATTAAAATTGCCTGAGTCACCTGAATATCCACCACCAGCATCTTATCTCTAACTATAGTCTAGGGGTTATTCATACAAGAAATTATGGAGTGACCCTGTTGTTCACTTCCAAATTTCAACAAGACAACCTGAACATGCAGCTCTGTTAAGCACTATGTCTTTCAGGCAGTAGATGTTCCATCCTTCGTGAATCTGATACTTTTAAAACTTCACTGAAACATGGCCATGTTCACATGCCAAGCAAGTGAAATGAACTTCTCACTGTAAAGCCCAATTAAGATGTTTCTGTAACAGGTGTCTATCCTCAGCTTATTACGCCTCACTGTCAGCAAGACTTCAGTTCCCAGCTAGTTGTATTTTTCTTTGTTCATTAATGGGGAAGGGCGGGCAAGTCCAATGTGCTGCTTATTCAAAGCCAAGAAATATTCAAAGATTTCTTCAGAGTTTCCTATTTCTATAGTGTGCCTGAGCTTTACTTCATTACTCCATATGACCACGTATGTCATATCTGTTCTGTGTATACACCTTGAATTATTTTTACTTATTCTCTCTTGTACAGCTTCTGGTGTAGTCATCAAACTATTGGACAACTCCCCCAGCCAGAAATTATCCCGTAAGTTCTCCATCTTTGGCCCCATTTGCAGGATGGCTAAAGTAATACCTATCCCTCACCCTTCAAGAGGAAACAACAGCCCCACTGAAGAAGCAATTACTTGTGCATTATTTGGCTAGAGCGGAATTAGGAATTCTGAGGGGAGAGATGACCTTTTCCAAATGTCACAAGTCATTGGCTTTTGAATCAACTATGGACAACATGCTTGGGTATGTAAATCTTTCCACTAATATGTAGGTGTGTGAGAGCATGTGCATGGAAATATGGATTTGGGTGTCCATGTAATGATAAAAAACAAAAAACAGATTGCCTTCCAATGCAAACCAATTACTGCACTGTTAAACAAATGTGAATACCTTACTTAAAATGATTTTGCTCAGAAAAAATCCAAAATACTTGTCATGAAGATTATCAATAAAAATGCTGTCTTGTTATTTAGGGTGACTATATTTTTATAAGGCAGCATATGTGTCTTAAGATTGCAAGCTAAAAAACTCTCTTACTACAACAACTATAGGAATCAAATTCTGAATTATTTCCCATGCAATATAGTACAGTGGCAAAGTTTTATTTCTAAATGCGCTCTGTGTGTGTGTGTGTGTGTGTGTGTGTGTGTGTGTGTGTGTGTGAGAGAGAGAGAGAGAGAGAGAGAGAGAGAGAGAGAGAGATTGTTTGATTATTGATCAAAGTAATTACTCTTAAGAGTTTCTTCCTTCAAGAGTATATATTTATGGAACCATGCACAAAACACACATGCAACATGTAGACTATGCACATTTGTGGACATTCAAGACTATTTCTTTGAATTGGATAACATCTGGAGGGCACAATAGTTGGCTAACATGAGAGTCAGAAAGCAACTATAAGTGACTGAGGACCCATATTCACAAGCAAATATCAATTTTTAAAAGTATCATAAACTGGGTGCTGACAGAAAAGCATCCTGAAATTTATGCTTTGTCCCTTTGGCATGCGGCACCATTATCCAACTAGAATAACAATGCTATGATACAATCAAGAGACAAAGCAAAGAAGTGACAAGCTGTGTTTGTTTATCCAGTTTCCCCTCCTAGCAAAAATGCCCTGACACTGTGTCCTGCAGTGCTGCGTCTGCAGCCCCAACCATCTAAATTTATCCCAGCTGCAACTGTGTTTACAAAGCTTGTCCTGTTTATACTGTTGCCCCATCCTGCTCCAATCTCAGCCTATGGCATTTTACAGGCTATGAGTTCTGCTTCATTTCCTTGCCTTCCCTGCCTCTAATGTGGCAAGGACAAGAGTAGTAACAGAGAAGTTGACTGGGAAGACCTCTTATCTAAGGTGGAAGAAGAATCACTTTGTCTGGAGGCCAAATTTACCAAGACAGCAACCCTAGTCTAGCCCTCTGGTGTTCTCCAGACGGCCCGGGAACCACTGCCACAGGGTCCACTTCTTTTCCCCCAACCAAAGATTTGGGAACCCTTTGGTACTTTCCCAGATTTAGCTAAAAGGCTAAAATGCTTCTCTTAAAGCTTAGTTATAGTTAAGCTATAACAGATGGGTATTTTTTGATCTAAATTATTGAGTCACTTCTGAAGACATTCTCAAGGACTGCATTCCAGCGGTAAGTGGAGCCAAAAACAAAAGGAATGGGCAAAATGGAGGCTGTAACCCTTTTGCTCTAAGCTTCACCCACCAATGGAATGGAGCCCCTGAGAATGTCTCCAAAATTAAATTCAGCCCAAGGGATGAAAAAGGTTTCTCATCCCTGGAAAAGAGGTTCCAGAAGGCAATGCTGAAAGTGTAACTTGAGTCAAAGTGAAACAGCATTCCAGACTTGGAGAAAGAGCCAAGCAGTACTTTAACAGAGAAAGGGGAGAAGAATGATATCAACCAATTCCATGGCAGCTCCTGGAATTGTCTTAAGGCCTTGTCCCTTCACTATACACACCCCAAACTGTGACCATGTTAGATATATATTCACAGTTAACCTAAGTGTGTGTATTAAAAATGCATATACACACATATGTGCGGGCAAGGGGGAAGCAGTAGTGAAGCGGCTACAATTTTTTATCTGGAGCAAGTCTTTGTTCACAGAGCCCTCTAAGCAAATGATGTATACTGTACATACGAACTCACTCTGGCAGTTCTTATGCTCATGTAATGTCCTGCAACACACACACACACACACACACAGCCACACATGGCCCAGTATTCTGATTCCTGCTATCACTACCACAAACCTAAAGCCATACACATATGATGCTCAGATGAGAAGAAGCCATCACAATACAATGGATACATCTTCATCATGCAGAAATCTTGGAAGCTGTCTTATACCAGGTCAGACCATTGGTTGGTCTAGGCCAGTATTGTTCATACTGAGTGTTCATGGCCCTACCTTGATATGCTGGGGATTGGACATAGGACATTCTGCAAGCAAAAAAAATGTGCTCTACCACTGAGCTACAGCCCCTCCACATTCAGAAAGGGCAGAGCATCAAATGGCTCTATGAGACCTCGATGGCCTCAAAAGAGAGACATGAGACATATGTACCTCTGGCTCATATGTGAAGCTCTTCATCTCCGGAAGAGGATCCTTTAGTCAGGAAGTCGCGGCCTTGATTACTTTGTCTTCCCCATTTAAGAACATCCCTAACCATTCCTTGGATGGCTCAATTAGCAAAGTGAATATATTATATAAAGTCTAAAAGATTAAACTATCACAGGCAGCCCATAATTTCATGAAGAAGTCAGGGGAGCATATCCCTCTTATTAACTCTATAACAAATGTGATGAAAATGTTCAAATAGAATGTTAATGCAATGTTACGTGTAATTTTCCCAGGCGATCTCCTGCTGAAATATTTCTTTATTAATAGTAATTGAGGGTATAAATTATGAATGAGGCGATTTTCTCCTTTCACTGGGAAAGACATCCTAATGGCAATAATTCTTTCTAATCATTTTTGGAGAGTGGGGAGAGGTGGAGGAAAAGGAAAGGTATTTTTTAAAACCCCTTCCAAGAGAACACAAAATGCAGAAATAGAGTTTATCACAGTATTATCACTATGAAGCAGGAATACTTTGCACACACATGGAGTGTCCGTGGATATGAGGCACGTAACCGTAGCAAACAGGGCTTAGTTAACAGAGGAAACAAATACCAACTGTGCCATGAAACGTGATGGGTATATTTTGCTTAAGCTATCTCAGAGAAATATTGTGCAGCATCAGAACTTGAGCCATCAGTGGATTCAGAACCTGGGACCTGAAGAAAGTCAGGCAGGGTTTCAGCCTATGTGTCAGCATCAGGCTTTCCGCACAGAAGAGAATTACAGAAAAAATAGATGTTTCAAAAGCAAGCAACCGAACAAGTAGCATTTCCCAACCCTTAACAAACCTTCCAAGTGAATCTTGTTCCCTACTTTGGGCAAAAAATGGATTCTATGACAGACAACCTTTGCCTCATCACCAGTATCCCAACCAGATGGGAGCTAGATCTAACACACACACACACACACACAAACACACACACAATGGAATTGCTCTCTGTAATGGAAAAAAAACACTTTATTAGTAACTGGAATCCTGAAACCAAAGCTCTTTGGATCACTGCCATACCAGCCCTTGCATAATTTCTGACCACCAAAGCTGCCTTGGTGAACTATTTCTTTCCAACCCCAAGTGCTAAGTTTGATCTAATCCTTTCCATACCATATTATTTATTTCTTAATAGTCTCCTCTTTCCTCTCTTGGGATTCAAACCCCTGTATCTGTCCTTTCCTCCTGGCAGCCATTCCCAACCTGGATTCCTTTAGAAGTTTTGGTCTATAGCTCACATCATCCTTTACCATTTGCAACACTGACTGAAGCAGATGGAAATTCTGGTCCAGAGCATCTGGACAGAGAAGACTGCTTTAATAATGGAGGGGTGGATAAAGCAGATATGTTTTCTGTGCAGATATGCTCACTTGATTTGCGCTCGCTCGCTCTTTGCCTCACCAAATCCATCCAGTTATCTTCTGCTAAACCAAGGGCCCAGTAAATGATAGGTTACTGGGCCCTTGGTTTAGCAGAAAAGTACCTAATTTGAATACACAAAATACCAAATGAAAATTCAAAAGTATCAAAAATAAAGAATCTCAGCTTCCAAAGGTGGGAAAGATCTCTGCCTTAGACCTTGAAGACTGGTTTCCAGTCAGTGCAGAAAAAATACTGCTGGATGAAACCGTCAGTGGTCTAACTTGTTACAACCTCCACTCTGACCTAGACTTCAAATATGGCACTAATATGTGATATGCAAATTTAATGTTTATTTATTTTGTTTATGAAGAACATACATAAATTATAGCATTTACTGAAAATGGGCCTATGTGAAAATGTGACATCTGAGCTTTAGCAACTCAGGCTAATAAATGCTGGGGGGGGGGGGTGTCAAGGAATGTTACAATTATCCCGCATTTGAAGCTGTCTAGCTGAAATTCCCGTCTACTGCCCCTAGTTTAGGTCCTTTTAGGTCACTTAAAGAGCACATTAGCGACCAATACTTCCTCCCTGTCATCAGGTTGCAACTTAACATTTTTCATGAATTAAATAGGATAAAAAGGCATGTTACATTAAACATGAGCTGTGCCTCTGTTTTTCCTTAAAAAAAAAAAAAAACAGCTGCTGGTGGGGAGAAGGTACTAGGGTGCAAAAAGTGACGATTAACCCATGATAGGAACTTCCTATGTAAAAATGCTGCTTCAGAAGATGGATTTTCACGAGCTGCTCAGCATTGAAGGAAATGATAAACCCCAGCACCCTATTACATTGGCCCTATGCTCATCCCAACTCCAGTAGGTGCTCTACTGCCCATACTTTACAATGCAGTAACAGATGCCTTTCTCACTTGTCCACCTTTCAAGGTCAGTTTAGTGGGCAAGTCATGAAAGAGAGTCTTTTTTTGTTGTGGCCCCATATCTCTGGATTGGACTACCATCAAGAGTTCATTCCACCCTATCATTACAAGCTTTTATGAAGACCTTGAATATTTAACATGTTTTCTCTGGTCTCTTCCTTTTGTTGGCTGTTCTGCATTTTCAAGGTGTGCTTGAGATTTCTTTAACATCATGTAGGTTAGACACTTTATTGCTGGTATTTGCTGATTTTATTAATTAATTCTTGCTGCGTTATCACTGTATGGCAAGGATAAGTAAACTTTGTAAGCTGTGGACACATTTAAGGAACTGTCCTGAGCATCACAGAATCATAGAATAAAAGAGCTGGAAGAGGCCATGAAGGCCATCGGGTCCAACCCCCTGCTGCTGCAGGACACCATGTTATACCAACCCACTCAGATGGCTGTCCAGGTTTTTTTTTTAATGTCTCCAGTGTGAGAGAGCCCACCACCTCTCTAGGCAGCTGGTTCCACTGTCGTATTGCTCTGTGAGGAAGCTTTTCCTGATATACAGCCTGATTCTGGGTTGCCACAACTTGAATTGATTATTCCGTGTCCTACATTCTGGCATTAGCAAGAAGAGATCTTGACCTTCCTCTTTGTGAAAAAAGAATTTCATGGCAAAACAGCTCACACCGGAGTCATGACAAAAGGCAAGCAACATGTCCAAAATACTGAGTACGAGACAGAGATGGTGTCTGAGCCCATACACATGAAAAACTCCTTTGCATTCAGAGAATCCACAGCATCAACAGAAATATCACAGCTGCCAGTAAGAAAATGTAATTTTTAAAAAGGGGTAGGACACCCTAATGGCTGCCAAGCAAGTTGTCTAGTGCACTCTGGAGCCCACAGTTGCCCCACTGCCTTCCTCTGTTGTATGGGATTTTATGTTATAGAATGTTATTGTGTAAATTACCTTGAGAAGGCTCTTGCCTTTATAGGGTGCTTTAAAATACTTTAAATAAAATATAATAAATAAATGGAAAAACAGCTATGCAAGGGATAACTGCATGTTTAACATAATATATCGTTTGGTCCCTAGAGACACAGGCCCCAGAACAGCTAATCCCCTACAATGAACATGCAGTAATTTTTATGCATTATTTATTTATTCCATTCCCTGGATACTTTTCAATATCACTATTTTCAGGGCAACGTATAGTATAAAATACTTCAAACATCTTCATAAAAGTGTACTGAATATAATCAATTTTCAATAAAACCAGTTTCAATAAAATCTAATTTCAAAAATCCATCAGTTGTAAATACCAAACATTTTTCAATAAAAAGCCAAGGAGAAAAGATGAATTTTTAAATCTTACCTGGTTGCTTAAACAAGCAAGAGTCCTTTAATATGTACTGTTTCTCTGCAGAGATATAATTCCATGCTATCATATGTGTTTACTTTACAAAGCATGCTCAGGATGAGAAACTGTGGTTAGCTGCAACTTTCCGATACATACTCTAAGGATGCTTCCAGATGGAAGGCTCCTAGTATTATCAGTCAAATAACATTCTGTAGCAATTCCCTCTTTTCCTCAAGAGACCTTTTTTCTAGTAAAAAAAGAGAGATGGAAGAAGCAGTGGGGAAATACAGAAAGGTTGCAAGTAGAAGAGGACAGCACCTGGACCCCCAGTAAAATATTATGAATAAGGTGGGTAATGTTATAATTAAAGCCTCATCTGCAGTATCTGAAGGCAGGAGGGACTGATTTTCTGCTGAGGGCTATATTCCTTTACAGATCTATCAGGAGGTACAAGCCCCCGGTGGACTGCTCAGATCCAAAACTGGTTAAGGCTACCTCCCTTTCTCTCTTTAATATACTCTTCCTTGGTGATAATTCACCAACAGCTTTTGAATTAGATCAAGGGCCACATGAAATGAGGCTGGGGGCTGGATATGGTCCTAAGGCCACAGCCTACCTGCTCCTGTACTTAGGTGTACTTACAGCATCAAAGCTGTATACATATACATGCTTATCACACAGGATGGTTTACATGTAGCTTTCCTGAGTGGAAATCATCAGTCAACTGGTCCTTCCATCAAATTATACATACTACTGAATTTAAAATACCTGACACGATAATATCGTACCTGTAATTCATATAAACTGACTAAATTCCCCCTTATTATTCCCTTGCCACATTTCTTAAAGAAGCAAGAGGTGGCAGTTCAGGACTACATGATGCTGAGTTTCAGGAAGCCTTAGGCTGAGACAGCTGTGAAGCCAAAGCCTAGATTTTAAGGTAAAGTGAGATAGGGAGCAGGCCTAGTCAAGCCCTCCCATCTAGGATGAAATATATGTCTTTCTCACTGCCAATAGGAATTTGCTAGACAGAAACAACCTACTTAAGCAGAAGAGAATTATCTTATTACCTAAGGTGGCAGCAAATCAGAGCCCCATGAAGGCATGGCAAACTCCAAAGATGTCATGATTATGGCTCATCTACTCAGTCAAATCCAAACCTCTCTGCATGCTAAAGTGCATTACTTTAGCACTTTGTCTGAATCCAACAGTCAACATGGTGGTTGCCAGCAGACAAGGCTTCTCTCATACTCGATACTTAGCTATACCCTGCTTATTGACTGACTTGTGACAATTAGACTGAAACTACTATCCTGTGAATCAAATCTTCCTGGGACTGAGAATCAGACAAGCAGTCCTTTAATTGTCTGGGGAGAGAGCAGAATAATAGAACACCTGCATTTGCTGGGGGAAAAGTTGGGTGAAGGATGGAGAGGCAGGAGTTCTGTGGAAGGGAATGGTGTTCTAATATGTGGGAGTAGGAAAGGGATGTCCTAAGACTGGAATGAAGAATAGTGGTTTGAAGAAGGGATTTGGTTGGAACTGAAGGAACACCTGCGTCCTTCAGTCCCACTCACCTGATTGAATTTGCAGTCCATTGCTTGATCCTCTAGCAGCTGCAAGGCATGATCACCCAGCCGCCAACCCCATGCTCTCCCCATCAGAAGAAGGACTAATTCAGTTATCCCAGTGGCATTAGCTGCTGTGAAGGATAGCCCGCCAGCACAGCCCATGAGCCTGACATAATATTAAAGACCCTGCTGCCCTTGCTCAGGGCAGATTAAGCTTTACTCATTGCTTTAACGCCGAGCTCCCCTCAAGATGCTGCCCCTTAACTCTATTACCCCCTGCTTGGAGCTGCCTGACCCATTGTTACCACTCCCTCTGATAATTCACCTCTCTGGAAACTTTGCCTTCTTGACCTCATTCTGGAACAGCAGAATGAGGCTGCATCATATGTTCTACAGTACAGGCAAAGCCATAGTGCTCCCTGTCCATTTCTTAGCTAGCCTTCTTATATCCCAGGTTCTTATAGGTAAAGATCATTCTAATTAATGGGATTTCTCTTTACTTTATAGGCTCCAAGACACAATTACCTGCCTGGTAAAATATGGCATATGGCCATTCTGAAATATAGCCTGGTAGAATGGGCAAGGAGAAAGCAGGTGCCACTGACCTTTTTGACCAGACAGGAATGAAAAATATATACAGGCACAAAGCAGACAAAACTATGCTGATATCTAGCCCAAGCATGTATCCAGTCATTCAGCAACAATTACGGCTCTTACCATACCTTGCAGCCCACTTTTCAGTTTCATTCGAACACACCAAGTCCTTTAAATTCCATTCATCCTCAGCTGAGGAATAGGCCACGGATGAGGAAAGTGCAGTCCTTCACATTGTTGCACAGCAACCCCCATCATTCCTCACCACTGGCTAGGACTGATGGGAGCTGCAAGCCAACAGCATCTGATGGGGGGGCACATGTTACCACTCCTGCCTGAGACAGCCATCAAATTTCACCATTTGTTAAAGATATCTCTGTGCCACTCTCTGAGCTGTCTTAAGACCTTCCAACAGGTTGCTAATAAAGATACCTGCTATTGTGCTACTCTGCTTCCCAATTATCTTGCAACTTGAGAGACTGATGACTCACTACATGCAACAGGTTCCCTGTCCACAAATTCTTCCATTCCTTCAGAATGATCCTCCACAAGTCATGTCTGGTAACACAGACTCTTTATCTGAGTGAAAATAAAACTGAATAGGTACTTCATGGATTCATTCACTCAGCCCATATGCTCAACATACTAATTTCCACAAACTGGACCGAAACTGTATGAACCCTAATTAATACACAGCTGTGAATGAATACAAAAATAACTCCCAAAATGGCAAATAAACTGTGTGGGCTTTCTCAGTGGAACTTATCATGAGGACAGGTTGGGAGACACTTGATTACTTAGCAGTTACTCATTTTATATTAATTGCTCATCTGTAAGTATGTTAATGTTGCTTGGCAAGAAACGTGTGCATGCAGCTCCCTGCCATACCAAATTTATTGTAATAGCAGAAGGAAAAAATGCAAATTTTGTAAGAAAGCAAAGTGTGCAGGGAAAATGCACTCTGTTTGCAAGTAGAACTATGCTCCTGGAAATAAGGTGTATACATGTGCTTTGCTTCCTTGCAAAATCTCCATGCTTTTTGCCATGGTACCAAATTCAGCAGCACTTGCTGCAGCAACTGAGGCAAAGGTGGAGTGTGGCTCCTTGTAGGTTGCCCAGTGTGGCCCCCAACTCTCAGACGTTGCCCACTCCAGCTCTACCGCTATGTTCTTGAAGTATATTAAAGAACAGCATCAAGGCAGACTTAAAACTGGGCAGGTGACAGCTCTACTTCTAGAAGGATCATCCAATAGCAAGTGGCTCTTCAGTCAACAGAAACAAAGGCTGAATGAAGAGAGGCCAGAGGCCAGAACAGAAGTGTTGCTGCCATCCATGTGTGTTAGAGCCTTATGAACTGGAGAATGGAAAGAGACTGAAAGTCAATGCAGGAAAAAACAATAGTGTGCCTATGAGTGTAAGCTACTCTCAGACTCTTGCGTACACCGGGCATACTGCCTTCCTCTCCTCTGTTACTCATCAAACTGCTGAAGGTTTGCCATGCAGTGCTTTTGTGCTTCAGAACCTTTTGAGGGGAAATTTGTAGGATCTATCTCCCCAGCAGTAAACGGCCTCATAAAAGTGACAGAAAGACACTCATATAGAGGCTTGTTAAATTTTTATTACTAATCACCTCCAAAGTCAGCTGCTATATTTAACTTTGGTAAAGAGGGTAGAACTAGAGCCAAAGCAAACAGGGAATCAACTATGAGAAAGGCACACCCAATCACTATATCCCTAGAACAGAAACTGTAATAAGTCTTGGAACCAATCAGTCCAAGCCAAACTTAATCAGCATAATTCCTGGAACCATCTAAGACAAATCAGCTTTAAGAAATTCAGTTTCTAACTGATCAGTATCAACTATCTACTAAACCAGCCTTCTGTAACCTAGTGCCTTCCGGAAATTTTACCTGAATGTTTCAGAAACTTACCTCTCTTTTATATAATATACTACCAGGCCGCTCCCACTCAACCCCCAAATCTCTTTTTCGCCAAGAATGTGGATGCTGCTTTTTTCCCATTCATCCATCTTGGAGGCACTGTATATATCTCCAAAAGGCTTCCCGGCTCCTCATATATCTGTCTAATTAATATTATTCCTAGCCCAGCACAGTCTTTTCCCCTTAATAAGCAAAGTGCTGACTTTATTACAGGTTTCCTTCTCACTTATTACTTTAAATCATATTCAGGAAAGAGCTTACGGAGGCAAATGCTGTCTCCTGTCCCACACAGCACCCCAGTTGCCACCTTCATTGGAGGCTGGCTGGGCCACTAGATGAGAAGGATGCAAAAAACAGAGGGGACCCTCCACTGGATACATTCCAAGGGTTCCCAGCTGTCAGAGGGCTCTGAAGTAAAAAGTAAGGTCAAAAGGCCACTGCTCTGTTGCTTGGCCCAAGCAAAACAAGATGTTAAACCAACGCTAATTAGATATGGTCCAATATGGCTGCTTCAGCAAAACTGGCTTAGGCCACAAGGTGTTGTGAGAAGGAAATGTGCAGTGAGTACACACAGGGACAAATGTACTACCTTGTGGGACATTTGAGAGCAACTGTCAATCTACCAAATGTAACCTATACTCCCTTTTCCAACAACAGCTGCTGATGTAGACCTCAAAGAGCAAGGTTTCCAGTATGAGTTCATCATAAGCATGGGCAGACACACAAAATATAAGCCAATCCCAAACTGTGCTAATTTCTCCAAATGATTTCAAGATTATTAACTTGCATTTGGACACCATTCCCTGCTACTTACAAAGCAATATGCTGATCGGTGAAAACAATCACCCTCAATTCTACAAAGGATGTATACGTTTTTGCTCTCTCATTGCTGGAATGCTGTAAACCAAGTTTAGACAGAGAAAATCTTGTGCAGAGTCAGCCAAGTTCAAAAAGAGCAACTAAAGCAGAGGACACACATCCACCCCACCCGGCCCCCATGGCATAGTTTCTTTACCTTTAGTTCTTCCAGTGCCATGCCCCTGACCCTGAAAGAGTTAACCCTCCCAGGACTCTGGGTGTCGAGGTGAAAGGGTTATGTGTGTTGTGCTTGGATCTTCTGGCTGTAATGCAATTTCTCAGCTCTCACATCTATATTTATTCAGTTTTGTCAACACTCCACACCACCACCACCCAAGTGCAGCATTTATCGATCAGCCTAATGGAACAGATCCGATTGCACACGCTCTGGCGTGCCTCTGCATAGCCTCTCCCACTCCAGGCCAGCCAATCAATGCCATGGTGCCCCTGAAAATTTGCCATAATCCAATTTGAAGATGTGCTACTCCTTAATAAAAGCTGCACTTATTCCTTCCTCTTAAAGCACATGCTTAGGTCCTTCCAAGCCACCCACAAGTCCTGTCACCACCATGGCTGTCCTCTGTCTCACAAACAGAATAGGCCTCGATGAGAAGCTGAAGAAATAATGAGTGCAATGGCTATGACCAACCCATAGTTCTTGGTGCATCAATAGCTACTTGAATTTTGCAGCACATATGTAAGGACAACCATAAGCATCTTCCACATTTATCCAGAAGTGGATGCTTAACCAAAAAAAATAATACAGTATATCAATTGCTGACATCTCTCAGCTGTTTTAGATGCTCCCTTAGCACTAGGAAGTATGCTATGACTTGGCTATCCTTGTTAGAAGTCACTTACATTCACATGTTCTGTGAACCACTTACACATTTTTCATCCCATACCACTGTTGACCACTATCACTTACCATAGCAAAGAATTCCAAAGTTATGGAATATATGCAAAAGATTTCCTCTTGGTTTATGTTAAAAAGGCCATGGATTATGTGAGGGCTATTTAGCCCTCACACAACCTCGGCTGTCCAGGTTCAATGGACATGACAAGCTTCAGCTTGAATATTCAAAATGGCAATTTACCCACACTGCACTGCAGCCCTCTAATGTGATTGTGCAAACTGGTCTATTATAATAACAAAAAAGCAAACAAACCATAGCATATATAGTCTTGAGAGCCACTTTAGGTAAAGACAGGATAGAAATATTTTAAATAAAATGAATACATAAATATATATATAGTGCTTTCCAGGCACTGAAAACACTTCATGTAAAGATTAATGAAATGTACAACAGTCTCCTAAGGAAGGCCAGTGTTATTATCCCCTGTTTGCAGATGGAGAGCTGAAGTTGAGCTTGCCACCCTAGTAAGATAATTACTGAGGGAGTTTCTAGCATATAACAAATACACTTAGCTGATATGTTATATCATTATTATGTGCTGGTTTTCACTTACTGGAGAGTAATAAAATGTCATTACCAAGTAGCAAATGAAATTATATACAGCTGTTCCCTATTTACTTCCTCCAAATTCCTCCTCATCACATTAAATTTATGCTCCTCTTTTTTTCCTCTGCAAGTTCCCCTCTCCATTTTATCCTCATGCAAACAACCCTGTAAAGTAGGTTAGTCTGATAATCTGGGACTAGCCCGAGGTCACCCAGTGAGCTTCATGGGGTTTAGAACCCAGATTTCACAAATCCCAGTCCAACATTCAACCCACTATACCACACTAAGGACTTTATAGGTAGTCCCGAAGTTACAAACATTCAAGTTACAAATAATCTGTACTTACAAAATATTGCTATAAAGCCTATTAATCTACTGCAGGAAATTGCCATCACCACAGAGAGAGAGAGGAATTGAAAGAGAAGCAAGGGAGGGCCTCCAAAGTATCACCATAGAGAGAGAGGAAGCAAAAAGGAAAGAGTGAGTTCTCCAAAGCAGGCCTTCCTGCCTGTCCATCTGGAGAAGGAAATTTCCTTCCAGCATTTCCTTGCTGCAAAGAAGAGCCACTTGTAAATTGGGGAGTGGGGTAGAAATATACATGTTTTTCCCACTTTCACAAGGGTCCTGAACCCCTGACCCCTGTGAATGTGGAGGGCCAACTATATGTGATCCAACTTACATCCAAATTCAACTTAAAGACAAATGTCCATTCTCTCAGGAATGGAACATGTTTGTAACCTGGAGAGTGCCTGTATGTACCTGATGTTTGTTATTTTTGACATTTTTCATAATCTCCTAACTGCTAAACTACTGACTGTTGTGGAATATTGTCCTGTGCTTTCAAGAAGAACGAAGCCTCAACATACAAACAATGTAAAGTTGCAAAACAGGTCTCATGATAGATAGTCACCGAGGATGGGACCTCCAGACACACCCCTTCCCCAGCAAAAATGTTTCCTATGCCTCTGACCTTTTACAAGAAGGGAACAAGGGAAGGAAGTGAAGAGGGATGTCCCTGAACTAGCCATGAGGATGAAATTCGTTCAGACTTTTGAATTCTATTAAGAAGAATTATAAGAACATTACTAAAACAAACAAATCCTTTGATCTGAAATAAAGAAACTTGTGAAATTTTCTTAAACTACCATTTTGCACCAGATCAGAAGCAACATTATAAAGCTAAGCAGCAAAGTTTAAATATCCTGAGAAAAGACTTAACATCAGGTGAGAGTGGAAACAGGCCTGCAAGGGCCACTATACATTACATGCAACCACATGTAACATTAGCCTGACAGCTGCTTCTCCCTTGTAATGCACCCTAGGGAGAAGGTGATTCATAATGGAGAAGCTGAGAGGGGAGGGAGTTCTTAACCCTTCTCTTACCAATTGATTTCCTCCCCAAATTTATCCCTGTCCAGTTGCTTCCCCCTCTCATAAGGTTCCAGAGTCAAGTTTTCCTCTAACTATGCACCTGAAATTCTGGAGGGAAGACAGCACGTGTGGAGGTGTGTTTTAGAGAGAAAGATGTTTAGGGAAGAATTAAGCACCCTCTTTTCCAGCACCTTTTGATAACCTGGAATTACAAACAGTTACACTGTGAGTTCAGTTTCTCGTCTAAGTGTTTTAATACATATAGCTTCACTTTTCACATTTCTTCAATGGATTTCCAAAATCCTGTCTATCTCGACTTATGGATTTATCCTTATTTTGAGGATACATGACCATTATTTAGGTGTCCAAGGAATTACAAGGTATTGATTTGATTTCCTCTTCTTCTGCTCAAAGTCTGTTAAGGCTTCACATGAACACCCCCCGACACACACTGCAATTTGGGGTGGATCACCAATGTGGGAAAAGGGGAAAGTTAAACCTCCCATCCCTGGCTGTGACTCTCCTCCTGTGTCACTCACCACCATCTTACTGCAATTAAGCTTGGGAAAAGACTTCTACTGGCCTCCATGGAAAGCTTCTTCCAAACCCAACTACAGCCTGGGACAAGGAAAAACTTTGTGTGCATGTTATGATTGTGTTATAATACATGTGTGTATGTGGAAGAGGGTGGGGCCTTCTTCACTGGCAGCGCTGATCCCAGTCATTCCTGCCATACAGCTCTCACTATTTTCAAGTTTCTACCACCCATTAGCTGAAGCTTTGCCATCCATACATACAATAAAGTCAGCTAAATCCTTTCTTTGAGAGAAACCATACTTTGGAGATGAATATTTTGTGAGTGTCTAAAACAGTACTCATTGCACAATATACAACAGGAAAACTTGGGGGGTGGGCTGAGAAGTACCACAAAAGGATAAAGGACAGCTTGCTAGCATTCATGTTTTTTGCAAACATCTGGAACCCAAATTAAGCAGTTTGTTCACTCCAAATATACACCACTCACCGTTCACTTAGACCCTACACAGGATAACCATGCCCAAGTACTCAGGGACAATCTCAGTGTCCTCATAATTACACAGGGTACAGCTAGGCATGATTGTATTCAGCAAGTGTACCTTGCCCTAGTTTGAATTGGGGCCATTGTGCACTGGGAGCTTCCACTACCACTTGTTTTCATCCCAAGATTTCAGCTTCCATGGGAGGATGAAAAAAGCTACATTACAGTCATTTAGTTTGGCCATTTTTCTACCTGAAAGCCAACTTCAAGACTGCAGTGACATCTGGACTTCCCATTTCCTAAAACAAGAACAGTCCACACGCCTACATAGTTTGCCTGATATGGAAATAAACCTAGATCATGCAACTCCCTTTGTATAATAAAGTAAGACCCACTGCATGCCAAGGCAGCAACAACTCACTCAGGAATAGGGTCATGCTGGTAACCAGCTGAACTTGAGCCCTGTGGATCAATGGTGCTGCCCCATTCATGTCCGCCTGGGCTGAAACTCAACACCAGTGCTCAATAATTCGAAGGGAGAGAAGGGCTACTGATTATTTCTCGCTCTTCAAAGAAAATAGCAAATTGAAAGGCTTGTCAGGAGTCAAAACAAAGCAGGGCAAGGATGTGCTGAATGTCAGAAAGGTTACAACCAGACGCAGAAAAGAGGCTGATTAGGGAGTGAAGCAGCCATAAGGGCACACATGTCTCTGCTGGTCAGTCTCATCCCTTCCATTAGCATCTAGCATGTATAACAGTTGTAACATTAAGCAAGAATTATGTGCACTCAGTTACTTCTGCCATTTGAAATCCTAGAACACAACCTTAGTATTTTCAAAATGTTCCGGGAAGGGGGTGTTACTGATCAATGGTTTCGGTAGTATTACTAGCTAACAGAATGACATCTGACCAGTTGGATGGAAGGGACGGAGAAGTCCAATCCCATTTTGAAGGTGGAAAATCAGGCCCAGACACTGCCACATGTTTAACTCACTGCAGTAGCAAATTTAAGAGTTGAAGTGGTCAGATTCTTATTACCAAGTTTAATGTGGTGCTTGGCAACACAAAGAAATCTGACAGATGAAGTACAGGGTTCCCATCATAATTCAAATCTCAAACGAGCAAGAGTATCCTCCAATACCTTCTCTATCAAGACTTGGTAATGGAGGATAGATTCAGATAATTTATCATAGCAGATAAGCATAAATTACTTTTTCTTCTAGCTACTCCATAACATTCATTGTCAAACACAACACTCTGGAGGTAGGTAACCTGCTACATAAGCCATGAGAACCCATGATTTTGAACTAACCTTTCCACCATCACCTGCTGAAAACTGTGCGAGCAGTCACACTGTGGCCTTCAGGGTGCACTAACTTCTTGTGTAACAAAGGTGCCACAATAAATAACAGCGATATTTTAATAGACACAGGTATGATAATGAAAAGCTATACTTCTTCCATAAAGCACAATTGTGGAATTAAATATTTATAAATGATATTTAGAACTCCTAAGCCCTCAAAGTACCTCCCTGCTCCCCACCCCTGCACGCATAATATATGTTGACACTGAAGAACCAAACCAGTTCAGTGTGATTAAGTACAGAGGCAAATGACATGTTTCACAAACCCCCTCCTCCTCCCCCCACCGAAACAGCAAGATTTTCCGCACGTTCTTCTTGACAACTTTAAGTAAAACCTGCAGCAGAAAAGTAGACTCTCAATCTGTACATGCATACAGTACGTGCATCCAGTGCAGGGGTCTCAAACTCAACTTACCTGGGGGCCGCTGGAAGTAGAGTCTGGGTGAGGCTGGGCCGCATCAAGTATTCCACCACCATGGTGGTGGTGGGCCGTTCATCCCACGGCCGGCCCGGGCACCGCTGGTGCTTTGAAGGCCGCAGGCCCCCTCCCCCGTGCCCCACCCGTCCCGGCAAATGGCCCATGGGCCGCGAGTTTGAGACCCCTGATCTAGTGTCTGGCTTCAGACTGAAACTACATCCTCTCCCACTGGGTAATTTTCAGACTGAAGTCCTTGGAGAAAGAAGTAAAGCGAATCTTTATAAATCTGCTATTGTTCTAAACTATCCTGCACTGAGGAGGGGGTTGAATGAAATGACCTCCCAAGTCCCACCAAATATTCTGCCTCTATCTATCCTTTCCAAACAAATTTGTCTACTGAAGCACTACCAGTAAAACCCAATCGATTGCTAAGATTCTGCAGATGGTGAATGGTGCACTCTAGGTTTGTGTGAGACCAAGTGCAAGCATGTTGGACCACACACATGCCTTTTTCAAACTTTATAATCTAAAGGGACATATACTATTTTTGAAAGCTCCACCGAGAAACTAAATTACCCCATTTACTGTAACAGGTTTGGTTCTGGTCAGTGTGCACATGGAAGACTAGCTGGGAACCTACCCCACATGCCCTTGAATTCCATGATGGAAGACAGGTAGAAAAGAAATATAATAAATTGTAATATATGTAATAAATAGCTGAACAATTATACAACTTTATTAATGCCTTAACTGCTTTGACAAAAGATAATGCTGATGGTATCTAAATAAGCAAAAGGAATTATAAGAAAGTAAATAGGCAGGACAGTATATAGACGCTATTTCAGACTCTCTGCAGATTGACTGAAGGAGTAGGCAATATGATTCCAATGGGCACTAGTGTGCCCATCAACACCTTTCTTGGCACCCAGCACGATACTCTACCTTTTATTTTTATTTTTTTGCCAAATTAACACTTTTTAACTGGCAATTGGGATTGCCTCTAAGCAAAGTGAGGCCCTCCAATTGTGTGCATGTGTATGTGCATGTGAGAGAGAGTGCACATACTGTATGGGAGGGGTGATCATAAGTGAAAGAAAAAGCAGAGAAGCAGGGGGAAGACAAAGAGTTCGACTTCTGTGAAATAGCCTCTTTTCCATGCTGATAACTTGCTTACTGTGATAAGGTATTGCTTACTGCGTTCGCCCTCTACTCAGTCCTTTGGGCATATTACTTCTCTTGTTGTGACAAGTCACCCCTTTCAGCCAGCCATTTCATAGGGGTGCTCAAGGCAGTTTCTCAAATTGCCAAACGTGCCACAGGAGAAATGTGTACCTGTTATCTATTGGCAGTCAAGCTTTCATATATACAGTTTCTTTATGCAAGTCTGTTAATCCACTGTATCTACTTTTGGTTGTGTTGTAGAACTGCAAACTGATATCGTCACAAGAGGTTATCCTTTCCATCACTTTATCTAATCTCCAAGTAGCACTAGTCTATTGCGGAATAATTCAATTACTCAAATAAGTAAATAAGTGGAAGTGTTCTTCTACTTACAGAAATATTATGCCCCTTTCTCCATTCTGAAGAAAACCTGGGAAAATGGTCTTAGGAGCAAAACCAGAGGGCAGCAACATTATACAGAAAACCTCATAATGTTAAAAAAAGCAATAGACCAGCTACCAGAATAGATCATCTCAATTCTAGAAAGACTTTTTACAGTTTGAGTGTTCAAAAATATACCTTAAATTAGGGATAGTCAAGATGGTCCTGTTCAGAAGTTTAAGACTACAACTGATGTCAACCCCAGTCAATGTGAAAAGGGGTTAAGGATTATGGGAGCCATTGTCACTCAAAATCACAGGTTTAGGCCTGCCTTAAACCAAACCCAATCTACCGGATAAATAAGTGTCTTTTACAACAGATTGTGCTGAACCAGTCCACAAGTGTTTTGAAATACACCTGGATGTATAGCTAATGTGCTTCTTTTGAATAAGCTCAACAGCTACATTTCTTTTCCAATGGCCAGTTCCTCAGAGTAGGGTATCCAACCAGGTATTTAAAGCTTGCTGACTGTAAAAGAAGGTATCATCTTCCTCTATGTAAACATATTGTCCTGTTGAATACTGAAAGGTGGGAGGGGGGAGAATCTCAGAGAGAAACTGTGTGTGTTTCCAGATGGGAAGAACTCTTAGTATTAGTAAGCAGAAGGCACTGTGCAGCTGTTCCATCTTTTTTTCTTCGTGGATAGTTTTCATTGAGGAAAAGACCAGTACAAACAGATAGTGATGTTGAGGTGTCCTTCAGTCCAGGAAAAATTATATGAATAAGAAAGGACAATGGTGGGGTAACAGCACCCAAAAACAACACAAAAGATACAGGACAAAGGTAGAACAAAGGAGATGGATCTTCCATATGACAGAAAAAGGCATGGCTAGATTAAGAGAAAGTGAGTGTAGCTAATGAGGCCATCATGGAGCAAATGGCAATCCAGCAAATTATAACCACTTCCACCACCCGAAAGGGTTCGAACTTTGCAGATGAGACCAAGGTGAAACTGCAAGATGGGGGCAGGGGGGAAGCAAAAGACTTGGAGCTTACTGAGAATGAAAGCAACATAATGGGCATGGGCAACAGGCAGAAGGCTATCTCCCTCTGCATGTATCATTAAAGAGCCCACATGGTGTGATTAGTATAAAGTATTTCCATTCCTTTGCAGGTGTGTGTTGGAGGGAAAGGATCTAGGTATTGTTTGGCAGCTCTCCCCACCTTCCCTCCCCCTCTCCACTGTTGCACAGATGTCCCGTCAAAAGGGTGAAAACGCTGAATGACAGCAGATGCCCTATAAAAATGCCTTGCTGAGCAGGTCTGGCATCTTGTTGCAAAGTGTCTACACAGCCTGGCCCCCATGTGCAGGTAACAAGGAGAAAGAGGGTGTACACATCAAAGGTCTGACATTTGTGAGGCACAGCACGCAGGAGGGCGTGAATTATAGGCTTTGATGTTTTTGTGGCAGGGATGGAGTTAGCGTGAAGATCATTTAGAAACCGCCATTTGCAGCTGCCCATAAGGGCCAGGCAGGCCCTTAAAACAAAGGATCAGATTTAACAGAGACTGTTGGGGAGTGGAGGGACTGGAAAGTCAGTCTCAGCTTAGGCTGAGCCACTTTCTGAAGCTTTTCCTTCCAATGCTTTCTCATGCTTCAACCAATCATCCTCTTCTAACTCCTTAGAACAATACCAACTTCTCTTCTTCATCTACTTCCAGCTAAAGAACAGAGGGACTGTTTTATGTGTCCTTGATAACTACACAGTCTTAAGGTATCTGAAGGATACTGCACCAAGTATATGCATAAGAAATAAAAGTAATTTATGTTTTCCACATTACTTGGAAAGAAGACAAACATAAGGAAAGCTTTTTTTTAATGGCACTTTGAGCCATGATAAATTCTTCAATAGCTATAAGTCAAAATGGACGCAGTCTTACATTCAAGCTGATCATGTCTCTCAATCTGACAGCAGCAAGCAAGAAGTCAATAGCAAGGAATGGCTCATGCCATAATTCACTTGGTATATTGTATTCTCTTTTTCTTTCTGAGCATCTACCCAGCTCCAGAAACTTTTGGAAATAATATACCAGCTAAATCAGATCTCTTATGGCAAGTCTTTGCAGGGTAAGCCATATGAGGAGAGACTGAGGGAACTGGGTCTTTTCAGCCTGGAAAAGAGGAGACTCAAAGTGGACCTGTTAGCAACATATAGGTATGTGAGGGGGTGTCGCATGGAGATGGGTCATCACCATTTCCCCCCTGCAGATAAGGGCAGGAAGCATTCCAATGAAGCAATGCTCAGGAAAGCAAGATTCAAGGCAGATGCCAGGAAGTATTTCCAGACGGTTATGACCCCTATCGTATGGAATGGGCTTCCACGGGAGGTGGTTGAAGCCCCATCGGAGAGGATGCTTAAGGACAGGCTGGACAGGCACATGGTAGGCATGTCATGAGTGGAGCTGGCTGGAGCAGGGGGTCAGACTAGATGGCCCGGAAGACCCCTTCTGACTCGCTCTGTTTCTGTGTTTCTGCCCTCTGTCTCCTAAGTTCAAATGGTTAATCCAAAGCTAGCTGATGCTCTCAGAAACAGAGTTGAGAAATACCTGGGTTTAATATCCGGGTGATTCATGCATCATACAGTTTCACTTCTTCCACTACAAAAAGGGGCAATGAAGGCTGATATAGCAAAGAATGTGAAACAATAGAAATATAACTTGAAATTAAGGACAAATCCCCAGCTATCCTCCACAATCTCTACTATATAAATAATGGTCCAGGCACTTCAGCTGATCCATAACTGGACAGCAAGATTGTTAATGGGGACTGGATTACATGAACATATTGTGCTAGGCTTCCAGCTGCACTGGCTGCCTGTTGAAGGCCGATTCAAAGTACTAGTATTAACATTCAAAAGCCCTAAAGAACCTGGGGCCAGCTTAACTGAAGGAATGCCTTGTCTCATATGTGCTTACCCAGACCCTGAGGTCATCTTCGGGGGTAAGGGAAGTGAAGAGGGTGACTATCAGGAGAAGGGCCTTTTCGGTTGTAGCACCCTGGTTATGGAATAAGCTCCCCAAAGAAGTGCATCTAGCACCTACTCTGTATTCTTTTCAGCACCAGGTGAAAATATTTTAATTTTCCCAGTATTTTTATTGTTCATTTTTTAACTTTAGTTTTAATATTGCATTTTATCCTTTACTATACACAGAATAAAATGCAAGATATAGATTGCTATATCTCTGTGCTCATTTGGTTGCAACTGATGTGGTTTTATTGTCTGTTTTTTTCCTTGCTTGTAAGTTTTAACTTTTATTAACTGCCCAGAGACCTTTGGCTACTGGGCCATATAAAAATGAAATAGATTAACAAATACAATAACTTTTTAACAATAACTGGTTGGCCAAGGAGGGTTATTGTTGTAAGCTCTGCAAGATGGAGCTGGTAGTTCTGTAGATCTGGGGTAAATCAAACTCTCTCCCCACTGAAGCCTTCTCTACTGGATTTGTGGACCACATAAAGAACCTAGTAACTCTTTTAGACTGGAGTCAGGACAAAGTTTCTCATTTGGACTAAGAGGGCCTCTCCTTGACAGATATGTACCACCCTTCCTGACACATACACACTTGGGAAGTTCTTTATAACTTCCTATCCCTTATTTTTCACAACCATTCTTTCCCCTTGGGTTTTACTGTTCCAGATGGCTGGCAGTAGTTGTTGTTTTTCCCTTTATTAAGCATAGTGTTCTCACACGTGGAGTGCCACTTTGCTATTTTCTGTCTAGGCCTCTCTCCCTTAAAATGTTGCTTTCCTAGCTTGCAATCCCCCCATCCCACCCCTCCACTATCATCCTAAGCAATGGTTCATACGTTTTTGGAGCCACTCTTCTTCACTGAAACTTATTTTATTTATTTATTTATTTATTTATTTAGAAAATGTCTATGCTGCCCCATTCGCCGAAGCCTGGGGGCGGCTCACAGTTCACTTCCAGGCCTCTGTAACCCAACATCAAATTTATGTTTGGCATGCAGGTGGAGTTCCTCAGAAGCAACTGTATGCATGCTGAATCTCTGCAACTTTCTCTGAGTTGGGGCAAAACCATTGTTCTGCATACACCTCCTCTTCCCAATTATCTTACAAAGCCCCTTACTTACGCGTATCTACTCAGCTGTAAAACCTGAGCTAGAAGTTGCACAAATGACAGAGGCATGGCTATACCACCCTCCCAGAAAATCGAGGAGGCTCTGTGATTTGCAGCATAAGAAGCAAAGAAGGTAAGTGTAAATTAGCCTACCCAGCTGCTCTAGTCAATGACCCGAAGAACAGGAACTTAGCATTTCCTTCTTCCAGCTGCTCTTTGCTGTTCTCTCTCATGGTCTCCTGCTTACCTCCTGCCCTTTCACCCTGCCCTACACCTACCCAGACTAGGGCTTGCTTAACAAAGGGAGAGAGGGCTGCTGCTTCTTTCCAACACACAGCCAATTGCTTGCTTATTCAGATGCTTCATAAAAACCAGCTTCTGCCTTTTCCCTCTCAACTCTGTGACCAAATTTAACCCATGCTCATGTAACACTGGTTTGTACTGGTTTAGTTTTAAAATGACAGGCTGGATGCTGATGATGAAGACAAAACATCTCCATCTGCCCCGGTTTTGAAGAGATGAGCCTTTGTTTCAATGAGATGAGCCTCTGTCTTTTATTTCAACTGGAAGCTAAGGAGCACCTATTGTAGGAGTGGGAAACATGTGGCCCTCTCAATGTTTCGATGTATATTTCCCAACAGTGAAGGATCATGGAAGTGGTAGGCCAAACCATTTAAAGGGCCACAAGTTGCCCACCCCTGATGTACAAAGTAGAATTAAATTCCTAAATTCCTGAATATCAGGGCCATATGGGATTGATCTGGGGCTATGAAGAATGTTATTTAGTGTCTGCTTAGGGGAAAAAATATGGCTGGCAAAACTGTCATCATGACCAAGCCAGGGTTGAAAATGCCTTAAGGAACCCCATCACCACTTATGGTTCCCCCCACCCCCGGCAAAAAACAAAACAAAACAAAACAAGAAAAAACACCTGAAGAAACAAAAACATAGTAGAAAGGTAATAGATTAAATATGCTAAAAAATTCTATTCCTTATTATATGAATAACCAAGTTATGAGTGTGGCTATCTGATTGCTCTGAATGGATGATCTCTCACTATCAGACTACTGTTGTATGGGGAAGAGGAGTGACAGAGTTTGCGTGGAAAGAAAGAAACAATGAGAGACTGGTGAACATTTCTAAATGGATTGGGTGGAAGAGGTTTAATAGGACTGGTACTAAAAAAATTCACACATTTTGCTGGCCTATGAAGAACAATACCTCCGCATGTTAAAGTGCAAACAAAGTACAGTGAGCCACACAGCTTGGCCCTGTGCATTCAACCTCACCATTCCATTCTACACACAGCCACTTGTATTTCCAGGAATACTTCTGTGCCTTCCTCAACTGCATGTGTGGAGATTCTCTCCTGGTGGCTTTGCCGCAGCTCCTGTTTGAAGTTGCACCAGATGGGAGTCTGGGCCAAGGATAAATAAACCAATCAAGTCTGAGAAAACAATCCCACAATCCTTCTGCCTGCACCAATGAAGGAGAAGGACCTGAGGAAATGCTGTGATGCTGTGATAATTTCCCTCCAACTACCCTTAAAAACTCCTCTTCTTGACAGTGTTCCGTATGCTGTATTTGTGGGGGGTTTGTTTTTCTAACATGGTGAACACATGGACTTTCCAAAGCCCATTTATTTTACCTTAGGGATCCTGGGGCTTTCAGTTGAGAGCACTGCAAGATATCTTTGGACACACACTTTCTTCTTTCAAGGGGGAGGGAAAATCCATGTAGTGATAACTACAAGAGAATATTTAAGATTGGCTTATTTTGGGTAGAACTCACCCACTTCACAGACAAAGAGGATTAGAAATCAAAAGATGCGGTGTGTGCCTTGAAAATGCTTTTCAAATAAACTCACCTTGGTCAATTTAAGTAGGGACCATTCTGTGTACGGACCACATAATACTACTTATTTCTTAAAATCAAACCATTTGATCACATTTATTTATTTATACTTTTTTACTTTAACTAACAAAAACTGGGACACCAGAAATTAGATTCTGCATATTGTAAAAGCAGTATCTATTGAAATGTCTCCCATAAGTGCTTTCCCCTCTGCTTTGTGCATTAACAGTCTCATTAGTATTTCAAAATTCCAGTTCAGTGGATGCCACCCAAGGTAAATTTCGGTATTAGTTTAATTTAATTTGGGTTACTAGTTTAGTACTTTTCCTGTGTTTTGGCCTTTTCATCAATGCAATAAAGATAGCTAGTGATTTCATCCTAGGCACACATATATGGGAAACAGAAGGACCCCGCTGCAGCCATAATATACATCTCAGGAAAGGACATGCTGTCCTATACTTGGGAGTAAGTCTGAATAGACTTACTGAATAGACTTATAGGACTGCATTGTAAATTAGTCCGCCCACAATACTATTTTTCCTAACAATGGCACTGCAAAGGTTTGTATAAGTACAGGACTATAGTAACAAAACAAAACACAGACTGCACTATTTCTCTTTAAGAATTACTCATTCTGTTTCAATGGCACATAACAACAATTTCTGTTTAATTAGGTTTTCTTATGACCAGCTTTAATAGATAATTCCCACATAACTATCACCAAACATATGCCTCACCTGTTCTCAGGAATGCATATCAATATGATACACACAGGTACAAAGCCCTGCCACAATGCTCATGCCCCACCCCCTTTATTTATTTATTTTTTATTTTTTTGCTGGAGGGTCTTAATCTTCCGCATTGGTGACTGGGTGCATTCCCAAGCACACTGCTGACCCAGACTCCAGCTGCCCAACCATTTTAATTTCCCCAAGAGTGGTTAGAGGGTCACATAAGATTCCACATGACACCAGAAGCACTTGGGAAATTAGGGTGGTACAGTGGATGAAGCTCAGATGTACGATACACAGCTGCATGTCCTCCTTTGAGGATATGGACATGGGACAATTCTTTTTTATGTGGATAGGACATACCCTCCATAGTTCTTACTGTACTGCAATTCCATCATCACTCCCATATTATGGGCATGCATGCATTCAGACAGACACACACACGCGCACGCTCACACTTGTCTGAGCAAGAAGAAAGTGTGAGACAGGAGTGCAATGCATCTTGAAGTAACCCGATCTGTTAACACAAGCTCCCTCTTGATGTGGGCAGCCTGCTCTTTACAGCATTAAGGGAGCAACATTTCATGGAAAATTCAATAAATAGCCTCTTGTCCAGCCAGACGTCTGTAAACAAAGGCTTCCAAATTCAATCAGGCTGTGGCCTCACTGTGGCGTTTATGGGCAAAAGTGGAGATATGAGACACAAAGAGAGAGAGAGAGAGAGAGAGAGAGAGAGAGAGAGAGAGAGAGAGAGAGAGAGAGAGAGATTATGTGTTTATGTGTAGGGCCCTCAGTGAAGTTGTGAGGGGAAAGGAAATTTTCTTACCGTAAATTCCAGTACTGCAGTGTGTACAAAGGAAAGTCTCAATATTCTGCAGAAGTATGGGGGCACCTTATGCTTTAGGATGGAGATGGTATTCTCTGATTTTCTATCTGGAAAATCAAGAGCCTCAACCCCTGTAAGCCAATTCCGCATATACATGTGAAAAAAACAATTAAAATAAACCAAAAATAAAACACAAACATAGTGGATGTAGGCAAGACAGGCACACTCTGAAAAACAGGAATGTACAAGCAGGACCTACAACAAAATGTTGAAGCACAAGAGTGTTTTGTGTTCTAATCAGTCTACCCTGTGTTAGTCCAGCATACTCCTCATGATGTGTTGTGTTGTGTTGTCAGCTTTTCATAGTCACTCAGCAGGCTCAGTTTTTCCTGGACTTCTTTGGGTTCCACTAATGTTTTGAAATCAGTTGCAAAAGCCCAAGTAACAGCTCTGCAACTCATTTCCATGAAAGACCTATTCACATCTCTTATGAAACAGATGGAAACTGTCTGAGGGGGAATCTTCTACACGACTTTACAATACTGATGATTCCCCTACATCACCTAGAACTCTCAGCTGAGGCACAGACATGGAGATGTGAAGAAGAAGCAAATGTATAAGCCTTCCACACCTTCTTTGCTGTAGGCAAGGTTTTCCTTTTATGTCTCACTTCTCTTAAAAAAATCACCTGCAGAGAAGCTCCAATGGGTTAACCAGCCATTATTGGGATCCTGGCTGTAATCCAAAGGTGTGAAGTCAAAACTTCCAGTTAAAGCTAAACTGAAGTTGTATCAGTTTTCATTTTTGTATTAAAATGCTTACATTTGATGAGGAAGAAGCTTTTTTGAACAGATAAGTAAATAGCATGAATAGCTTTTTCTCCATTCTAATTGAGACACAAATTCCAGCATCTCTCAACTAAGTTGAAGTTCAGACAGTGCCCTTTATATTATATACCTGCCCTCTCCAAGTTGCCCATGTCTGGGGTGATGAGAGTTGTACTCATAACATATTTGAAAGGTTTCAGGTCGAGGAAGACTGGCATATTCCCTCTCTCTCAGAAAAGGCGTAGAACCCTCAGGCCAGGGGGTCAACTCCAGCCCTCCTGAAGTCCCAATCCAGTCTTCCAGGGTACCCTAGACCAACTTTTTCCAAACTACGAAACATCTATTAGTGCCCAGAATTTGTGCATTTCACTCTCCCCCATCCTCAGAGATTGAAATAAGCTGCTTCTCCTACAGCTTAATTTCTGACAGTAAGCTTTAAACTAAAATATGCTGGTATTTTTAGTATGTGATTTTTGCCCCTTTTGTCTTTGTCCCTGTCCACCACTGGTACACAGCTCTTAAAAACTTATCTAAAACAGAATTTGGCCATTAGACTGAAGAAACAGGTGCCTTTTCCTATTCCAGGCCATCTAACTGGAAAGAGCTCTACTGAGTCCTGCATGCATGGCAAAGGAAGACTTAAGAAAAACACCAAATAGTACATCTGTTGAAAGTATGGGGAACTTGTGGCCCTCTGGAAGTTGTGGAACTCCATCTCCCATCAGGTCTAATCCACATGGCTAATAGTTAGGGATCACAGTAGTTGTAATCTAAAACATCTGGAAGTGCCAGGTTTTTTGCCCTTGGACTAGTGTAAAAGGACCTCAGGTATTGCTGCAGGAATCTCACAATGTATCTTGACACTGGAATCAACAACCTAAGCTTTCTTCCATGTACCACCCTGAAGGGAGGCTCAGGTGGTAGCAATAAAGAGAAAGCCTTCTCAGTGGTGGCCCTTCAATGTCCCCAACATTGTTAACCCTTTGACACAAGTATAAGATTGCCGCCTTCTCCAAGGTTTTCAAGGATATTTATTAGCATATGGAAGGCATTTATTTCTGACTGTACTGAAATTATTTTAGCTAATTTTTTTAAAAAAATCTGTTTTACATTTTGTCTTTTTGTGGTTTTTGTTTTTATGTATTTATGTGAATTGCTCAGATAGCTTTGGCTACTGGGTGATACTGAAATAAAATTAATAATAATAATTCCCTTCACAGGCCTGGAGAGTATGCTTCAGGGAGCACATGGCCTCAGTGAACAAAATGGGGAAGCAGTCCAGGGAAAAGGGGAAAACAGTCCCTTAGCACTGATTCACCTCTTCCTTGAAGACCCCTCCTAATCATAGTGGTGATGTGTCGAGTATTCAAATACAATCCCTAATCCTCAGGAAGCAGTTTTGAAGTCAAGTGCTGTGGAGAATACTAGTCTGATCCCAGTAATGAAGGAAGGTTTCTGAAGAGTGTTACAATCAAGAGTATTTTGATTCTCAGGATGGGGAAAGACACAAGTAAGAAAACTTGAATGGAGCAGCAAAAAGGAAAGTGATGTCCAGGGCAGGTTCAGGTACAACTTCTGAGACATGCTTAGTCTTATGGGATGTTATTTACCAACCTGCTTCTATTTTTTAAAGCATCAGTTCACTGTCCATGTGTATGTATAAAATTAGAATTGCTTCAGCTATCCACTGAAACCCTAATGTGTCAAGCAGTCATCGTAGCCACAAAATTAGAAAGAAGCCACTGTTCAATATACCCTATTGTGTTTTATATCTCCTAACATGTCTAAGGATATATTCACATCAGAGCTTTTCATTTGCTTTCATCACTATATTTAGAAGAACAGGAAATGCTCATAGCTTTGTAAAGTTCATGCTTGTTCAGCTCTAAATTGGTGCTAAAAGCAGTCTAACCATTGTAACCTTAGCCCTCTTTCCCTGCCCCAGCACTCCATTGCCTTGGCATCAGTTTTTGTCTCTACTGTCCTCTTCTGGGAAGTCTGGAAAAGCTGCCGAGGATTTAGTGTAGTTTGGGGGGCAGGGGATGGTAAAGAAAAAAGAAAAGAAACTTCAGAAGGAAATGAAGACATGGATGGGCAACCTTTTGTTTATTTTACTTCATATATTGAATAAATATTGCCTTTGAGTTAGAATAAAATTCTCTAGGCAGCTTAGTAATTATAAAGTTATTAATATATCGTATTGCAATGTCAGACCAAGAACAGCAGCATATCATATAAGGAAGGAATTAGAAGTGGTAACCACTAAAAACAGATTAAAATTAAAATGTAAATGCTTGGGAGTTTGTGTGGTACCCAAAAGACAAATGTCTCAGTCCCAGATATTCTTAGAATGACATGTAAAACTAGGATTCACTGACACTTAGGCTCAGAACCTGTTGCCAGTGTCAGAGCCAACCCTTGGAAGATAACAAAGAAGTAATAACTAAGAGCCATGTGTCTCTGAGCATAAGCAGAATGTCTTTCCTCTTCTTTATCAGGAAGAAGAGCTTCTGGTCTAGGTGTGTAACTCTGAGACAGGCTTCATGTGTCTCCTCTCAGAGGTTAAGCTCTTTCACTAAGCCCTCAAGTTTTAAAAACATTATCTTTTACATTTTAAATTGCAGAAACTAGCCCTAAGTAAGGTCATCTTTCAATATAAATGGTAAGAATTTCAGAATACATGATAAGTACATAAGAGCCACCAGGCTGGATCAGACCAAAGGTGCACCCATACTAGGATTATGTTTACAGAACGGTCAACCAAGTTGCCTGTGGGAAACCTTGAAATGGAACATGGGTACAACTGCACTTTCCCACTCATGTTTCCCAACAATTAGTGTACATAGGCATACTGCCTCTGATAATGATAGTAAGACATAGTCACCAGGGCCATTGGTTGCCTGTATTAATTTGACCCATCTCCTTTTAAAAATATCCAAATTGATGACCATCACACTATCCTCTGGTACTCACTACTATATCCCTTTCAGACATTTCAAGAGCAAAAGAAGTGGGAATTTCTATTTGTTGTATACTTCTATTCTCAAAGAATACATGAAGACAGTCCTTACATTCTTAGTGAGGTGAGGTGAGAAAGGAGGTGAGAAAGCAGGATCAGTTTCCTGGATGAGGCTACTCCTTGAAAAGGCCCACCATCCCCAGACTAAACTGGAAAAGCCTATGAATCTTCCACCTATAATGCATAGAAGATTTAAGACCATACCAATACCAGAAGACTAACACAGCCTATGTGGGTGTGCATGAAATCCAACTCTGTATGAGCTGGGCAACTGGCCGCCTACATTTTTCAAGAAGAATTTATGGTAAGCATAAAATTATCTTTTCTCCAAAGGATGCAGGACAACAATCCCTACACTTTGGGACATGACAATGGACCTGGCTATGCACGGCTAAGTTGCGGAGAGTCATTGGCACAACTAACTTACATAGAGCCCTGTTGGCTTCTTGAAACAGAATGAGAGTGAGATCACCTCCTAATTTCCATGAAAAACCAAACTGTCTTTGGCAGGACTGGATTCCCTTTTGGAGAAGTCCTTAGGCACTGTGCATTGTAGTGCTGAATGGGCCAAAGGCAAAAGTGGGTAGTGCTGGAAAAATACATCCTCTCTATTCAGTTGTTACCACTATATCATACAGACTTGACTACTCACAGCTGGACAAGCCTCTGCTGTACTCAGTGGTTAGCAGGACTGAATCACTCAGCAGACCTTTCAAATATCATTTCAAACACCAAGCCCTGTTTTTCATACTTCACCAGGTGATAAGGAAGGCTGGCATATTCCCTCTCTTTCAGAAAGGGCATAGAACCCTCAGGCCTGGAGGCCAAATCCAGCCCTCCTACAGTCCCAATCCAGCCTTCCAGGGTACCCCAGACCAACTTTTCCCAAACTACGAAACATCTATTAGTGCCCAGCATTTGTGCATTTCACTCTCCCCCATCCTCAGAGACTGAAATGCCTCTCCTACAGCTTAGTTACTGACAGTAAGAACTTTAAGCTAAAATATGCTGGTGTTTTTAATATTTGGGTAAGCAGGACTCTTACCAACTGTCAGACAATTTCTCCCACCTCTGGTTGTCTTTATCAGACTGGAACTCTGCATTCTTGGTAAAGTTGCCACTGAAGCCAGCAAGGAAACTGCCCCCAGCGTTACTGGAAACCTTCAGCCAGCAGCGGTTCTCTCTGGGGAGACCAGACCAGGACGTAGGGATCCAATAATGATGAAAAGGGGAATGACACCCTTCAGGGGAGGGCAAAGGTTGCCACAAAAGCATCTTTCTTGTTCTTTTTTATTTGTTCAGAGGTCTCTCTTGCTTCTTAGGGTGTGAGGATATGACTTGGGTGGAAGATAGGAAACCAAATGGAGAGATTGGGGGGATGGGCAGTTAGGGCAGTAGGTAAGGCTCTCAACATGCTAAACAGGTTGTGACAATGGACTGGATAAGATCAATCCAGGTATGACTGAGCGGATTCCTGGGTGGATCCTCTAAACAGATGGAAGATGTTCAGCCTATTCTGCATGAGGCTGCATTCTCCTTGAAGGAACAGATTCATAGCTTGGGGATCCAACTGGAGCCATCTTTGTCACGTGAGGCTCAGTGGTACAGAGTGCTTTTTACCACCTTCAGCTGCTGGCCCAGCTATCTCAACCAGGGATAGCCTGGTTTCAGTAATCTGAGCTCTGATAATTTCTAAAATAGATACTGTCATGCACTCAAAGCATAGGTGGTCTTGCAGACAGTTCAGAAGCTGCAGCTTGTGGGAAATGTGGCAGCTAGGCTGATATCTGAAACCAGAAGGTCTAGCACATAACAACAGTTCTGACCCAGTTGCACTGGCTGCCTATACACTTCCAAGCCCAATCCAGTTTTAGCTATAAAACCTTACATAGCTTTGGGCCACAATCCTTGATGGAACACCTCTCCAATCTATCTGGACCTCCAATGCAATCTATCTGGACACTCCAATCAATACCTAGGGCCTTCTGACTGTCACCTCTGAGGGAGGCCCAGATGGCAGCAACAAAGAGGAGGGCCTTGAATTTGGAAGCCTCCAAATTATGGAATGATGTCCCCACTGAGGCTCACCTAGCAGTAACTTTACTCTCTTTCAGCATCAGGCCAAGTCTGCCCTCTTTACTGAGGCTTTAATAGCTTGAAATGGGGGTGGTGGTCAACTGTTTTAAGAGGCCAATCCATGAAACTGTCCTAGCTTTTTAAGTGGGTAGAATTCAGCTTTAAATTTTAATGAGATGTTGTGTTTTTAATCGTTATTTGTAGTTTGTATTTTATATTGTATTTTACTAATTGTTGTACACTAGCCAGAGAACTTTGTCAATAATAGTAATAATCTTAACTATACAGCATCCAGTGAAATTGCCAATTAAGCTGTCCTTCCTGCTCTTTGGAATGTTAGGCTGGGCTACTACAATTTCTTTCATACTAAAATATGAAAGAATTTGCTTGAGCTCTATATTTGCTCAAGCAAATATAGAGCTAGTCTTTGTTGCTCATAGTGATGTTGATGAGGCTTCTTACAAAGAGCTCCCCGTTTGCATCAAAAGGCTCTTCAGGTCTGCCCTTGCTCTCAAAACATAACTGCCCCCTAAGTGTCCACCACAAGCATTTTGGAATATTTCATCACCTATTCAGGCAAGGGGTGCAATTTATTAACCAGCTAATGTACTGAATCATGTCTGGTCATGCTACCCATTGTATCATACCCATCCTGGTCCAGGGCTTTTGGGCAAGGCATCATGAGAGGCTTTAATAAGGGCTTAAGGAAAATTGTCTTGGGTTCCCTCTGGAATTGTCAATGGTGATTTATGTTCGTGCATCTTGTCAATCATACTCAAATAAACTGCTTAGCTAGAAACTTGAAGAAAATGTCAGCCAGAAATGTGCAATTTATGCAGTGCCTCACTTGGACCATAACCTCCTTCAACCATTCCCTTCCATTTACCTTAGAAAAGACCCAGATGTGTCCCAGGGACAGATCCTTCACCAGGCCTCCTGTCTTGTTTCCCCAAACCCCACTAACGCAGCCAAGGTGCTGCACTTGCTCACTGTTGGTCTGCTATGGTCCTAGGGAAAGGGGAACTCCAACCCATTTTTCTAATGCCAATTTCTAATTTATTTTAATCATCTATCTGGCAGGTACCTCGAGTAGCCCCCTAAAGAGGAAACAACAGAACAACCAGGAGGGGTGAACTGTGCACCAAGAACAATTAAAAGGTACAGTGAGTTGACACAGCAGGAAGAAGCTGGAGTTGCCAGTCACCATTCTCCTCACATTCTATCATCTTACCTGCTTACATGGCCAGGTTAGGCCTGGCTCTGAGAAGAAAGACTTTCTCCAGTGATCCTGATGGCTTCCTTCCAGAAAGCACTGACTGATGGTTTGAAGTTCATAGGGCTCCAGCAGCTTCTTACACTGGGTACTGGAGCTGTCATTGCCTTAAACAGTTCTCTCATTCTTCCCCTGACTTCCCAGACCAACAAGAAAGGGAAGATGCCATCTTAGCAGTGGCTGAGTGAGCAAGTACAGTGGTGGTCTTGGATCTGATCACAGGACTGCCACTGAGCCCTCTTGTTCTGAGGTTCCCAGGGCTACAACAGCCTGGAGCTGGTTGAAGTTGGAGGATCTCTTGGGGCTCACTCATGTCCTACCTGTTTTCTATCCTACCTGGACCTTTTGGGAAGGGAAGGGAAAGGGAAATATGAGAGGCCTAAATTAAAAGAAAAACAAAACAGCAATGAAAACAAAGGAGAAAAATAGCAAGCTCTTATTGCCTGTTAGCAAGGCAAATCTAAGAGTAACATCCCCCAGGAAGGAAACTAATTCAGCAAGTTGGCCCAATTCCATGAAAGTTCCATGAAAAGAACAATCCAAAGTACAGAGACTCTTCTGAAGAACAGGCTGTTGTTGTTATGAGCTGTCAAGTCATAGCCTAGTAATGACGTCCCTATGAATGAGTGTTCTCCAAAATGTCCTGCCCTTGACAGCCCTACTCAGTTCTTGTAAATTTAAGTCTGCAGTTTCCTTTATGGAATCAATTCATCTCATGGTTGGTCTTCCCCTTCTTCTTTCTGCCTTCAACTTTCTCTGGCATTATTACCTTCTCCAGTGACTCTTGCCTTCTCATGATGTGCCTGACGTACAAAAGCTTCAGTTACATTATTTTTACTGCCAAGAAAAGTTGGGACTCAATTTGATCTGGGACCCACTTTTTCATCTTTTTGTTGGCTTGTAGTATTCATAAATGGACAACAAGCAGGGAATTGGGATTATTTTCCACTGCTGATTTTGGCTTCTTGTGAAGCACTCCGTGAATAAAGAGGAGACATAAAGGGATATCTCCAAATGGGTCTGTGTGGTCCATTTCGAAATTATAGCCCAAATGTTATTTCAGGAGTTAAAACATGTAAGAAATGAATCCAACATACCAGGCTTGGCAGTGAGAAAGGGAAATCCCTTCCAATGTTAAACAAGCCCTTAGTGAAACCATCTCCCCCCTCCTTGTCCTCTAGTGTTCAGGGCTGATAGGATCCATCTCTACTGAAAAGTGTCCAATTTGTCATGTCATGCCCAGCTGTTAACCTCCTGTGGAGGAGCCATAGGGAAGACTTGGTTTCTCCTATTTATTTATTTGCTACTTGGACAATGGGAGCCCAGGGCCTGCTGAGCTCTTTATAATAAAGCCACCAACAATTCCCCCTCCTCTGCCTCCCCTCTAGAATCTCCACTCCTCATGTCAACACTACTAGCCAAGCTGCAGGTGTCACTGGGTATTAACCCCTCCTTTGCTGGCAGCTCCACTGAAAGGCAATCACAGATGGGAGGCTGGAGAGGGAGGAGCAGAGAAAGGAAGAACAAGAGGACACTTGGTTTTGGTACAAAGAGTAAAAGGCCAACCGATAACCATCGCTCCGGAAAGCTTACTGCATCACTGCAGGGGGGGGTAAGCAAAGGAGCAGCCAGCCTCCCCCCAACTGGGCTGCCTAGCCACCCAGAGAGAGATGGAGCAGGGAGCAAGGGGGAGGCTGGCATGTTCACTACAGCAGAGGAACACTTAGCAACTGTGCCCAGGAGCCTGGCAGCATTAAGTAAGTACAGCATACAAGGGCTGAGAGTAGCCCGTGCACTGAGCAGTCAGGTGAGGAATCATTTATTATAAACTAAAGGAATGCGTAACAATGCTATTGAAGAACTGCATGTTGCCACTATGAGATGCACCATAAAAACAAATAACAAATTATCAACTCTTCCCACAGCAAACAAAAGACATACATTAGGTCCTGTGCATCTGCTTTAAGAACATCCCTGACTGCTCACCACCCCCACGCCAGCTCAGCCTGTAGGACAAAGGAAGTGGGTTAATTTCATCAGGCCCAGAGCCAAGCAGATATGTCTTGGAAGGAGTAAACAGGACTGGATGCTATCTATTAGTTACAACCTGTAATCGTATCAGTATTGAAATTTTGAATGGGAGTATTAAACACAGTAACCCAAAGGAAAATTTCAAGATTTTTTTTAACGTTATGAAGAAAGATGCTTTTATCCTTTGAATTTTTTTCCCAGCAAAACTTATAATGAAAACTTCTGGCAGTAGAAAAGCACTAGCATTACCTTTTTCAATCCATTCAAGAAAATAATACATTTCAAAGGCTCATTCCAAATTTTGCCACATGTACATTTGCAGCAACCTAAATGCTGTTAGAAACTAAAAATCGCAAAACAAATATGATAAATATATGTATGTGTCTATGTGTGTACGTTTGGAAAAAAACCAAGATTTCCTCCAAATACTTTGGGATGCTTGTGTAGAGGAGAGAACTAACTTTTTCCCTTTAGTCCTGCTCCTTGTCACAGAAAGTTTTTTTAGAAAAAATATCAATCAGCTCCACATGAAATGGTGAAAGGGGGATGGAATCCCTTGTCAAGCATGATTTGGCACTTGATAAAAGAATCTGACTAAAGACATTTATGGAGTTCTCCTTTGTTTAGCTTCTAAAAATATATAAGGAGCTAATTTGATCATAAGGTTTAAAGGCTGTGAATAGAAGAAGGAACTGAACACTAAAAGGCTTTAAATCCAGGATTAAGAGAACTACATACAGGTACATTTATATTCAAAATCAGACAGGGAGAGGAAGAGTTCCAACTTTTACTATTTTGAGTGTTAAACTGCATACTTAAAAAAAACTGTTAAAGAAAAAATATCAAGCTTTGTTTTTAACAATTGCCTAGGGGATCTTTGGGTAAGAGGTTTCCCCATGAGTAACAGCTTTCAAATCAAGGACATAAACAAAATCAAGAAAAGAAGAGCTTTTCAACTCAGTGGATTGCTTCATACATGCAAATAAGACTAAGATGTCTTGGAGAACCTTCCCAGCCTTAAAATCAGGGAACAATCTGTTATATTTTGTGCTACACATTCCCACACATCCTCCTCCCTTGCCCCCAAGACTAGAGTCCCCTTTTTAAGCTCTCATTTCCACCTCTATTCAATCCGCCAACAGGACCTCAAAAAACAAGACCTCCAACAGAGGTCTCAAGCTATACAGATTGTACATCACCAAGTGAGCTCAGATCATGCTCCATGCCCCCCCCCCCCCAAGGCTGGGCAGATTAAAAAAAAAGAGGTAGCATCTTTCCTTCGGGAACTTGGAGGAGTCTGATGGTCAGCTCAAAGGTCTCAGGGATATGACTGGACAAAGCTCTCAATTAGCAAACATTCCACCTTTCCCAGCAATATAAATAAGACATTTTTGTTATGGATACACAATCAAGCAAGCAAGTCTCACTTCATGCAGAATATTCTGAAGGAATGATTGGGAGGTACATATTTACTCCTGAACCTTGCCAGGTCCTTTGCAGCACCCATAATGTGTGATGCACAGAGGGCACGATAAAGAACTAAGATAGAACAAGAAAAGACAACAATCAGGGTTAGAGTTAAATGAGCAGCAGGGAGGACTCAAGGGTAATAGGCAGATAGTCTTTCAATGCTTAAATGCAACAAAGTTCCAGTTGCATAGGATTGGCTACACAAGGGGAAGTTGCTGTTGCACAAGATTGGCCATACAAGGGCCAGTTCAAAGACATATCTAGAAGAAGAGAGCAGTGATGTTAGAGCTGGTGTATTTGCCTGTTTCAGAAGGGGAGGAAAGCAAAAGATTTAATTGCTGGTTGTACAGAATTACTCAGATATTCTCTGATACTTCCAGTTCTCCAGACTTATGAACTAATGTCATGAACTAATAATGATATAATCACCCTAAGTGTAGCCTAGAAAACCATTGTAGTCTTTATTCCCATGCTAGGAAAGCTTTCCCCTTTGAAAGTTGAAAAATAGAACTCAAAGTGGATATCTATCAAGCAATGTTTCTGAGATCCCAGCCAACCAGAAAGAGAATAAGGAACACAGGGAAGAGGCAAGGGAACAAGGGGAAAGAGAAAAGAGGAAGGAAGCTGGCTTGGCTAAGTGATAAATAGACTGACCCACTGAACTTTAATTGCCAGCCAGTTTAAGATCCTGTAAAATGTATCATTGGTTCAAAAGTGATCTTTCGGCCAACAACTCATAACAGTCCTGCTATGTATTTCCATGGGGAGGCATGGGTTTCTCTGGATTGCAGAGTGGTCAACACATACAAAGGGTTTGCAGCTTAAATACTGTGGCTGTGCATCCAAACTAGAAATTCCCTTGAATGCGTCAAATAGGTTTTTGAGCTTTCAGCACAGTTGGGCACTGTAATTGCAATGAACATTGCCTAAATGAAGAAATGGGGGATTCAGAGAGAAAGGAAAGCTCTATCTGGACTGATAAGGAACAAAGGCAGCACAAACGAAAACTGCAGAACCTGGAAACACAGGGCTGGACCCAGCTAGAAGGCTCACTCTAGAACCAAATTACAAAAAATACACATTGTATAATAAGGACTTCAGGAGGATCATAGGTCAATATGACAGAAGGTCTGTGTACACTGGGACCTACAATCACACTGCAGGTTCAGACTCAAGGTGATTTATAGGGTAGAGGTGAGGAATATACAGGAGGCAATAACTTTAGGCTCAGGTTGGGGTTAAAAACAGATTCAGTAATTCAGCTTCTGGAAGAAACAGAAAACTTGTTTCTTACCTACTTTGGGCTGGACCAATTGGTCATTACAAAAGTCATGCTTCTGAGGTATGCACATGTGGTGTTACAATGGTCTATCTAGAAATGATTATTGTTAATGGTTGAAAGGTTTTTCCTGCCAGGACTCTGAATTGGCCAATTCAAGTTATCCTTTGAATAGGGTTAATATGGTGGTAACTTGGCAGTTAGGAAGGCATCTACATATATCTGGTGTTCCTACTGGAAGGCAATGCTGGCTAATTTAATTGGAGTATATATAGGTGAAGAACATCAAGTCTGAGAATCTTACCACAGAATGCAAGATAGGGCGTGTGAAACTTCTAGGGAAGGGGGGAAACTGCTCCAAATCTGGCAGATGTCTCCCCAATTTTGGACAGTACCCCCCTCACCCAACAGCCCCATGTATAACATCACTCATGGTTCTGGAAAGTCCTCACTCTGAAGTAAGAGCAAAGATTGAATGAGATTTCCATGAATGTCCTTCCATTCACTTATCTTAGAATCCAAGACTGTGTGTTTAAATCCAGATCTGGTCCAATTATGTAGAAAACAGAGAGAAGGCTGTCCAATTCAATGAAAAAGAGGGAAAATATAGCATTGAATGTGCTCATTGGTTATTGCCCTGCAACTCCTCTCTCCACGTACTTTTCTCTGAGATATCAAGGGAAATCCAACTAGGAAGGATGGTATTTTGGACCACAAGCAGGGGAAGAGTTCTATACTCCTTAACCATGTGATTCTTTTGCTCCTTAAATAGGCCTATTGCCTTTGATTTCTCTATGACTAGGGGAAGGATAAGTTTAAAAACAAGGATTTGCTACCATCAAGTGTACTTTGAAATTCTGTCTCTAGGATGGAAAACATACAAGGAAGAAGGGAATGGCCTGGTCTGCATGTAATGTCAACCCAGGCCATGGGTTGAGTATAGAGTAGTCACTGAATCATGGGTTATATGTGACCACCATACAATGGTTGTTAAAAACACACAATTCAACAGCAACCCATATAAGCAGGTTGCTTACCTGTAACTGATGTTCTTCGAGTGGCCATCTGTGCATTCACACATATGGGGTACTGCGCCTGCACACTGCCTAGGCTGGAAGATTAGAAAGCTAACAGTTTTTGGTGGGAAAAAGCTCCACTCCCCTCCCCCCACAATATAAATAGAGCGGAGCGTCCGCCATTTTACTCAGTCTTGAAGACTGACGTTTGCCCCCTAGCAGTCAGTGACAGTACCACAACAAGCAACATCGGTACAGCAAGATTAGTACGGAGCTGATAGAAAAAGAACAAGTCCACACACCGACACCATGTGGGGCCGGCGGGTGGGTTGTGTGAATGCACAGATGGCCACTCGAAGAACATCAGTTACAGGTAAGCAACCTGCTTTTCTTCATCATGGCCTCTGTGCATCACACATATGAGTGATCAGCTAGCTTACCGGAAGAGGGAGGTGTCGTCACTGAAGAATGGTAGAGAGCACTGCTCTGCCAAAGGAACAATCCTGTCTGGCGCGCACATCAAGCCAATAATGCTTGGCGAAAGTACAAGGAGCAGCCCAGGTTGCGGCTCTGCAAATATCTTGAATTGGAACGCCTGCCGCAAAAGCCGACGAAGTCGCTACTGCTCACATAGAATGGCCCCTCGGAAGTGTAGGTAAGTCCATTCTTGCCAACTGGTAGGCCAACACTATGGTCTGTACAATCCATTTAGACAATCGCAGAGATGAAGCTGAATCGAGATGTTAACGGAACCGATAGAGAGACCGAATCTAGCGAATGCTCCACATTGTCAGTTTGAGCGAAGCTAGGTCTGGGTGTCGGATTGCTCCGTTGCACTGCACCAGCAAGTGAGGGACCGGTGGAAGTCGACGGAAAACTCCTTTGGACTGAAGGAGGACAGCGGTGAACCAGGGTTGCCTCGGCCACCATGGGGCTATCAAAATTCCTGTAGCATTGGCCTGAACAATCTTTGATACCACCTTCATCAGAAGGGGAATCGGAGGAAACGCGTAGAAAAACAGGTTGCTCCAATCAATCATGAGGGCATCTCCCCTCGAGTCCTGTCCGATACCCACTCTGGAGCAAAACAGTACGCATACCCTGTTTTTTCGGGTAGCGAACAAGTCTATGTCCGGGTATCCCCACAACTGGAATAGTTCGTTGCAAATCAACCGGTCCAACTCCCACTCGTGGGTCGTTGACATCTGCCTGCTCAATGTATCCGCTTCTACGTTGTCGGTCCATGCAAGGTGTACCACCAGTAGCATTATGTCCCTTGGGATGCACCAATCCCAGATCTGCATTGACAATCGGGCCAAGAGCGGAGACTTCGTTCCGCCTTGCTTGTTGACGTAGAATACAGCAGCTATGTTGTCGGATGCAATCTGCACAACTTGGCTGTGTGTAACAGTTTCGAAAGATTTGAGAGCGTTGAAAATCGCTGGAAACTCGAGGAAATTGATGTGCCTCCCCGCTTTCTGTCAGTTCCAAGCCTCTTGGACCTGAAGTCCTGCATATGCCGCACCCCATCTGATCAGGGATGCGTCGGTGTACAATGTCACACTTGTTTGGGGCTGATGGAACGGAACGCCTGTAGATGGGTTGCGTGTAACAGTCCACCATGTCAGGGAGTGAAGGATCGAGGATGGGATCCAAAGAACCTTGGTTTGTAAATCCCGTTTCGGGTGAAACAATTTGTTGAAGAACAACTGAAGCAGCCGAAGTCTGAGTCTTGCGTGAGGCACAATGGCCACTGAGGCCGCCATGTGCCCCAGCAGTCTTTGTATAGTGATGGCTTGCACTGTCCTCAGGCGTCAGATCCGACGGATGTGGGCACACAGCGTGGCTCTGCGGGATGGAGGAAGAAACGCTCTTTGTAGAATGGAGTGGATATGTGCCCCGATGAAATCGATGGCCTGTGATGGGATAAGTGACGATTTCTTAAAATTAATGCATAGTCCAAGGTCATCAAGCAAAGCACAAGTCGTATGGACAGCCACAAGGAGGTTGTCCTTCGTCTCTGACACAATGAGCCAATCATCTAAATAGGGGTAGACTCGTATACCCCGCAGCCGTAGGTAAGCGCATACTGGGACCATGCATTTTGTAAAAACTCTCGGTGCCATAGCTAGACCGAACGGGAGTACATTGAATTCGAAAATAACGGACCCAACAGTAAAATGCAAGAAGCGTCTATGGGAAGGATGGATAGAGATATGAAAATAAGCATCCTTCAAGTCCAGTGAGGCGAACCAATCCCCTTTTTTCAGCAACGGAAGGATATTCTGTAAGGTGGTCATCCGGAACTTTTTTGGTTTAATGTACCTATTGACATTCCTCAGATCCAGGATAGGTCGAAGACCACCGTCCCGTTTGCGGACCGTAAAATATTGAGAATAGAATCCATGTAGCCCATCGGTGTGAGAGAGCTGTTGAATCGCACCTTTAGGAAGAAGTTGGTAGACCTCATCACACAAAACCGAAGATGGTGGCATAAATCGGATAGGGCTCGACGGTGGAACGATGTCAAATTCTATTCTATATCCGAGCTGAATGATGGACAACAACCACCTATTAGATGTAATGGACTCCCAAATGGGGAGTCGGCTTTGAAGTTGGCTCCCAAAAGGGAGAGGGGAAGGTGGGAGGTGGAAAGAAGAATTGGTTAGCCGGGACTGTCAACAAGGGTGTTTCTCGGAGTCGAAGCGCCAACGGCACCGAGAGAAGAGCTGTTGGGGCTGTTGCCTTCTACGCTGCTCCCTCTGTTGATATTGTTGGCAAGGCTGATACTGCTGGCGTCCATAAGGCCTGAACCATGACCACTTACGTTTGGTTTGTGGGAGCTCCATGCGATGCACTGTCATGTGGGATTCGTGGATGGCTTTGAGTTTTCGATCGGTCTTCGCGTGGAAGAGGCCAGTGCCATCAAATGGCATTTCCTCTATCCTCCTCTTCATTTCCTCAGGAAAGTTACATTTCCTGAGCCACGCATGTCGTCGCAGGGAAATAGCACTGACCATGGCCCCGAGAGTCAGTGTCCACATGATGTCTTGCGGTGGACAACTGCTGTATGGTCACCTGCATCGCCTCTTTTATAAAGACCCTGGCTAGGTCTGCCTGTTGGTCCGGGAGGGAGGAGGCGACGTTATCCAGTTTTTGCATTATGAAGTACTGGTAATGTGCCAGAGTAGCTTCATAATTTGATATGCGCACGCCAAGTCCTGCAGCCGCATAGACCCGACGTGCAATCATATCGGCTTTCCTCCCTTCTTTATCTCGGGGTGTTGTATGACCCCGAGCCTCCCTGCCCTGGGACGACTCGACCACCACAGAGTTGGGCTTAGGGTGGCGCAGCAAGAATGGAATATCTTCCTCTCTGACCCGGTACATAGACTCGTACCAACGAGACATCGCTTGTGGTTGTGCCGGTTGGTTGCAGGGCTGGACCATTGCCTGGCGGAATGTGGTAATAAGAGGCAAGGCAATGGCTGCGGACTGCTCTTCCCGGACGATATCGTAAAATCGGTCTGTGCTGGGGCCGGGGCGATGGTAGGCCTCTATTTCCAGCGAACGAACCAGACAAGAAACGAGTTCAAGAAGGAAACATGAGGCTCGTCCGGGGATCCGGGGTCTTGGGAAGTGATGGCCACAGCCGGGGATGTGGAGTCTACTTCCGACTCGTCCTAGTCCTGGTGGTAGTGGTAGTGTTCGCTAGACAAGGAGGTCTTGGGAGAAAGTGGAGGTCTCCGTTCTGTACGGCCGGACGTGGACAGCACCTCTCTCAGGATCGATGGCGAACGACAGTCCCGAGGGTAGTAAGCATAGGGTGGATATCCACTCCAGTCTGGGAAGCCGCCATAACCGGGCATAGGTCAGTCATCCCCCTGGCATTCCAGTGAGCGGCTCCTATGCCTAGGCGGCGCCTGTGTTCCCTCAGGTGGCCCAGCAGTAGGCATCAGAGTCGGAGAATGTTGCCCCGGTGGGGAATCTCTAATTTCTCCATCGGAGATGGACTCCCTAAGCGGTGGCTCCAGTGGGGGAGACACACTCTCAGGCCGAACCACAGACCTGGGGGTTCCCGGCGGAGTCACCTGTATCGTCAATTGCAGGGCCAGTCCCGAGGGAGTCGGTACCGTAGCGGCGGTCGGTACAGAGAACCCCGACGAACTCGAGCCCCAATGTTTGGGGCGGTTGAGTTTCTTGCCCTTATGAGCCGCCTTAGCCGCCTTATCTTTCCTCGGCTTCTTGTGCCCGGAGGATTTATCCGGTTCTGAATGTTTACGGTTCTCCTTTTGTTTAGCTGGAGAAGAAGGTAGCTGTTGCACTTCCGTCGAAGCAGCGCCTTCGTCTGAAAGACGCTGCGGTGGCGCGGCCGATGTTGAGGCAGGGCACTTAGAGGGCGCGACTGAAGCAGAGGCGGAGCGCTGTGGAGGTACAGCCAAGGAAGGGGTAAGCCTTGGGACCAAAGCAACTTACGGAGATGATTCTCCCTATTCTTCCTGGCCTGTTTAGTAAAGGCCAGGCAATGCCCACACTTGTTGGTCCTATGCCCCTCGCCAAGGCAGAGGAGGCATAAATCATGCGGGTCAGCGGGAGACATTTTGGAGCCGCACTCACTGCACTTGTGGAATGCCGTCCGCTATGCCATCACGAAAAAGAAGAAAATGATGATAGTGCAGAGGGTAAGAATAATATATATATATATATATATATATATATATATATATATATATTTAGAGAGATAGAAGAAAAACTAGAATGAGGAAGAGAAGAAAGAACTGGGAATATAACGAGGAACAAGGTAAGTAGAACAAGGTATAACCGTTAGGAGCACAAGGCGAAAATCTAAGCGAGAGACGAACAGGCACGAGGCACAGCGAACGGCGGTCGCAAAGACTGAGTAAAATGGCAGACACTCCACTCTATTTATACGGTGGGGGGAGGGGAGCGGAGCTTTTTCCCACCAAAAACCGTTAGCTTTCTAATCTTCCGGTCTAGGCACTGCGCAGGCACAGCACCCCATGTGTGTGATGCACAGAGGCCACGACGAAGAAACTAGGTTGTCATTACACATGAGCATTCCTGTTAATGAAGTCTTAACAGGAAGATTTCTGTATAGGAACTGCAGTATCACGATTTGCTTCTAACAAAACCTTTCAGAGATAATTAAAATTGTATTATCATGCTACTCACATTTTGGGGCACTGTGAATATAATTTAAATGGGGATGGAATAAAATGAAATGGGGGTGCTGTTTTTCTATGTCTAAGTGGAATTTAAACTGCAACTTCAGGTACAACAGGCTTTCTGCAGCAAACAATACAACGGAACTTAAATGATGTTTATAGTTGGTCTTCTAACAATTATGCTTGCACCTCTGACTAAAAATAGTGTGATAAAAGTTAGGGAAAAGAAACCTCATCTAGCTAGTCCTTTCACTGCCCCTACACCACCACAATACTACTATACCACATCAGGAGCTTAGATGGTAGGAGTCTGCAAAAACACTAGATTTTACATTATGTTCAAAGGAGACTGGAATAGTAACAACTGGAGCAAGGGGTTGGGGCAACAAAATTTTAAGTTGCTAATAAAAGTCAAACCCAAGCAGTTTGTGGCAGCAACAGCATCACTGTTTCTTTCTAAGGGCCTAGTGCCATAATAAATAACTTCCCTGCATGAAGGCAGAGGAAAGTGAGGATGCAACAACACAAAATTTTTCATTTTTCTCCATAAATCATGGCAGCGTGCGATAATATTTGTTTTTTCTAATGAGTCTCCTGTGATCCATTCTGGGAGCTAACATCAGGGCCTGTCAGAGGGTGATGTGTGGCGTACTTCAGTGCTTTGCAAAAACTGCCGGCTACACAGATTCTTCCCCCTCCCTGTATGTACTTTATGCTAAGTATCAATGCAATCAGTTTTGTTTTTCTGTTTTTTTTCCTGGGGACTTGTAGTGCTTCTCTGCTTCTCAATAAGCTCCAAAGACCAGCCATGGAACTATCATGCAGCAAAGGGATGGGACAAGTTTCTTTGTTGCTCTGTATTTTCCATGCAAATACAAACAGATTATTTCAACAACATGGTAGATCTGATTTAAATGCACAAGTATTTTGGACTGATATTCAACTTGACCCCCCCTCCTCCAAGCCCCTCCCCCAAATTAAGTCAGTTATGACCAAACGTATCAATTTTCAAGTAGTAGTTTCAATGATCCTACACATGTCTCAATTTTGATTTACTTGGCATTAGAAATGAATTTTGGAAATGTTTTCAGTAGCACCATAAATTTAGGCTTGGCTGAATTATAATGAAATTCAGTGAAGCAGAGGGACAATAAGCATAGCACACTAAACAAAAGTAACAAAAATGAGAACAGATTGAATACAAGCTCAAACTGGGTTGTATATATGAACATCATTCAACAATGTTTATTGCAGTTTTTTTCTAGGTCTAGTCCCATATGTATCTACCCAGACTCGAAGGTCTCCAGGAACAGCCCCCTCCCCAAAGGAAGTAAAGAGGGTGGATACCAGGAGAAGGACCTTTTCACCTGTGGTACCACAGCTATGGAATGAGCTTCTTAAAGAGTTGTTCCTGGCTCCTATTCTGCATTCTTTTTGGTTCTAGGTAAAACCCTTTTCATTTCCCCAGAATTTGAATACTTAGCTTTTAAACTGTAGTTTTAATATTGCATTTGTACTACTTCTATGAGTATACCTACGAGTATTATACTACTTCTACGAGGTATACTTGTATACCTCTGTGCTGATTCAGTTGAAATTGCTGGAGTTTTATTGTCTAGTCAAGTTTTGCCCAAGTTTTGCCCAGCAGACTCCCACACCCAATATGTAACTCCTTATTTTCATCCTCTGTCCATTTCAATGTAATGCCTTTTTTCAGTACAAGTGCTGCTTGCCATTTGAAGTTTCTCTTCAGAAACATCCCTTAGATAAACCAGAATGAGCCTGCTTTTGCCCCAGTGACACAGATAAAATGGCTGGCTTGACATACTTGGTAAGATGAAGTCCTTGACTTAGTGTTTGCAATTACTGTTACAATGAGGATCCAGTGGCAAACAGTGGCAAATGGAGCCAAATTCAGGACAGTTCTTCTGTTCTCTTAGAACTTAGAAATCACAAAAGAGAAAAGAAAATAAAACCCTGCTTTCACAGAAGAGAATTCCTGACCCAAAATTGACAGTAAACCCACAGCATTTTTAGTAGGAGAAAAAGGAACAAGAGAGCATCTACAGAGAGTGGTCTAGCTGGAGCAGCAAGCCATATAGAAAGAAGAATAGTGCTTGTATCAGAAGAGCCATGCCTCAATCTTAGGGTTATTATCATTGCTGAAAGAAGTAAGGTTGCTTGGAGAACTACATCCACCGCCATCCGCCTTGCCACCATCATCATCAACATAATCATCATGAACATCATGAACATCATTGATATGGCATTTTCAGCCAGAGGATCCCATTGCTGAAGCAAAACCAAGCTGGTGAGATCTTCAGGGAGCCATAACATGATGGGCCCAGAGCAATCTGTGTTTATTCTTGGCCACTATGTGTACAGGAGAGAGAGACAGAGACACACAGAGAGAGGTAGTGAGATAAACACTGCCATGGGCCATTTCCATCATCCACTCACAAGAGTATAATAAAGCCCTTGTAATATACTAGAACTTGTGTGGTCCTGAGCTCTAATTTGCATACTAATTACTCAGTGCAAATGGGAATGCAAGCAGGGTGGAGGAGAAGAGTGCGCAGGCGGACGAGGAGGCCCAGACTATTTGCTCTGCCATTTCATATCATGCTAACAAGCTAATCCGGCATGCAGTTAGCTCCTGATATATAACTGCTCATTAGTATTATAATAAAGTACATGAAACAACCATAAAACGTTATATACTGCACAAGTGTTGTTTTCTTGCCAATTATCTGCGGGCGGATTTATCACCGCAGTTGTTGCAAATTCCCTTCGGTGAGGTTTGGGTCGAATAAAGAAAGGTGTTGGTGTGAGGGGGGGCTGCTTTCAAGGGGGAGAACATGTGTTTTCTTAAGTAGCACTTACCAACGCGCCATTTCATAAGGGAGAGAGTGCGTGAGGGGGAAATACTGCATCCTGAGCAGCTGCTGGGAGGGGAGAGGAACACAACAGCTCTAACCCAAACAGAATGCGTGCACACAAAAAAGGAGAAAGAGCCACAAAGTTCAGCCCATGAAAATCAACTAAGTGTAAAACCTTTCTAGTAGTTTGGATCATGTTGGCTGCCTACCTGCCTAGAACATAAAGGAATCTTGTGGGGGGGGGGGGAACCTCCCAAGTCACATACCAGTTTTAGAACTGAATCATGGGAAGCAGATATTGTCAGGCGCTCAACATAATCATCACTACAGCACTTAACAAGCTTTTTACAGACATGAATTAATTAATCCACTTGGATTCAGTGCTGGCGGGTGCTATATAAAACCTTTACATGGGCAGAATTCCCTTGTGTGGTACGGGGTGTGGGTGTTAATTGTAAGTGGGAAATAGAGGCATTGAAAAAGAAAGAACTGAACACAAACCAGCAGGGTCTCAGAATCCAGAATGTTCAGATCACAGTCTTACTCTCTGGCCATAAACTTGCTTTTGACCTGACCTACCTGCCATTTATTTCATGTAGGCTCCAGGACTTCAAGAAAGAAGAGCCCTATTGGCAATTCCTCCCTCAGTTCCACTCAAGAATGTAACAGAAGCAGCAGTTGCAGAGTTAGTTATACAATGACCCTACATGGTACCTGCACATACTCCACCACCCAAGTTTTTGAAATGGACGGAGGCCTAGAAGTATCTCAGCTCCAGGAAGAAGTCAACTAGAAACCTTAAAGAGAGAGTTACACAGGACTGCCATGCCTCAGTTCTTTCGTTTTGGTGTAGGGAACTCGACATATTCCAGAATGCAGATCTTAAAAACTGGACACTGGTGGCCTGCGTTATTCACTGGGGAGCACCTCTTTTGTTATAAGCACTAAAGGGGCTTCATCCCTCCTCCACTGCATAGAAAGTCACTTAAATCCTCTCTTCTGCAATGCTCTAGATCAGGGGTCGGCAACCCGTGGCTCCGGAGCCACACGTGGCTCTTGAATCCCTCTGCTGCGGCTCCGTCATTCTAAATATGCGTCACAGCCGCCAATCTGCTACTGAGACTCCGAGTTACAAAATACCAATAGGTGATGATGAGGCATCCACAGGAAGGCTGCACTAGCTGGTTAAGTAAATTGCTACATTCCTCTGCTATTGGGCAGGGAAAGAGTGAAACAAGCTTCCTGCAGGCTCTCATGTTACACACTGCTGAAAAGATTCTCTTTGTCCAAATGTAATCTCCTTCATCTGAATGTTCAAAGCTGTGCTTGGGACCTGTCACAATTCACATCACTTGACTGTATATCCACTAATCAGTCACTAAACACACCTATATCTGCAACCCGACACTCATCGATTTACTGAGCTTTCCCTCACCCCACCCCAACCAAGAATAAATCCGAAGAAAAGTTTCTGAAGAAAACCAAACATTTAATGGTACGTGGGTAGAGTCATTTGCTTTTACTGCTGACGAACTTATGGGGTTTGCTGTTTAATGCATGCAGCCCTTTAGCACTGACGTTGACTCTGCAGGAAGCTGTTCTCCTATTCAAAATATATGAAAGCAATCCTACTAGTTTATAATGTAAGATTAAAAATAACAGTTTTTAGTGACTGAACAAGAGCTGCAGCTAAATCATAATGAAGATATAGATCTACTTCTTTGTTTTAAGAAGATTCTTATAAAAAATCCAACAACATTATTACATTGGGAGAGGGATGTTTGTTCAATATTTCACCACGTGATAAAAGGATGAGGGCACACAGAAGCAGATGGCATTTTTGGTTTGCTGCAGGTGGCATGTTTGGTTTGCTGCTAGTGGATAATTTAAGTTTGGCTTTTTATTTCATAAATACGAGGAGGACTCAGATAGACATTGAGTATTTTATTTGAAAGTAGCTTTCAATCCAGCATCTTTTTTTCAGAGTTTAAAATGTTTTTGTTGCATGCAGAAATAAAAATTTGTTTTCTCTGTAGCAGTTCATTGATTTCATAAATGCAACACACTATAGTTTTTTATACTATGCTTTTATACATAGCATAAAGGTAAAACACTATATATGCAGTGTTATCTTCATTTTAGATGTCAAAAGGGTTTTGCGGCTCCCAATGTTTTTTTTTCTGTGGAAAATGGGTCTGAATGGCTCTTTGAATGTTAAAGGTTGCCGACCCCTGCTCTAGACAGTGCCTGGAGAGAATACTCAACTGTTCAGGATTAGGCATCCTCTACAGATCACAGAGCTTCCCATTCATACCTTCTTTGAAAAAGCATGAAACTGAGAAGGAAAGCATTTTAGGATTAAGTGAAATACAATCAGTTTCTTCTAGTCACCTTTTATAAATAAGAGACTATGTCTGTGTTCACACACAGTGACAAGCCACAGTAGGAATGCAAGCATGCATGATCCATTACCAAGAATCCCCACAGAGAAACAATGGTTTGTTCTAAGGTTTCCACACCTCACCACTAGGAAGACCACTGCTTTTCACGATGTGTGAATTTATTTACAATGCTTTCCCATATTTTCCCCATTTCCAACAGCAAGTAGTGCCAAAAGTGGCCACAGCCACCGTTTTCCACTACTCTGTTTGCCTAGCAACAGTTTAGTTGCCAGCAGGCAGGGAGCTGATTGGCTGTCTCCATGCTCCCTGTTCTCCTACTCAGCACACACTTCCTGATGCCTGGCCACCCCATCACCTCCTCTCTGCCCCTTGTTATCTCATTGCCCCATCTTGCCAAGATATCCAGCAATATTCCCATCTCGTGAGAAATCCTCCCCAAATGAAATGAGTACAAGAGAGGACATTTCAGTGAGGTAGGGAAGTGACCAGGGGGTGACAGGGCAGTGGGGTGATGAAGTGACAAAGCAATGAGACAGCAGAGTGGGCATCGCAGCAAGCATGGTAGCAGAAAGACCGAGAAGCTGGGCATCAGGAGCGCTTGATGGGAGGGAGGATAGGAAACGCCTCCGGCAGCAGCAACCACAAGAAAATCATACAGGTGATCACCACCAGGTCAAATTCCCAAGCATCCCTGTCTCCTGCACTGCCTCCTGCCCTGCTCCCACCCTGTCCCTGATGGTCCAGGGGATCGCCACAAGCCCCACCACTCCCTCAACAAGCTGCCAGCAGAGTTTCCCTCCACGCCTAGCAGCAGTGGCCATGCTGCTGCCCTCCATGTGTTGGGCAGCCAGGGGGACATGACCCAGGCACTGAGTGCAAATCTAGCACATGGGGAGAGGAGCATTGGACACATGTGTAGCAAGGAAGGGGGAGAGCTGTGAGTTGGCGGACGTGTTGTGCATAGGCATGAAGTGTGACAACAATGGGGGGGTGCTGATCTGTTGCTCCCACAGAACATCCTTGCTAGACAGTACCTCCACAAAGCAGGAGGTCATAAAACAAAAAATCAGTATCTGCCCAGAAAATCATGCAGGCAATGGGAGAGGCAGGTGAAACAGTCAAAAGCAATGCAAGCTGGAATGGATTCCTAGACACAGTGGCTGATAGGATATGTGCTCCCATTTGGAGGAAAGACAGAGGAATGATGGAGATGCATGGTAACTACTCATGCAGGGCCGGCATCAGGAAGGCTAATGCAGGAAATGAACTGAGGATAGCAAGGGATGCCAAGAACAAGAAAGCCTTCTTCAGATACAGATAAAGAAAGGTGTCCAGCTACTTAAAGCAGATGGCAGAGTGATAAGAGATGACAAGGAAAAGGCAGAGATACTCAATATTTACTTCACTTCAGTCTTCTCCCACAAGAAAATTTACAACAAAGAGGAAGTATAAGCTGAAAGTGAGAGATGGCAGTCCAAGATTGAAAGACAAATGATCAAGGAATTCCTAAATGAAATAAACATGCTCAAATCTTCAGGGCTCAATTAATCTTGGAAAGCAGGAGAAGTGCCAGTTGACTGGGGAAGGACTAACATTGTCCCCACCTTCAAAAAGGGGAAAAAAGATGACGCTGAGAACTCCAGACCAGTAAGCCTGACATCAATCCCTGGAAAAATTCTGTATAAAATTATTTTTAAATCAGTTTGCAAGCACCTTGAAGAAAATGCAGTAATTAATATAATCTAACATGGATTTATCAAAAATAAATCCTGTCAAACTAATTTAAGCACATTTTTTGACTGGGTTACCTCCCAAACAGACAGAGGAAACACTGAGGACATAATCTACCTTGACTTTAGCAAAGTTTTTCACTTAGTGCCCCATGATATTCTGATAAGCAAATCAGCAAAAAACAGACTAAATAGAAAAGCTAGTAGGTGGATCCAAAATAGGCTGTTAAGTTGGACACAAAGAGTGCTCATCAATGGCACCTTCTCAAACTGGACAGAAGTAACTAGTGGGGTGTCACAGAGTTCAAGTCCCAGGCCTAATGCTCTCCAACATCATTATTAATAATTTAGATGAGTAAGTACAAGGAAAGATAATCAAATCTGCAGATGATACAAAACTGGGTGGAACAGCAAACACCCTAGAAGAGAGAATGAAGATCTTTACTATTTACCAAAAGGCAAACTTTGAAGAAGCTAGTTTGGTTCCCTTAAGAAGGGAGTTCCATTGTTAGCTCTCATCCATAGAAAAGTGTTATCTCCTGCATTTCCACCAATTCAGCCTCACCTGATTTTACAGAAGAGGTGAAATGTAAAATCATGAGACAACTTCTTCCAGAGATCCTGACCCAAGTGAGGCTTTATAGATAAGAACCCATTAGACTGGTGTAATATGGTCCATATATTATACTCCAGAAAACAGATTGGGTGCCCTATTTTGCAACTGCTAAAGTCTTCAAGTACTCTTCAAAGTCAGTAAGCTGCAAAGGGCACACAGCAGTCTATTCACTGCAGCAGTCTATTCAGGATGTAACTATGGCATCCTTCACTGTGGCTAAATCTTCTTCCCCAGAGAGGGAGCACCTGACACACCAGCCAAAGCTGGGCGAAGTCACTCTTGGTCACAGCCACCACCTGGGTATTCAGGAGCAATGCTAGATCTAGGAACATCTTTCGGCTGCACGTTCACTCCTCCAGAGGGAAGACAACCCCAGAGAGAAGAAGTAACATCTTCAATCCAAGGTCAGATGGGATGCTACCTGCATCAATTCTGTGTTATCGAAAATGAATCTTATCTTGTTAAACTACATCTATTCCATTACTAAACCACACATCAGTTAAGAATTTCCACATCATTCTTGGCATTAGATGAAGAGACAGATAGAACTACATCATGATAAAACCTAACTCCAAACTTTCAGATGACCTCTCCCAGAAGCCTCCCATAAATGTCCTAAAAGGGTTAAAATATAACCCTGATACACCCCATAAACCAAAAGCTAACACGATAAGCTCTAATATACCAGCAAGCATTTTTAGGATTGATCAGTCAAATAGGACTAGACACACTGCAACATGACTCTGACAAGTCTTAATTCAACCAACCATCCCAAAAGAATACAATAATCCACTGTACCAATACCTCATTGATATACAGCAGAACCAACAGGTATACACTCCCACTTGTTCAAATTATGGTGTAGATCATCCAACCAAAGCAACCAGCACCATTTCTGTACCAGACTGGGTCTGAATCCAGACGGATAAAATTATCACCAAATAATCACTTTCATCCAAGAAATTTGGGGTTGCATTGCCACCACCTGCTCTAAAATGTTACTCAGGAAAAAAAAAATCCTGGATACTGACTGATGATTGATGGTGGAATGTAGCCCGGGCTTCTTCAACAACCATCTAATGATTCCATCCTTTAGGGAAATGGAAACAATGACCTCCTACAAGGAATCTCTCACCATCTCTATCACCCAATTGGCCAGACCCTCTCTGCCAGCTTTATTCAGACAGGCTGGGCAACCAAGATTCACACTTTCAAGTTGCTTGTAGGCAGTTAGGTCAAAAAGGTGAAATTCATCCATTAAACATGGACATGCAGATGCCATACGCAGTTAGCCATGATCTTTGCCAGTTGACAAGAACTTACACTATATAGTATAATCATTTTTTTAAAGTAACATCAGACTATTGGATCCATAAAATTCTGTAGAGCAGCCTCTGTGATCAGGGAGCGCTCTGAATCAGGATCTTGCTGCAACCTGCCTACAGCTTACACTATCATCCCAATGAAAGTAATGGGGCTATTCAAACAAAAGAAAGAGTTTAGCAGCAATTCATGGTTTAATTAATAACCCAAGTTAACCCATGTTTTGTTCTTCTGTTAACTTGGGTTGTTTAACCCATCAACAACCCCAAGTGCCCAATTTAGGTTTTGGCTGGAAACTGGAAGTGGTTAACACACAGAGTATATCCCCAGAACCAAAACAAATTGCAATCAAAACACCACCTTCAATTTGAATAAGGCTGTAGCCTGTGTCATCTCACAATTACCATTCAGTTATACAAGTCACACAAATCCAGCAAAGCATAGATGCACAGCTGCAAAAAAAGAAAAACACATTTCTGCTACATAAGTTTACACACCCAGAAAAGCCTGATATATACCAAACCACTTCTACATATAACAGTGACTGGGTTCATATGATCACTGTGGCAAAAAAAGCTATTGTGGTTTCTTTTGCCTGTCTCAGTATATGTCAGTTGCATACTGCATGATTTTTCTAATTACCCTTACTTCACATGGCTTCCTGTGACATCTGAACCTGGTAGGGTACATAGTAGAGGTGACTTCAAAACCACCAGAAGCCATGGTATGTATGCTGTAGGATTCAGGGCGATTTCGCAGCTAGCTCCTTCTATGTACCTCACTAGAATCAGATGACAGAAGCCACACACTGCAAGGGTAATTAGGCAAACTGTACAGCATGTAACTAGCTCATGTGAGGGAAGAGAAAATAAGCCACTGGGGCTGCTTTCTGTTGTGGTCAGGTGCACGTGGTCAGTGTGGCATTTTCATATTTGCATGTAATAATAAGAATACTAAGCAACACAAGTCACTCTGAGATTCATTAGACAGAATTTGTGCCTATTGTTTGATCTCCCAAAATGCAAAAAGAAAAGTCTACAAAACTCTTGCTTGCCTCGAATTGCAAGTAAATACACATGTGCATACATTATATGGACTCAAGACAGATATACACACACCCGACTAAGACACAGCAGTTGATATTAATTTTACACACAGACACAAATTCATGGAATTAAAATACTGTATCATACAGATGCAGACTCCTGTCCCTTCCTTCCCCACTTCCCCCTCCCTCCTTCCCCCCCTCTCTCTCACACACACACACACACTTGCTCCCTTGCTGTGAAGCATTTGCTTATTTATGGCTTGTTTTTGTCACTGAGAAGTAGGACTGACAGCTCTCTGCGGTTGGGCTCTGCCTGTCTAACTCCATAATAAGGGCCATGATATCCATTCTGCTGCCAGCAGGGAGTGAATTGTCCCCTCCCTAGCAGAGCTGCAAAAGGAGGGGGGAATGTTTACGAACTCTACAGCTTCTTAACATCACAATGGTGAGTGCAAAGGGTGACCCTGGCTCATCTACCTCCCTCTCTACTCTTCAGCTAAAAAGAGGTGCACATGCAAGGACAATGTACCAATTTGGAACATATGAACAGTTCTTGAAAACATTTTCCTAAACTGTTTAAAAGTACAATTTGCAGATAATGTCTTCCCTCTTCTAGTTAGAAAAGAGGCACAGGCATCTACCAATCAGCAATGTTAGCTCTTCAGGCTTTCAGACCTTTGCCCTCTGGACTGGCAAGTAGCCAAATCAGTTCTGTTCCATTTGGCTTAAGACCAAAGCCATTTTACTCCTAGGGACCCACCGGCAACTTAAAGCAGGAACCACATCACCCTAATAAACAGACATCATCATGTACATTCACTAAATGGAGGAAGGGCAACTGCCTAAAACAGATGCTTTGTACCAATGAAAATCAGCCCCACATTCTGTGTACACTGGAATACTTCCTATGTGCCCCATGGGTACTGTGAACAAGCAACCAATTTCAACTGGCAATGAGGTTCTAGCATGAGAAATTTTCTCAAGATCCAACAATTCTGGAGAACTTACCAAATGCATGTGTCCTCAAGTATACATCAGGAATTGATACAAGGAACAACCAGCAATATCAATTCTGGCCATTCACAGCTAAAGAAGTTAATATGGGCTGGTGACCAGTAGGGGAGCTGCTAGTTACAGCTTTTCTCCCAAGAGATAGACAGTAGTAAAATGACTGTTACATCCTTTCAATAAAGATTTTGTTCCTTGTTCCCAGAAAAGCTTGTGAAATCTTTTAAAAGCTTCTCGTATTTCCAGCAAAATCCACAGAGAAGAATTTTGCTTATTATCAGTTCTGGAAAACCTTGATAGACAGATGACATTTTTCTCGCTTCCATTTTCTTTAATTTCACCTCCTTTTTTTAATGCTGAAAAAAAGAGCATCACCCAGTATGTTTTATACCAGCCTCTTGCATTTCAAAAGCTCAACAAGCGCTCTCTGCTCACCCTGATAAGCCCTGGGCTCTTAGTGTCTTAAATACCTTTGACAAGCTATACATTACAGCGCTAATAATTTGCCAAATTTGGGCCCATAATATGATATCTGTAAAACGTCAAGGGCAGTAATGCGATTAGCAAGCCTCAAATGAAATATCGAACATTCAGCGTTTAGGCCCTGAATAGGGAAAGAAAGGAAAGGAAATCAATTTCAAAAGCGGGAGGGAAAGAGGTGATAAGCGTGTAATAAAACGGGCAAGTGGCAGGGACAGTTCAAGCACAGTAGAGAAACTACAGCTTGCTTTGCGTACATTCCCTTAGAAACTTTCACAAATCAGTCAAAGTGCAAAGTGTCCAAATAGCATTTGGTTGTCATAGTAACATTTGAGTGATTGAGGGGGATTACCCACCCCTCCCACACAATGCCATGCCCTCAACAATTTGGGTCAATAAAATTCAGGATGTGAAACCCAGAGGAGACTGAGGGTGGGCTGCCCCCTCTACTCCTGCTCGGGGTGAGAGAGTCGTAATGGACTAATTATTGTAGACCACTTTTCAAGCCTAAAAGAAAGTGTCACATTCCATGGCAGCAGACTAAATAACAACATCCCCCACACCTGCAGCTTTATGAGCCCCTCACTAGGGGAGCTTCCCTGCTTCCCACTGATGCTTCGGATACTCTCCAGCAGACAAAGGGCAAGACAGAGTCCACTTCCTACTCTTCCCTCTATCTACATATGCAAATCCCAAATCCAACTGCATTTAAGCAGAACCATTTACTTATAGTAATCATACTTGGACATCCTTAAATGCAGGGCCCACCCTGGAACAATGATGTCAGAAGCAGGTGCAAATTCATTTGAGTATTCATTTAAATTTTTTCTTAGGCCACCTTTAAGAGTCAAACCCACCTATGTGTTTGTGCGGCTGGGAAAGGGAAGGGGCAGTTCCACATTGCATGGTTCCATAGTAGCCATAAAGAATCAAGCTCACCTCTGGTTGAAAGGATATGGTCTCCACTGCAAAATGGTAACATTGAGTGGAATGGAAATTTATTTCCAACTTGGGTGTAATTTATGGCTGTTCATAACTACAAGTAGTGCCAGCAACTCGGCCTCTAGTTCTCACACATCAACACCACATTCCTTTTCCTCTGCTCCTCTGTTCAGGTAATAATTTTTCTGAAAACTGAGTAGCCCTCTACCTCCAAGTACAGCTTCTCACAAAACGTGCCTTGGTGCATTTCCTCTGGTGCTGCTGCTCTGTTTCCTGTCTCCCTCTGTCTCTATACCAGGGGTCTCAAACTCGCGGCCCGCGGGCCATTTGCCGGGACGGGCGGGGCACGGGGGAGGGGCCCTGCGGCCTTCAAAGCGCCGGCGGCGCCCGGGCCGGCCACGGGATGAGCGGCCCACCACCACCACGGTGGTGGAATACTTGATGCGGCCCAGCCTCACCCAGCCTCTACTTCCAGCGGCCCCCAGGTAAGCTGAGTTTGAGACCCCTGCTCTATACGCTGTGTCTCTTTCTCATCCGCCTAATCCAACTTCAACTCACTGCCCTCTGAGAGTATGGTGGCTACCTTGAAACAGGCTTTCCCAAGCACTCACTTGAGCAGTATTTTTTTTTCCTCCTTCCTCTTCCAGTCCTAATCCCTGGCTCTTTCTCCAAGAAGTCCCTATCTCCCTACATCACTTTCTGGACAGTCCGTCTGCCAATCATCTGCATGGCCAAAAATTGCTTCCATCTATACGAAAGCAGTGCCAGAGATATGCAACTTACATAAAAAAGTGACAATACACAGTGGCCAGACTGGGCTGTTATTCAACCCCAGATAAACTCTCACCCACTAAAGGGGTGATATGCTAAGTAACAGTATATCATAAGCCAATGAAAGTCCAGGGGTTCCATTTAGTGTCCTACTTCATTTGGTTGCTCCAGTACCACATAAACCTCTAGATGTTCCAGAACCTACTGATAAAAATAGATGACAGGGAAAACCCCTACCACTGGCAAAAAACAATAGCCGGTATACTATGAAGACCAAGAAGAAAATAACTCCATCCTTCTTGCCATGATCTGCATTTCACACAAACACTGAAATGGGGGGCTAGCCAAACATATACAAAAAGATAAAAAACAACACAAAAATAAAGGGCAGAAAAATGATCTAAAGCTGGGAAAGAGCTGAAGAATGAAAAAGCACCATTTGTTTAATTTCTGAGAAAATAACTTGAAGGAACACTTCCTCTTGCATGAATTTGTCAATTGGGTTCATCTGCATAGACTGTTTTTATGTTCCACCACCTAGAAAGGCACAGCTGGCAAGAACAAAAGACACAACCTTTTTAGTTGTGGCACCCTGATTCTCAAACTTTCCCTGAAGTGGGATCTTTGATGTCTTTTATACAGTTTTACTTCACAAAGTTTTGGTACAGTTAAATCTTGTCCTTCGTGGACTTATTTTAGTCATTTTATCTCAGATTGCAATGCTTTCTGATTTTAATTGCAAATATGTATTTGAATTATAGTAAACTTCCCTAGGAGCACTACTGCTCCTAGATAGGATAAAAGTGATACTATAAAATCAACAAAAAAATAAATGCACCCATATCTCTCCTCACATGAACCTACCAGCACATTAAGATCTTCCTGCTCCATGTGCCTTCTCCAAGAGACAGTGGGTAGTTACAGTGGGAAAGAACCTTTCCATTGGCAGAGCAGATATTGTTGAACATTTAGTTAGAGAAATCTGTCTCACTCCTTCCCTGTTGTCCTTTAGGTATCTAGCAAAGGTGATATTTTTCTAGTATGCTTTAAGAGTCTTGTGACTCTTCCATTATTAGCTATTTACTGTTTTTGATAACTATGTTCTGCTGTTGTGCTGATTTTATCTTGTCAATGCATTCATGTTGTTTAAAACTAGTACCGAGGTTTAAATTAAGCTTGGTAAGCTATCATGTGGATTTTCTGCCTTGGAAAGGCAAAGCAGAAATGCTTTCATAAATAAAAAATGAATTTGACACTTGTATCAAAGTATGTAAGTGGAGGAAGGCCTTGGTACCATGGAGTACTTTTGAGCCTACAGATGGAAGACAATAACAAACAGCAGTAAACAGATAAAGATGCAATTGCATCAAAAACAGCTTAGGCATTCTTAGCAAGGATTTCAACCCAGGCACAGATTCTCTGGTATAATAATTCAGTCAATACCATTCATTTCTCATGAATTGAGGTAGGATTTTTTTCTGCATTAAAACATTCCACCGTCAGAAAAAGTTTATTGACTTCTCAAAATTTACCAGACAGACATGCCAGATGCCATAGTTTGACTCTGTGAATTTGGGGGTTTGACCATCAAAAATCTTATGGGCCACTGAGTACTGTCTAGATTAAAGTTTAACTCCAATGACATCTGGTAGCTTAGCTAAAGCTAAATATACAGCTTTGGGGTTCTGAATAATCAGCTCTGTTACTCTCCAAATGGTGGGATGCTCTAAAGGTATTGCAACAGTACTAGCACCTGTAAGCAGGAAACTGGGTCCAATTTGCATTTTTTTAGTTAAAGGTAGGTCCTGTGTTTGAAAAGATTTATAATTTCATGTCTGTACAAATACAGGCTCTTTCATGAGGATAGTGTAGCAAAAGAACTGCTAACTTGCAGTAACAGTACAACTAAGACACTTTACAGCCCAGTTTAGGGGCACCTATGATAGCCCTCTGGAATAGAGCAGTGTTTATGAGGGATACTATCAAATAAGCCTAGCCAAAAGTCACCCAGTATCTGGTAAAATTAAAATACCCAGAGAATAATCAAGCACCGCCATGAAAGCATTCAAACAGAAGGAATCATAATACAAATAATAAAGGAAATGCACTGAAGAAACAATCTGTGGCTCAAAATCTCACACAACATGCTATGAATAAATACTCCATTTTCCTTCACATTGCAGACTTCATCAAACCCTCCTTTTGGGTGCATTTATTAAAGTACCCAGCCAAATGCAACTCTGCCAAAGAAGTGCCAGTCCTCTAAGAGGGTAAGAAAATCTAAGTGATGCTGCCTTCCTCTCCTTCACTTTGTGAAGAATGGAATGGTGATTACAAGGCCACTTCTTGCGGCATCACGAGTCATTAAAGCCAGTTGAGCTGAGGGAGCCATCATCTTGGGCCAGACGACTTCCCCAGATGTGGCCAGCCCTCAGGATGTAGGGGGAGCCCCCCTGCCACAGACGTACACCCCCAATCCAGTTCTTCCAGACAAAACATTCTCAGCACTGGTTCACTTTCCCACCCCAGACCCTGCTAGCAGGAGCGTTCTAGGCCATTTAGCAGGAGGCTGTGTTTGGTTTTGAACAGATGTTTCTTTCCGCTTAGCATCTCCTGCTGTCATGCAAACTTCTGAGATGAGATGGTAAATGAGTTCCACACACTAGTATACAGCCAGTCAGGTGCATAGTTGGCAACTTTCAAGCACAGGTACCACAATGAACATGTGCCTGTAACATGCTCTAAGCAAATGTGAACAAAAGTGGTAATTATGTACATAATGTGTACAACATGTCGTTCTAAAACTGTATTTTTTTCTAAAATGAAAGGGGCTTTAAACTGTGACTAAGTTCAGACATGCATCCCTAGTGTGCTTCCCACAAGTCACTTAGTTTTATGCAGTGCATCCTATGCATGTTTACTCAGATGTAAGTCCCACTGTGACAAATGTGACTTTTCCCCCTAGTGAGTGCTTTTAGGATTATAAGCCCAAATGTTTCTGTTCTTCATATGCTAAATGTCCTAAAAGTAGACCCACAAAGATGAGAAGCTATTTGAACAACCATATCATTAGGTTTGCTGTTTTCCACATGGGGACAGACAACTTTTAACTATAATCTTCACAACAGAAAAAAAAAGATTTATTTGTGATTGCTGCTATTGCAAAAGATTAGAATAGGCAATATATGACATATGGCAGGAGGTAGGCAATATTTTGGGGCCATGGTAACACCTGACAGTTTGATAAACTGTCCTAGGTAGCATTACAAAATGGCTGCCATGAGAGGCATGGTAAAGGACCAGTAGTCTGCCAAAAAGGACTGAGTATAAGGCAGAGGTAGAGTCTGAGGCCCACCTCACTTCTAAACCTATAGTTTTCAGCACCAAGAGAAACTGATTTTACAGTAATCCCTTCTAGTATTTTAAATGTGTTCATTTTTAAAAAAATGGCATCTTGGTGAGTGACAAGACAGACACCCCGGGGCCATTGCCTGGTATATATACCCCTGGTATATAAACTCACATAGCAGTCCTCTTCTTCTGCTCCTCCCCACACCCAACACACCTCTGCTTTCACATTTTTTGGGTATTATAACTACTGGAAGCCATGACCACAAAACATTTCTTCCAAAATTGAAAAGTATTACAGAAAAGCCCTTCCCCTTTCCACTTCATGATAATGGAAAAAACATTCAAAAAATGTAGAATTATAAAGCAACTTTCAAATGCAAAACAACAAATCTGGATAAAGCTAAAAATGGCACCTTGCTCTTATATATACTTTGGATGTTTCTCCATTCCTTCACATACTAGTCACACAAACCACTCACATTAAACCAATCCTACAACTTATTCTACCCTGAAACTTCAAGCCTCTACTTCCCACAAATGGCCCTGTTACCTGGAAAATATTATGAACAGGTTCATCCTATATAAAGTGCAGTTATTGCTGTATACTTATCAAACAAACATTTTTAGAAGCATAACTGCATGTATGTATGTTTTAAGTAGAAGCAGAGGACTCAAATTCTAGAATAGCACAAATATGCAGAAGACAGAAAAGCTGCATGGACTATAATCCTCATTTGGGAGAAAGTATGGAATTGAATAGTCGCCAAAGTTAAATTCAATACAAAAAAAAAGCAAAAGCTCTTTAAAAATGAATAGTTAATTACAAGCCACATGCCCACTTTACAGAGATTCACACCAGAGCTATCAAGGCTGCAATGTCATCAAGGTCTCCAGCTCATTTTCTCTCTGTTTCAAACTTCTAACTCTGCTGCCGAGTCCAGGCCCAACAAGGTTCAGCCTACACCAAGTGTACCCCCTCCAAAGAAAAGCTTTATATATACTCCATTTTCAGACACAGTGAACTACCATCTTCAGCAGCAGCAATCTAATACCATTCAGAGGGAGATCAATTGTTGGTGTAGATTAACTGACAGGTATAAAAACACATGTACAAAACAGGGAAAACAAACATGGTCCCAGGAAATATCCCCAGAGAAAAAGAGCGGGAGGGAAATCCCCCCACATAGAGTGGTAAAAAACAAACAGCCGTTTTCGCCCCCCAACCGTATAATTTTGTGTAAATTTTTACTTTAAACATCTCCTTTTTCCTTGAGCAGTGATATAGGCCCTGTCAAAACCAGGGGCAATTACTGCCATTAGGTTGCCATTATGTCACTGCCGCTCCCCCCATTACGAAGGTCTCCAGCACACAGAGCTATAATCTTTGTTCACTCTCGCTCCATCACTCCCAGAAGGAACAAAATTGTGGGTTTTTTTTTAAGTGCCTTTATTTTGCCCCTGTCAACTCTGAAAAGGAAAGAAGGAGAGGAGGGGGAGGAAAGAAGGGGGAGAAAAAAGCAATGGGTAAATTTTTTAACTATGAGGTTGCCAGTTAGACCAAACTTTCATTACCTATAATCTTAGAACACAAATTCTGCCAACCCATGTAAGTGTGGAGATTCCACTCCTGATATCTGGAGTGCTGGTAGAAAAGCAAGAGAATCTCTGGATTGCTTTTTGGCATTTTTAAAAAGATGTATCTATTAGTCTAAAGTTTCTTGTTTGCGCCCATTACCTACAGGCCATGGAAGTATTCTAAGTAACTGGAAGCATCTGCCTGAATCTGTTTACCACAATAAACTGCCTATACCCAACTTGGCTTTGTGTAGCTTGGCTCACTTATTCAAGCTACCTGTACTAAAATAATAATAATTATGTAAGCTGTTCTGTCATACATATTTTTTTACAGGAAAGGCTATAAGTTATTCAGTTTTAGAGGGTGTTGTGAAATATTGTGAAACTGAGTTACTGCACAGAGAAGGATCAATTGAATGACTTTCACCTGATCTGTACTAAAATCTATGGTTTTTATATTTATTCCAGTACTCTCATACTCACCGCCCAATCTTCTTGAGCAAATCTAACAACAGATAATCATATTCCAGATCTATAAATGGATTGATACAACTTGTCTATATCCTTCCCTTGATGTCCATGCCAACAGCAGTGGGATGGGTAGCAATAAGAGAGACCACCTCTTCTGTCATGGCCTCCCACTTGTAGAACTCTCTCTCCAAAGAGGCATGATTCACACCACCTTTGTGAATTTTAAGGACCAGGTTAAGACTTTTTTTGTTTTTATTTGCTAAGGCTATTTGGACTGGTTGATTTTAAATAAACTATGTGATCCTTTGTTTTATTATAGTTTTCATGCATGTGCTTATTTTTATAGTGTTTTTATGAAATTGCAAACCATCTATCTCAAACTGATGCAGGGCCAGATGCACTGCTGGACTGTGGCCTGTTAGGCTGGAGTCGAAATCTTTCATTTGAAGTTTTAACTCTTTGGGAGGTCATCTGCCCCACTACCCTGAAATCCATGGGCACTTGCTGAAACAACCCCATCTCTGTTGCCTCTGATCCCCTTGGATTAGCTGTTCTTCATCACATGTCCTTCATCCCCTGCTGACCCCTTCCCAATCAAATCTTTCAGCTTGATTTTTTTAAAAATCAGATGCCCTCCTCCTTCCTTGTTCATGAATCTTTTTTGTAAAAAGAAATGTCCTTAGAAGACCCTTTATAAAGACAGAGACTTTAAAACATATGTAAATAAGCATATATATATATATATCTCCACTCTTTTTTGTCCTATGGGCCAGAGTCCTAGATACCAAGCACCACCCCTGCACAGTCCTTGGGTTATGAATATCCAAGTTATGAATGTCCATACTTATGAATGAAAGCCATCAAGTCTATTGATTAAAAATTTCGAGTTTAAGGCAAACAGCTCATACCTTTTGGAGTTTTGTAGCTTACTATGGAAAATCTTCATCACAATAGAAATAGAGGAAGTAAAAGGGGAGAGAGGGAGACCTCCAAAGCATGCCTTCCTACCCGCAACCCCCAATCTGGAGAGGAACATCTTGCTTGCATTTCCTTGCTGCAAAAAGGAAGCACTAGGGGGAGGGGGGCTAGAGATAATTGTGGTTTTCCCATTTGCATGGGTGCCCTGTACCCCAAACCCCCATGAATGTGGACTGCCAACTGTATGTGGAAGTGTTTCTTTTATCCCTAGGATATGAAATTGCCCCTAGGTTATGGAATGGGCTTCCAAGGAAGGTGGTTGAAGCCTCATCAGTGAGGGTGTTCACGGAAAGATCGGACAACCACATGTTGGGTATTACATAAGTGAAGCTGGCTGGAGCTAGGGGGTCAGATCAGATGGCCCAGGAGACCCCTTCTGACTTGCTTTATTTCTATGTTTCCATATGTGTTTTATATATGTGATCCTACTTACATTCAAATTTGACTTAAACATGTTCTCAGGAATAGAACTCATTTGAACCCAGGGACTGCCTGTATTTGAATGTTTAAAATGAACAAATAAATACAAATAAATATGAACACACACAAAGCCAATGTGGTATAGTAATTAAGAGTATGAGCCCGGGACTCAAGCGATTTGGGTTCTAGTCCCCACTCAGCCATGAAGCTCACTGAAGACTTTGGGCCAGTCGCAGACTCTCAGTCCAAACCTCTGTTGTTCTGTGGATATGAGTGACAGGAGGAGGAGAATTATGTAAACTGCTCTGAGTTCCTTGCAGAGAAAAAAGGTGAAATATAAATATAATGAACTAAGATGCTTACTTTAACAAGTACTAAACAAACCCTGACCAATTTCATAGTACATTAAAGCCAGGTTGGCTGCAGGGCTTTTTATAAACTTACCACCAAATCTTTGACTATTTGATGACATCAGTGTATTGGCAAAATGCACGGCAAGGAGGACAGGAAGGGTGCCATTTTTCCTGGACTGTCAGGAGCCCAAGTAAAAGATAATTCTGTATGCTTGGTCCCCATCCCTGTCTATCCTGGTTATAAGAGGTCATATACTATACCATTTCTTTAGGGTACCATAGGCCCAGACTGAACTCTAGATATGGATCTAAGCATTATACTAGGTTCCAACACATTGGCTGGCAACATAACCAGTCAGATTAAGTTGGCATTAAGGGCCTACATATTCTAATCTTTCCTGCCAAGGCACTGCCAGCTTAAATTATCAGATGACTTCTTAAGACAATTTGAATTGTACTGTTTTCAGAGTACTGTGGAGCTAAACGGGGGGCCCCATAGGGCTATTTATACCCTGCAACAATGTCCCAGATTTACCACCAGGAGTACACTCAAGGAAGTCAAAGACAAACCCAGTTATGTGATGGACAAAACTAGAAGATACACCTCTTTTTCAAGTATCAGTTGTCCCATTCATACTTTACATTTTTAGAGTGCAAGCCTTAAATATGTCCCTGAAAATATAATACAGAAAGAAGCCACAATCAAGAGAGTATCTCTAGCAGCACCAGCATTACAACTTTTTTTTTTCAAGTTGCTCAAACTCAAAAAAGAAAGGAAGTTTTTGTGGCAGTTCCACTTGGGAATGATGCTATAGAGCTGAACTGACAGCAAAGAAAATGAGACTGATGGGACAATGGTAGTACACCTGACAGTATCATGGGACAAAACACTCAATCCATCAATTATAATATAGCCCTGGAAATAGATTCTCCATCTTGATCCTATCTTTAATACAATGCTTTATTAAGGAGATACACTGGAGCCTCAAATGAGTGGGGCAGAAGGGAATTTACTTCCCAGTTTGGCCTAAAAACCCCAAGTAGCTAATCTCTTGTGCCTCTTCGGAAGGAATGGGATCAATCTCTGTGCATCACTGCCACTGTTGTCCTTCTCTCCACCCCACCCCACCCCCATACCCAGAGAGGAAAGAGACCTCCCAGAACCACTACTGCTTTGAATGCAAAGGTCTCGCCCACCCTTTCATCTAGAGAAAGGAAGCCAGAACATGACGGACACTTTGGCTCCTGCTGACGAAAGGCTGACCTAGCAGAATGAAAGCTCCCCACCCGGGTGTGAGAGAGGGGGAAGGGAGGGGAGGTCCCTGCCTGCCAACCACCCACCCTGCCAGGGTTTTGTTTTTGTTTAAATCAAATTAAGAATGCCTTTAAGCAATTCAATGAAGACTTTCCCTCCCCACTTCTCCAACTCCCTATCTTTGCCATGCCAGCAGCAGACCATAGTAACTGTAGCCTGACCTATTGTGATGTTGGTGATTCAACCAATCCCTGTGTTCCAAGCACTAACACACCAGCCTGGCTTCTCAGTGGACATAGACTTTGTTCTCCCACTTGCTCCTGCTCTGCTGAGTAAGCTTGAGACTAGTGCCTTCCCTTTTCAATGTCAGTTTTTCTCCCCACCCTCCAATCCCATTTGTAACAGGAGTTCTGAGAAGGGTCACGGAAGGCAATGGCTTCCTGATTTACTTGGAAAACCTGAAAACAAACACCCTTACCAAAGTGGGGCTTCCGTGCTTACAATCAGGCTACAAGCTGTTATGAGAAAATATGGAAAACTCCTGCCATTTAAACAGGGGACGGATCTACCATGAGGCAGAACAAGAAGGTAAAAGCAGGTTGCTTACCTGTAACTGATGTTCTTCGAGTGGCCATCTGTGCATTCACACATATGGGGTGCTGCGCCTGCGCACTGCCTAGGCCGGAAGATTAGAAAGCTAACGGTTTTTGGTGGGAAAAAGCTCCCCTCCCCTCCCCCAACAGTACAAATAGAGCGGAGCGTCCGCCATTTTACTCAGTCTTGAAGACCAACGTTTGCCCCCTAGCAGTCAGTGACAGCACCACAACAAGCAACATCGGTACAGCAAGATTAGTACGGAGCCGATAGAAAAAGAACAAGTCCACTCACCGACATGATGTGGGGCCGGCAGGTGGGTTGTGTGAAAGCACAAATGGCCACTCGAAGAACATCAGTTACAGGTAAGCAACCTGCTTTTCTTCATCATGGCCTCTGTGCATCACACATATGGGTGATTAGCAAGCTTACCAGACTCGGAAGAGGGAGGTGTCGTCACTGAAGAATGGCAGAGAGCACTGCTCTGCCAAAGGAACAGTCCTGTCTGGCGCGTACATCAAGCCAATAATGCCTGGCGAAAGTACATGGAGCAGCCCAGGTTGCGGCTCTGCAAATATCTTGAATTGGAACGCATGCCGCAAAAGCCAACAAAGTTGCTATTGCTTGCGTAGAATGGCCCCTCAGAAGTGTAGGTAAGTCCATTCTTGCCAACTGGTAGGCCAACACTATGGTCTGTACAGTCCATTTAGATAATTGCTGAGATGAGACTGGAGAACCTTTGTCAGTATCAGCATATTTAACGAAAAGTCTGTTAGAATTCCGAAAGGATTCTGTGCTAGATCTGTAAAAGGCAAGGCAGCGCCAAACGTCAAGTGTGTGGAGAGAGCGTTCAATCGGAGTCGATGGAGATGGAAAGAATGCAGGCAAGACGATATCCTGATTCAAATGAAATGATGTTGCCACCTTAGGAAGAAATGCTGAGTCCATTCAAAGAACCACCTTTTCTTTGTGAAAATTCAAAAATGGTGGGTCTATGCGTAAAAGCTAACTGGCCCTTCTGGCTGAAGTAACCGCAACAAGGAAGGCAGTTTTCCATGATACTAAACAGAGATCCACCATCGCCAAGAGGTTCAAACAGTGGCTTTGTTAGCGCTTTGAGTACAACAGAAAGACTCCAAGTTGGCATGACGGGGCGAATTGACGGGTGTAAATTTTGTAGTCCTTTAAGAAAACGACAAATCATGGGTTGAGAAAAAACCGATGAGCCTTGTATGGTACCACGGAAACGTGAGATGGCAGCTGCGTAAACCTTTATAGATGAAGGCTTAAGTCTCAAATGGTAAAGTTCGAACAGAAATTGTAAAATATTTTCAATGGATGCCGATTCTGGAGAAAAAGAATGATGGCCAGCAAAGGAGAAAAATCTTTTCCATTTTGCTGAGTAAGATCGGCGTGTGGAAGGTCTTAGCGCAGATTCGAGAATTGTCTGGATATCAGGATGTAAAAACGTCGGTCCTGAGACAGTTTCTGTCGATCCCGAGGGAGGAGTCAGTCATTTGCACAGTTGAGGAGAGGATTCCGTGGATCAAGATGGTAACGGAACTGATAGAGAGACCGAATCTAGCGAATGCTCCACATTGTCAGTTTGAGCGAAGCTAGGTCTGGGTGTCGGATTGCTCCGTTGCACTGCACCAGCAAGTGAGGGACCGGTGGAAGTCGACGGAAAACTCCTTTGGACTGAAGGAGGACAGCGGTGAACCAGGGTTGCCTCGGCCACCATGGGGCTATCAAAATTCCTGTAGCATTGGCCTGAACAATCTTTGATACCACCTTCATCAGAAGGGGAATCGGAGGAAACGCGTAGAAAAACAGGTTGCTCCAATCAATCATGAGGGCATCTCCCCTCGAGTCCTGTCCGATACCCACTCTGGAGCAAAACAGTACGCATACCCTGTTTTTTCGGGTAGCGAACAAGTCTATGTCCGGGTATCCCCACAACTGGAATAGTTCGTTGCAAATCAACCGGTCCAACTCCCACTCGTGGGTCGTTGACATCTGCCTGCTCAATGTATCCGCTTCTACGTTGTCGGTCCATGCAAGGTGTACCACCAGTAGCATTATGTCCCTTGGGATGCACCAATCCCAGATCTGCATTGACAATCGGGCCAAGAGCGGAGACTTCGTTCCGCCTTGCTTGTTGACGTAGAATACAGCAGCTATGTTGTCGGATGCAATCTGCACAACTTGGCTGTGTGTAACAGTTTCGAAAGATTTGAGAGCGTTGAAAATCGCTGGAAACTCGAGGAAATTGATGTGCCTCCCCGCTTTCTGTCAGTTCCAAGCCTCTTGGACCTGAAGTCCTGCATATGCCGCACCCCATCTGATCAGGGATGCGTCGGTGTACAATGTCACACTTGTTTGGGGCTGATGGAACGGAACGCCTGTAGATGGGTTGCGTGTAACAGTCCACCATGTCAGGGAGTGAAGGATCGAGGATGGGATCCAAAGAAGCTTGGTTTGTAAATCCCGTTTCGAGTGAAACAATTTGTTGAAGAACAACTGAAGCAGCCGAAGTCTGAGTCTTGCGTGAGGCACAATGGCCACTGAGGCCGCCATGTGCCCCAGCAGTCTTTGTATAGTGATGGCTTGCACTGTCCTCAGGCGTCAGATCCGATGGATGTGGGCACACAGCGTGGCTCTGCGGGATGGAGGAAGAAACGCTCTTTGTAGAATGGAGTCAATACGTGCCCTGATGAAATCGATGACCTGTGTTGGGATAAGTGACGATTTCTTAAAATTAATGCATAGTCCAAGGTCATCAAGCAAAGCACAAGTCGTATGGACAGCCGCAAGGAGGTTGTCCTTCGTCTCTGACTCAATGAGCCAATCATCTAAATAGGGGTAGACTTGTATACCCCGAAGCCATAGGTGAGCGCATACCGGGGCCATGCATTTTGTAAAAACTCTCGGTGCCATAGCTAGACCGAACGGGAGTACATTGAATTCGAAAATAACGGACCCAACAGTAAAACGCAGGAAGCGTCTATGGGAAGGATGGATAGAGATATGAAAATAAGCATCCTTCAAGTCCAGTGAGGCGAACCAATCCCCTTTTTTCAGCAACAGAAGGATATTCTGTAAGGTGGTCATCCGGAACTTTTTTGGTTTAATGTATCTATTGACATTCCTCAGATCCAGGACAGGTTGAAGACAACCGTCTCGTTTGTGGACCATAAAATATCGAGAATAGAATCCGTGTAGCCCATCGGTGCGAGAGAGTTGTCGAATCGCACCTTTACGAAGAAGTTGGTAGACCTCATCACACAAAACCGAAGATGGTGGCATAAATCGGATAGGGCTCGACAGTGGAACAATGTCGAATTCTATTCTATATCTGAGCTGAATGATGGGCAACAACCACCTATCAGATGTAATGGACTCCCAAATGGGGAGACGGCTTTGAAGTTGGCTCCCAAAAGGGAGAGGGGAAGGTGGGAGGTGGAAAGATGAATTGGTTAGCCGGGACGATCAACGAGGGTGTTTCTCGGAGTCGAAGCGCCAACGGCCCTGAGAGAAGCGCTGTTGGGGCTGTTGCCTTCTACGCTGCTCCCTCTGTTGATATTGTTGGCAAGGCTGATACTGCTGGCGTCCATAAGGCCTGAACCATGACCACTTACGTTTGGTTTGTGGGAGCTCCATGCGATGCACTGTCATGTGGGATTCGTGGATGGCTTTGAGTTTTCGATCGGTCTTCGCGTGGAAGAGGCCAGTGCCATCAAATGGCATTTCCTCTATCCTCCTCTTCATTTCCTCAGGAAAGTTACATTTCCTGAGCCACGCATGTCGTCGCAGGGAAATAGCACTGACCATGGCCCCGAGAGTCAGTGTCCACATGATGTCTTGCGGTGGACAACTGCTGTATGGCCACCTGCATCGCCTCTTTTATAAAGAACCTGGCTAGGTCTGCCTGTTGGTCCGGGAGGGAGGAGGCGACGTTATCCAGTTTCTGCATTATGAAGTACTGGTAATGTGCCAGAGTAGCTTCATAATTTGATATGCGCACGCCAAGTCCTGCAGCCGCATAGACCCGGCGTGCAATCATATCGACTTTCCTCCCTTCTTTATCTTGGGGTGTTGTATGGCCCCGAGCCTCCCTGCCCTGGGACGACTCGACCACCACAGAGTTGGGCTTAGGGTGGCGCAGCAAGAATGGAATATCTTCCTCTCTGACCCGGTACATAGACTCGTACCAACGAGACATCGCTTGTGGTTGTGCCGGTTGGTTCCAGGGCTGGATCATTGCCTGGCGGAGCGTGGTAATAAGAGGCAAGGCAATGGCTGCGGACTGCTCTTCCCGGACGATATCGTAAAATCGGTCTGTGCTGGGGCCGGGGCGATGGTAGGCCTCTATTTCCAGCGACTGAACCAGACAAGAAACGAGTTCAAGAAGGAAACATGAGGCTCGTCCGGGGATCCGGGGTCTTGGGAAGTGATGGCCACAGCCGGGGATGTGGAGTCTACTTCCGACTCGTCCTAGTCCTGGTGGTAGTGGTAGTGTTCGCTAGACAAGGAGGTCTTGGGAGAAGGTGGAGGTCTCCGTTCTGTACGGCCGGACGTGGACAGCGCCTCTCTCAGGATCGATGGCGAACGACAGTCCCGAGGGTAGTAAGCATAGGGTGGATATCCACTCCAGTCTGGGAAGCCGCCATAACCGGGCATAGGTCAGTCATCCCCCTGGCATTCCAGTGAGCGGCTCCTATGCCTAGGCGGCGCCTGTGTTCCCTCAGGTGGCCCAGCAGTAGGCATCGGAGTCGGAGAATGTTGCCTCGGTGGGGAATCTCTAATTTCTCCATCGGAGATGGACTCCCTAAGCAGTGTCTCTGGTGGGGGAGACATGCTCTCAGGCTGAAACACAGGCCTAAGGGATCCCGGCGGAGTCACCTGCATCGCCAATTGCAGGGCCAGTCCCAAGGGAGTCAGTACCGTAGTGGCGGTCGGTACAGAGAACCCCGACGAACCCGAGCCCCGATGTTTGGGGCGGTTGAGTTTCTTGCCCTTATGGGCTGCCTTAGCCACCTCATCTTTCCTCGGCTTCTTGTGCCCGGAGGATTTATCCGGTTCTGAATGTTTACGGTTCTCCTTTTGTTTAGCTGGAGAAAAAGGTAGCTGTTGCGCTTCCGTCGAAGCGGCGCTTTCATATGAAAGACGCTGCGGTGGCGCGGCCGATGTTGAGGCAGGGCGCTTAGAGGGCGCGGCCGAAGCAGAGGCGGAGTGCTGTGGAGGTACAGCCAAGGAAGGGGTAAGCCTTGGGACCAATTGGTCTGATTGGAGCAAGGCCTGATCCCAAAGCAACTTACGGAGACGATTCTCCCTATTCTTCCTGGCCTGTTTAGTAAAGGCCAGGCAATGCCTGCACCTGTCGGCCCTATGCCCCTTGCCGAGGCGGCGTAAGTCATGCGGGTCGGCGGGAGACATTTTGGAGCCGCACTCACTGCACTTGTGGAATGCCGTCCGCTGTGCCATCACGAAAAAGAAGAGAGATGATAGTACAGAGGGTAAGAATAATATTTTTGGTTTTTTGTTTTTTTTAGAGAGATAGAAGAAAAACTAGAACGAGGAAGAGAAGAAAGAACTGGGAATATAGCGAGGAACAAGGTAAGTAGAACAAGGTATAACCGTTAGGAGCACAAGGCGAAAATCTAAGCGAGAGACGAACAGGCACGAGGCACAGTGAACGGCGGTCGCAAAGACTGAGTAAAATGGCGGACACTCCACTCTATTTATACGGTGGGGGGAGGGGAGCGGAGCTTTTTCCTGCCAAAAACCGTTAGCTTTCCAATCTTCCGGCCTAGGCACTGTGCAGGCGCAGCACCCCATGTGTGTGATGCACAGAGGCCACGACAAAGAACCTAGGTGTCAATTTTTTGGTACCAATACCTGGCTAACCATAGGGTTTGGTTTTAGTTGTTTGTTTCTCCTGCAGTGTCTGTGCCAGACAATTTGACTTTTCCACATCAAGTACTAAGGTATCTTGCCACCTTTGCTTGCACAGTGCTACAAGAGATAATGAAGTGTTCTGTAAAAGGATGGTGGTGAGACAGCCAGAATCCAAAGCAATTTGGACCAAGTTGTTGCAACTAATCCTCCCTCTGTACGGTTTATTTAAATACAATGGAAGACTCCAAGTACATTGGAGTTGGAGGGAACAGCAAAAATACACATGAGTTGAAGAGTAGGCAAAGATACCTACACTTTCAAACTGTGATATTTCACGTTACATTTCAAATGTATATTGTTCTTCTGTTCTAAACCCTGTCTTTGGATAATTCACATCTTGATTTTCAATATATTTTAGTTCTGTGACATCGTTCAAAGTTCAAAATCCAGGAACGGCAATTGTGATGTTAATTGCTTAAGAGCACAATCCTAATGCCACTACTGATAGCTGCAGGGGGTTAGGATCTGGCAGAGATGTCCTTCCATCATCCTCTGCCAGAATGTCACACGTACCTGGGAGTGTTAAGGCCCCAAATGGGGCACCTGGGTGCAAAGTAGAGGCAGTTTTGGATCCACAGGATTCCACACCACTTCATTACATTAGGAGGGGCCCAACCTAGACACTTATACCAGCCTGAAGCCAGCACTGGACTATCTCCCCCCCCCCCCCCCCCCCCCCCCCCCCCCCCCCCCCCCCCCCCCCCCCCCGCATCCCACTCCACTTGAAAATACTGGGAGGAATTGTTTAAAAATCCTTCTTAACTGGAGAAAAATGAAGAAAGAAAAAGTGACTGGCTATTGCCATCTTCTCTGGCCAGCATGAGTTGGAAGAGCTGCTGATGAGGCTGTAGCTCTGCCTCACCTGGGACTGCTCTGTTTTTTCCTTGTTTAGCTTTTTTGTTTGATTACTTGTGATAGTCAAGAGTTATCAAATGATCCTTATTTGGCTCCATCTAGTCTGGAAAGCAAATTGAGGAAAAACACAGCCACAGCTTAGAAATCCCAAGGTAAGATATTTTGGGACATCCTACAGTAGAAACTCATTATACAAGTTGACAAAAGTAGAACATTGGCAAACGTTTGTGGAAATAGCCAAACAAGGACTGGGAGCCATTTGATTAAGGTCACCAATGGAAAAAAGTTGAAGTAGAACCACTTTCAATTCAAAAATCAAAATCCAGCTGCAGATTGCAAGTTCTGCAGGCATCCAAGCAGATCTATATCTTTTTTATATATGGATATTTGAGGTTTTTAGAAATGTCAAGATTTTGTAGCTGAAACATCAGAGGAACAAACCTCATAAGAACAAACCAGGATAATAAACTGGTGACTCAAGGAATAAACACGCCTATGATTCTGAAGGATACACTCAAGAAGTGTGACTTACAGAGTATTTTCTTATAACATTGATATGAATTGTGCAATGCAATCCTTTTCATGTCTACTCAGAAGTAAGTCCAGGTGAGTTCACTGGAGTTTACCGCCAGGTATAGGGGACTGAGTACTGCTCAATGCTATCTGAACCACAAACAGCTGTAAATAAAGCATAGAAAGTGGATGAGTATAATATATCTATACACACACACACACACACACACAATATTACTGTTCCAAAATTTCTATTAATGACTGTAATACCTTTATTAGACCTACCTAAATGGCTTCCAAATATTTTCCCCACTTTAAGAACATAAGAAAAGCCATGCTAGGGGTTCATCTAGTCCCGCACTCTGTACACACAGTGACAAACCAGCTTCCCAAAGAATCCTTCAAGCAGGATGGGTGCAAGACCTCCTCCTGCCCAAGCTCCTCAACAACCAGTGCATGCAAGCATACCATCTCTAGTAAAGGAGGTAGCCCATAGCCAGCAAGACTAGTAGCCATTGATAGCCTTCTCCCTCATGAATATGTCCAACATTTCATATGTCATTTGTAAAATGACAAGTCCCTGGACTGAGAAAGAAAATATATCACAACTAATTTACATTCATGTTGCAGACCAATTTAAAGAGCAGCTGCCTATGCCTCTTCTATGAAAAGTACACAGAACAGCGGGCTGATTTGCTAATATCATCAACAACAAAAAATAATGACATTTTAAAAAAGAAATCCATAAAAAGTGCCACAATGCAGACAAGCAATTTGAAACTTTTTTTTAAAGTAGGTACAATCCTGGGAACCCTCAGCTGCACTCTTCTGAATGGCAGGTAAATTGGCTGGAAGAATTAAAGAATTATAAATCCTGATGACAATCACAATTAGGATACTAACAAAACCAGCAGAACATCTGCAAAAGACAATCAACTCAGTCTTTATCTTCTGGTATTGTATCACCCTGTTGCCAAAGAGCACGTAGAAGAGAAGAACTAGCTAACATAATTTATATGGTGCTTTCAAAAAGCCTTTGATGAGAATGCTACGAAGGGAGGGGGAAGAGGCAAAGTATTGTCACAGGTCCAAAAGTGCCTATGGAGAAGCTGGGAGTAGAAATGAACAGCCACTGTTGGTCCAGAAAGAATATTAAGAGTTGAGAACCTCAGATCACCATACTGTTTTATACATTTATTAATGTCCTGGAAAAAGGGATGTGTGCTGAGAGGGCAGACTCTCAGCTGACACGGGTTCTCACAAAGTCCAGGAAATGAGAACCACCAATGAGGTAAAATGATGTACTAAATCATACCCAGTTGTATCTCAAAGGATGAGGGATCCTTTTGCTATGCTCAAGCATAATAGCTGAATTTGGAACTTCCAGCAGCTATTTTGAGATAACAGAAGGATTAATCTGGGCAGCTTTGTTCTCTTCTGCTCCCCCATTTATAAGACAAACAATGGCCAGGTTTGCACAATCACCGGGCTAAAAAGCAGCTTCTTTTTCACAACAGTTTTTCATGCACCATGCATGCTGCATAATTTGTCTAATTACTCTTAAGGAGCAGAGATTACCAAGTTATTCAAGCTCAGCAAGTATCATGGAGGGAGGTGGCTTCCAAACCACACCAGAACCCATGGGTTGTTGTAGATTTCTGAGACAGTATGCTTATCACCCCCTGCCACACACCTTCTTGGGTTTAGAAGATATGGCAACCTGTGCACTGCAAGGAAAATTAGGCAAATCATGCAACATGTGAGCAGCACACACAAGGGCAGGGAGAAGATCATTTTCCCTGGTGATCATGTGAGCCCAACCAGTGTTAGGAAACTCAAGGGGGAAAAACACCACCTGTCCCAGCTGCAATGAATAACATTCCATGCAAAGATACTGTGATTTCAACACTAATATCTTAAATGACTGTTAGTATATTTTCACTCCTAAGGTGAGTCCCAAAGAGAAACATGCCAGTAAAGCTGACACTGGGTCACAATGACAGCCCTGAAGTGTGTCCATTGCTAGCCAAACCAGAAATATATAAACCCCTTGCATGGAACAGTTATGCTACCAAGGCAATGAGTACATGTTTCTGCAACAGCACCAGCGACTGTTGTGGCTCCAGTAGTGCCAATGACATTAGTCTTAGAACTAGTGGCAAGAGAGCTGCCTCTGCCCTTAGGCTGGCACTGCAACCCTTCTCCTACCTTCATGTGAAATGTGCTGCTTGCACAGCAGCTCATTAGCTGAAGTGTGAACACAGCCACTCAGGGGCAATTGATACTTAATCCTTAGCTATTCACACCTCAATAATGGGGAGCGAATTAACCTCACTATCCATCTCACCTAATTCTAATGGACTCCTGGGCCCCACTCCCATTTGTACTATATCACTAAGGAGGTCCTAGCAGGGGTCATTGGGCTGCCTTGGCTATGTGTACACTCACTTGTAGATATAATAGGTATAAATATCCACTCCACTATTTTGTAGAGACTGAGTGGTTATTTTGCAAGAAAGAGGAGGTGGAAGCTAATAAACTACTACTGTCTGACTCAGCCCAGCAAGTCGTGGATTTGCTCCTGGTAGACCTGTCCTAAAAGCAAACAACTTCCCACTCTAGCAACAGCTTTCAAAGGGTTAAAATAAAAACTGCCATACAAAACCAAGAAAGGGGGAGCTAGGGAGGAGAGAAGAAAAGGCACTGGAGAAAGAAGGACAGAAAGTTAATTGAAAATGCTGTTTAATTTTTCAGCTCCACTGGACTACACCCCAGCACAGATGGTTCATCAAGACAGTCTCTGTCTGTATCACTGTCCATCCCAGCCTCTGCCCCCCTCCTGCTCTGCCTAGTCGCCTTTTTAAACAGGGAGGGGGCAAGCACAGCAGGCAGTAGCTTGGAAAAGGAAAAAAAGGCAAGTTAACACAAAAGCACATTCTGTGCCGCTCTTTTCAAGGCACTGGGACAATGCTCCCAACTTGATCCTTTCATAAAGGGAATGTTTCAGGGTCAGAAAACAGGACACATTAAGCCTGAAGAGGCAGCAAAGCTAGCCATTTTGCTGCTGACTTTGGTGGCCAGTTACAGGCCCATAATGGAGTTGGGAAGCTTCCTTCCTTCCTTCCTTCCTCCCTTCCTTCCTTCCTTTTAATGCCAGTGTTTCTTCAGGGCCACCACAGCCTTAGGATTTCCTAGAGCAGATCTTAGTTCCACTTTCCAAACTGCCCCTGCTCATTTCTGTTCCTCAGTATCCCCCTTTTCTATTCAAACAGATCATTCTCTTAACTGAATTATCCCAATGAACCATCAGTTTAAAAAAGGTATTAAAGCCATTCAGCATTCAACCACAAATCCTTCCTAGTTGCTCCCATTCATGTTTCCACTCTTGTCCTTTTATTTATTAATTAGCAGCTCCCATTTTGTTGTTGAAACTGGCTCATCCTAGGATCTGATTTCAAACACTAATTTGCTCTGTGACAAGATTCAATCTACAGGCTTGCCAGCCTAGCTGAATAGTAAGATGGATAGTTAATATTCTCTGTCTGAAGCATCCATAGTCCCAAAGGGGGGAATCCTCCTTCCACCTGCTGAGTTCTTTGCTAATTGAGTTCACACCCAGAGATAGCAGGAAGCTAAAACTCCTGCATTCTTCTTAGAAATATAGCAACCAATACATTGAAGAGTTGAATCTCCAGCTCTGACTTCGAAGTCTCCTTCTTCTTGGCCAATACTCTTGAAATGACACACCTTTCACAAATTGATTTCTGACTTGAGCCATATGTCAAAGATTTGTCTTGTTTCTAAATTAGCCAACAAAAGTTGAGGCTGACATCAGAATAGTTCAGAAATAGGAACCCCTGAAAGTTCAAAAGAACAAAGAAAAGAATAGTGACAGCACAAAGGACAGGTGAAGCTCATGGCTACTTTTTAAATAGCATAAGATTGCAGATTTGGTCTCTCCCTTATCAAAAAGGCACCCTTGAGGTGATAATATTACCCATCTAAAAACTCAGTGAAGGTACAAATTAACAAAAAACACAGTTTCTGATGACTGTACAAGTCTAGAACTTCTGAAACTTCCATGGCACCATTTTTTTCTTGAACTAGCCTACATATGCTGCAAAAATGAAAAATTAACAGTCTCAGGTCACATGATTCCCTTCTTGCAAGGTGAATTCACACTCTTTCAGGAAATGATCTATATGCCATTTACAAATGGCAAACCCAGAAGTAGATTAATGTAGTTTTATGATGAAAATTACTGGTCATTGCTGGTGGACAGGCTTATGATCTGCCCTCAAGTCCATTGTCAAGATTTAATAAGGGAACCCTGGCAGCTGTCAGCACTGGTGATTACACCATTGTAATACAAAAGATGATAACATATATGAAAAATAAAGCAATAGCCGCAAATCACTGAAGCTGCTTATTGAACCCATGATCAAGCAATTTAAACTTCAATTCCGGGCTGAATTAATGTTATAAAGAATCCTCCTTTGCTGCAATAATATTCTTTATTACAGAAGAATTCCAGGTGGTTTAGTGGTGCCAGTTTAAATACAAAAAGACAAGCTGATTTCCACCTTACCTAGATAGCCATTGCCTGCCTACTGTTTTACCAAAAGAGGTAACCATGTTTCAGAGCACAGCATTCCACTCTGCTCACAGATGTGGATAAGGAACCTACAGCTGGATCTGGGTTTAGAATCTCACCAGACTCTAGAGTGGTTGCCCATTCCGATTTTGTTTTGAACTGACACTGTCTTCCATTTCCACCATTTGCAACAAACACCTGAGGCATATCTTCCCTTCCCCAAACAGCCCATCAACCACTAACAGCCATGTGGGCAGGTTGATGATGTGAAGACTTCAACTTCATGCTGAAGTAGTCTCAAGAATTCTAGTGGCTAGAAACCAAGATTAAATTACTGGGGATGGATTACTAAACAAGAACCCTATGGCTTCTGATAAAGTTTCCTTTGAGGCATCCAGTATTGATCATTCTTGGGGAATGAATGCTGGGCTGGGTGAGCCATTGGAAACTCTTAAGTTCAGATGGTGTGGAGAGGTTGGTGAGGTGTGATAATTGCAATGGGACTGAGAGCTAGAGAGGGAGGGGGTTTGGGGTGGTCGGGAGAGGAATGAAGAAAGAGAAAAGAAAAACCCAGCAGTGCACCATGTTGCATTGTTCACGCTCAGACCTTCAATTTGCTCTCGGCATTCTCCTGCAGCGGAGAGAATGTTACGCTGGCTTAAGAGACAAATCGGACACAAAATAAAGACCAAGCACTCAGCAGTAAAGCAATTATCGCAACATTTTATGCCGGGGCTGTTCCTTTTGAAGGCAGCCTGGTGCTGCCCGCATGTACCTTAACCCGTTCCTAATAACCATAAAGTCACCATTATTTACGGTACAAGACATTAAATAAATAATGAAAAAAGCTGCCGGCAAGTGAGCAAGACAAGCAGGGTGTGCAGGAGAATCCCTTAGCACTGGGTTAACCTGAGCTACAGGAGAAAAGTTAACTGAGCCTTGCAATATGGGGTTAGCTATCCAGCACACAAGAATCAAATTGGACTGGAAGCTGTAGAGAAAATTAATGGAGACATAACTGGGGGAAAAGCAAAATAAAGTAGAACATTGTCCCAGATTTAACTGAAAATCTCATGAATGTCTATGGTGCTGGGAAGGAAACTTGTGAGGGCAGTTTCATTTTTTGCTGTGCATAGTGGGCCAAATGCCTGCTGTGAATCACAACTCAAGCAAATCTTAGAGGAATTGCAAGAAAGGCTGAAGTTGCTGTTCTACCTTGCTGGCTGTTCACATTAGTTGGTATTATAATTATGCTTCTAATTAAAGAAAGATTCTTACAATTTCACTACATTGTATAACATACATGCAAATATTGAAGACTGCTGACATGACTTTGAAGAAACTCTTGTCTTTAACAGGTAAGTTCTCAACTTGTGCTTTAATTAAAGTCTGGAGGAAATAGATCCAAGTTAATAATGAAATAAGCACAGATGTTATAATCCCACTGCACCTCATTCATATTAAAAATGAAAATAAGTGATTTGTATGAATCAAAGAGAAGCAAACTCATCTCAATGGAAAAATGATGTTTGCACTTTAAAAAAAAACTGGCATCCATTGCCCCATTATTCAATCATTTAATCAAATATGGGTCAAAGAAAAATCACAAATTATACCAGCTTGTTGGGTCCCCTCACTCTATCACTATAAATTACAGTGTTGGCATTTACCCAAGAGAATATATCCCTCTTGATAATCATCAGGAGACAGTGATAGGAATTCCTACATCTCCTCGGTAGAGAGATCAGGATTTATTCAATAATGTTTCCCCTGGTAGTAGCACTAGTTGCACTAATGATTACATGAGATTCATTAACAACTCTTCCTAACATCAATTGATAAGCTATTATTAGTAAACTTATCTACCTCTTCTGGGAACAGGCATAGGTACTTCCGTATTAGGTGTTTACTCTAGAATAGCCACACTTTGTTTGCTCACTGTTTACTGAACACCTACAAGAAATTGTCATCAACAAGCTGCTTTCTTGTGCTTTCTCCAAAATTCTTCCACCATTTTGCAAACTACAAAGGAGACTTCCAAACAGAGCTTTCCTGTTACTATCAACTAATAGCCACTGTATAGATATTTAGCCTTTTTATGTATAACATACATTTTCAGGAAAGGAAAGGAAAGGAAAGGAAAGGAAAGGAAAGGAAAGGAAAGGAAAGGAGTCACAGAAAAACATGGGAGAACTATGAAGGCAACATAATTTGCTCTTCCTAAAATTCCATGAATTAGGTAGTGTGATTGCACAGTGGAAGCACCCCCTTATCCTACTTTTTTGCATGAATAGAACAGAAGCACAATCTCCATGGGTGTTAATCACCGTAGAACTACTCTTCCATCTTTCTGAAGAGGGGTGATTTTAAAGGATGCAGTAGACAACCAACCCTATTGCTACAAAGTTTGCTTCAGCATACCTTCACTATTAACTTTCATGTTGGCACTCAGCCTGTTCTTTTTTTCCCTTGGTCTTTTTAGTTTCTCTAAAATATTTTAGCCTATATTTAAAAAAAACTGTTGAAGTATCTGTGCAATAGCATTTCAGAGCAAATTTTAAAAACTATTTAAAAAATACATGCTGCTTTTCCAGTTTGTACAAAGTTTGGGTTACGTTTTTTTTAAAAATGGCACTAAAGCATGTTTAAGCCTATATTTAATACAAAATGTTGTTGTTATTCAGTCACAAAGTTGTGCCTGACTCTTCACAACCCCATGGACAACATTTCTCCAAGTTCTCTTGTCCTCCACCACCACCCTGGAGTCCACCCAACCCCACACCCACTTCCCCAGTGACCCCATCCAGCCGCCTCAACCTCTGCCATCGCCTTCTCCTTTTGCCTTCGATCGTTCCCAGCATTAGGGTCTTTTCCAATAAGTCCTTCCTTTTCATTAGGTGGTCAAAGTACTTGAGCTTCAGCTTTAGTACCAGACATTCTAAAGAGCAGTCAGGGTTGATTTCCTTTAGGATCGACTATGATCTCTTTGCAGTCCAAGGGACACAATACAAGATGTAGGCAGCACAATTCTATGCATATCTATTCTGGTATAAGTCTTAGTAAATTGGACACCATTGCAAAGTTGGGCTTCCAGTCTCAGAGGACTCTCCCTCTACTCTCGCACCCAGCGCAATTTTTCCCATGCTTACTGGGCAGGGAGGGGGAAAAGGGGGAACCACATTCTCTGAAGGATCGCAGCAGTGCCTCAGCCATTCCTCCTCACAGGAATGAGAAAAACTTCTAGACATATGAAGTCAGCAGCAATCCAACCTCTGTGTTCCTCTCTTCCAATGGATGCCCACAATCCTCCTAGTTCACAGGGTTACAGGCAGCTACACTGGGACGACACCCTTACTTCCAAGCATATATGTTTTGGATTACATCCTAAAGCAACCACAAAGTATTACCAAAGTAAAGCAGCACAAAACAAAGTTTAATGAAAAATAAACAAACAATTTTGTAAAACTAAGACTTTTTTTCTATATTTACTTTATTTAAAAATAGTTCACTTGGAATTTTTATTTTCCCCACCCACAGAGTTATGTCTCTACTAATATGAGGAGAACATACTGAGATGTAAAAACCAAGTATGTGCTGTGCCTGCACAACATGAGAAAATTTCACTGCAATTCCTCACACTGCTTACAACTGGAAAGCAATGATTGGGCAACACCAGAAACTGCCTGCCTAGAGACACTCCATCTCTGTACTGCCCACTGCCAACACTTTGATATGGCAGGAAACACAAGATATGCTGTAGCCCAGAATACAGCAACAGTTTAAAACTCCTGTGCAGATGTTTCTGCTGCCCACATGAAATCTCTGTGTTGTAGCAATTACTTAAAGCTGCCATTGAATACTGTAAACTTATGTATAGACATGATGCAATATCAGTCTCGTAGGGCAGCCATGTATCAATACAAAACAGGAGAATAAGCAAGCTAGGGAAAAGGGCAACAATGCAAACAAATCCTGAGTTGAAGGCATAAACCATGCCCTTATTTGTTGAACAACTCGTAGGTACAACAGTACTAAGATGCTTTGGAAATTGTTTTCATCTGAAATATCTTTACTTAATGCAAAAGTAAATAACTTATTGGGTATGTGAATTATAAAAGTCAAGTACAGACACATAAGAGACTGTATCACAGACTGCATAGAGCCTCCTCTGGGAGGAGACTGAGATTTGCAGCATGGATTTTGCATACATAGAGAATAACAGCTTTGCATAACACTGTTCTGTAATGCTGCTCTAATGTAGAAGCTTAAAGGCCTTTAAAACCAAGTGGTCAGGACATAAATTTGGGAAAAAATAATGTTCTGGAGGGCCTCTATAAGAAAAAAATGAGAAAAACGCAAAGTAGCTGATATGAAAATGAGTTAGGAAGCAACATATATAAAGTAAACAGATAGTAGATGGAAAGGGAAAACATTAATCAATTATGCGACGCAGGCTCAGAGATCTGTGTGCAGATTGCATTAACTGGGATGGCATGGGGATTGCTGAATATAAATAGCAAACTGGGTCCAGAAGATCCTGCCAGCATCTCTGAAAAGGAAAAAAGTTCGGAAGAGACAGAGGGATAAAAGCAAATAGCTGGAAAGGAAGGTAAGACCACTATGCCACTCTCCATAGCTGCAGAGTCACTATGCAAAAACATGGTTCATCATCATATTTTTTAAAGGAAAAGGACAAAAGTTACAGGTTTATGACTCATGGAAATTGACGTCTCTTAAATACTGGAATTTGTTAGTCAAAAGAATTAGCTTTTATAGGGTGAAATATTATTCATATTTCATTCCTTGGCAAAGTCATTAAATGAGCTGTCTAGTACCAATAGGAGCTTTTTTCTTGGGCCAACCAGCAGCTTATGGGTGTCAGGATCTTCCGTGCAAGGAGCAGTGTGGAAGGAAAGGATCAACCCCCTCATGCCACAGTCTTAATCCTAACTGGCTGCTTCCAGTCAAAAAAAAAAGATTCATATATTACCAAGCTATTCCCTTAATATCTTAAACTGGGAATTAAATATGAAATTTCACACCACCAGACTACTCATTTAATGTAATGTGCAGGATTTCCCTTTATTATTTACTTCACAAAGATGTGTCAAGTGCAACAAACCCTCTCTTGGTATTCCTAGAACCTCCACCGAGGCCTTAACCATCACAGTAAGGTAATGTTATAAGGTTGAATCTGAAGCCCATTTTTCTTCTGTTTCCCTTCCCTAGGACTGCAACTTTGGCTCGCGCGCGCGCACACACGTGCGCACACACTACTGTTGTACCAAAGAGGTCATTGACAAAAAGAGGGATACCCAGAAACCACACACTCTAACTCTGCCAAGCTTTGGACTCCATAAACTCATCATGCTATTCCTTTGGCTCATTAATCCACTCAGGGCAAGTTCAACAGACAGACATCATTCTCTGTATATGCCCATGTATCTGTATTAAAGAAAATGCACATGAACATATTCTCTCTCTCTCTCTCTCTCTCTCTCTCTCTCTCTCTCTCTCTCTCTGTGTGAGAGAGAGAGAGAGAGAGAGCGAGAGCGCGAGCGCACACGTGAACTGTGGTTAAGTACATGGTGACAGATAAGGCACAGACTACGCAAGCAGGTAGAATGAATCAGGTTTGTAAACATCTACAGCAGAAGCAGAATCTCAGGCTTAGGGGCCAAATCCAGGCCTCTGAGGTTCCGAGATGGCCATACACCTTCCCCTGCCCCTAGCCCCTTTTCCAGACCACAGATCATTTGGTGGTTTCCTAGCTTTTGTACAAGTTCTTTCCCTGTTCTAGAAGCCTGGAGCATGTCTCCCAAAGCTTTGTTACTGGTGATGAGAATTTCATGCTAAAGTATGCCGGTGCTATGGGCCTACCTCTTTTGTCTTTCATACCACCACAGGAATATGACCCCTGAGAGCTTCTCCAAAATGAAATTCAGCCTTTCAAAGAGGTATTTCCTTCATTGCTGAGATAACAGTTTATGACTTTCCAGACATTTTGGCCAACACCTCCCATCAATCCTAGCCAGCACAGCCTGTGGTGAGACACGATGACATTTGTAGGCCAGAACAACCTACGGAACCAGTCCCATTCTACAGATTTGTGTGGCATCCTGCGGCATCAAGTTAGACAGTCACCCTGAAGCAGGCAGCTTATGGTTTATACAATCTGGCCTGTCTAAATTTGCACTGAAGAGTAAGAGACAGGTTTCCAGGCTTCGGTGATTTTATTCTTTTTTAGCTTACACTAGTCAAACCTGCCATCAGCAAGAGAAAGAAAACTGAGCCTGGTGTTTGCCTGGGCTAAGAAGAGGGTATTCAAAGAGGCCTACGTTTCACACAGAACAGTTTTCACACCATCACAAGCATCTGCTGCCATTGCTGAACAACAACTACAAAGGAACTGCCTACCACCCTCTCCTCCCCGCAAAATCAAATGCATCCCCACCAACAACACCCATTTTCCCCCAAGCCTGGAGAAAATATAATTTCTGGTCCAATAGGGTGTCACAAAAGCTACAGAGAAAAGAACCTTACAGACAGACCAGACTGGCTTGAGTTAGAAAATAACCTCTTCTCCCCCTGCTAAATTCTTCAAAAGTTCAACCTGATTGAAATTCAGACATGCAAACATCCCCTCCCTACCTTGAAAAAAGAGTGCATAAAACTAGCAAAACAAAGCCTTCTTGACTTGCACGGCCCCCCACCTACCCACCGAGGCTGTGCAAGAGGGAAACCCAGTCCTGACAAAGCCTATTGTCCTCTCCTCACTCACAGCCCCACCCCCAGCCACTACTGCTTCTGATCCAAAGGCTCCAGAAAGTTGGAGGACACACACACACCACCATGCCAAAACTAAAAGAATTGGGGCACTTTTGTGTGCAATACAAAGAAGCTCTGCTGCAACAAAGCTAGTCACAAGATTTACTCACCTGCTTCTTGAGGCATTGAGAGCAAACACAGCCATTTGGTGACTATGGCAGTTGACCTCAATCCTCTATCCTGAAGTCAGTACCATGAGACAGACTGGACTTTGTTGTCATCCACACAAATTCACACCTAACATGGCCCTTCTTCCTAACTCATTTGTAATGCAAGGAGTTACATACATTTAAAGATTAATGAGTACAAGTAAGGGGTGCACTTATACATCTGGGATCAGAGTTGCCTTTGAAGGACAGGGTAAGACAAGTGTTTCTGGATCAGAGACATGGCTATAATTCAGCTAGGACCAACCCAAGAACCGCATCCTTTGTACAAACGATATGACATCTTGCTAGGATAGATGCATCTAGATAGTGCACCTACCAGAATCCTAAAAATCTTAACTTTTGAGTATTATCATGGGCTGAGACTGGTATAGCTGAGCCCAACATCTTTCGTTCAGAAATAGTCCTTATGGAACTTAATGCCCACAGAGACAGGTACAAACCAACTAGTTTTCATGCTGACATCTTATTCATGGTACTGTCAACAATTTATCACAGTTCAGTTTCCAAGCAGATAAGGCTATCTGGTTAATACAACTACACAATTTACATGAACCCCTTATCTAAGACAAGTGGCTCTTTAGCCCTCCTTCTAAAGATAGTATTAAACTACCAAATGCCAGTTTGAGATTTATACGGGTTTGACTTTTGAATAGTACAAAAGAAGGGAACATAAAATGAAGTGCACAAGTAGAACACAGCTAGATAATAAAGCATATACATTACATGTACCAAATGGCAAATGCATTGACAGGGATCGATGGAGGCTTTCCTTCCTCTCCATTTAAAACCACCTGTGGTGGGAAAGTTTCAAAAGAAAATTGTACACAGGAGAGATTTAGTTCTCCCCTCTCTGTGTTTGGTAGTCCCAATAAGAATCAGGACTGCACCCCTTACTCTAGAGTAAAGGAAAAGAGAACAGACGAAAGGGTTTAACCACCCTCATATCCTACAAGAGCGCATAGCTTATTTGAGGTTGTTTAATCCTCCAACGAACCATGCTACAAAGGTTTAGATGAGCAGATAAGCCATGTATGGATGATGATTATGGAAATTGTTCCTGACTTGTGCTCACCCATAGATGAAGGAATCAAAAGCCCCTCAAAGGCCACACAAATATAGCCCCCAGGATTGATATTGACTGGCTTCACATGATATGGTAACCCATTGTGAGTGGCTACTTATGACAGGTTTTTGTGTGAAAAAAGACTGATGTCTACAGGGTGGCTTGTTCATGGGCCACAAGCCACTCCTACAACCGACAGACTGCTGCACCTATAATGGGTTTTCATATCATCCAAAGCCAGACAACCAACTCCGTTGTGAATATGGGGGAGCAGCCACTGAGTTCCTTGGCAAGAATGCCAAGAAAGCCCTTGCTGCTCTTGCCAAGTCTTCTGGGTGCCCATCAGTTCCAGCCACACCAATGCTCTCCAAGCAGCACTTGAGGACAGCTGGGACAGGCTCCTCCCTGCCTCAATTGCAAGCTGTTTCAGGTTTGCCACAGCTTTTTTACTTCTTTTCCCCATGGAGATCACAAAAGCCACCTTCATATCCAGCTTTCCAAACCCCATTTTGACAGCAACTGACAGTCCCTTCAAAATGCTGAAGAGACATATGGTAAGAGCTGTCCATGGCTGGCAGAAGCTTTTTCTTCTTATTTTGCTCCCCCAGATTGTGTAAAAATGCACACAGTTTTTTGGATTAATCACACTTGTACAACTGTGAAGGTTCACAGGGGCTTTAAAGTCTTGCCTGAAGCAATGTCCAGAGGGGCCCAACCCTGGACGTTGCCCAGAAGAGGCTCCAAATTGGTTTCCCCCCTTTGGTTGAAACTGTCAAGAGAAATCAAAGCCTGAGTGATCTTTGCTCATGAAATGGGGATGGTGTAATTTATGCCCATTCAAGAAGATATCCTTAACTCTTTTTTTCTCCCCAGGTAGTTCATATTCTGGTGTACATTTTGCAGTTTTTTGCTGAGCCTCTAGGTGCTCAGAAAAGTGTAAAGTTGCATGCACACCTTTTTTTCCTGGGAAGAAAAAGAACCATCACCTTTAAAGAGGATTTTGACAGGGTAATAGGCGGTTTTTGATTGAGAAATATGGCTATCTTCTTAAAGAGACAGAATTTCCAAAGCTAGCCAGAGAAGGGAAGGACCAACAACCTATGGTGAGACCGTGGGTTTCTTTGCCTGACAACCAGCCCACCAAAGCTTATCATGATGATGACACTGAATGTGTTCATGATCTGCCCCTGAGCCAGAGGGCTCAACACAAATAAAAATATATAATAAAATAATAAATCTGTATAATAAAATCAGATTCATGGGTCCTTCCACATCTCATGATATGCATACTTCACAAGTTCAAAATGGCCAAATTTTTCACATTTGAACTTCATAGTCCCACTGCTGCTACATAAATAGAAATGTTCCTGTCATGTGATGGCATCATAAAACTTGGTGTAAATTAGGTGAATCATGAATAATGAAGCTGCAAATTAGCTGTAACTCTCAGACTGAAGTATATTTTTCATACAGTTGTGCATGCTTGACCACTCCTGAACTAAGTATAGCAATCCTGTTTGGACCTAGCTATGAAGGCTTGAATGAAAAGATGATGTGAGTTACAGAGACCAAGTAACAAGAAGCCTCAGCTACTTTGGCTTTTTTTTTTTTACCCAATATACAAGATAAAACCACACATCTTTGTCTCAATAGTTACTTGAGTAACTATAAAGGTAAAGGTTTTCCCTTGACATTAAAGTCCAGTCATGTCTGACTCTAGGGGGTGGTGCTCATCTCCGTTTCCTAGCCGAGGGAGCCAGCGTTTGTCTGCAGACAGTCTCCGTGGTCATGTGGCCAGCATGGCTAAACACCGAAGTGCATGGAACACTGTTACCTTCCCACCAAAGTGCTACCTTTTTATCTACTTGCATTTGCATGCTTTCGAACTGCAAGGTTGGCAGGAGCTGGGATGGAGCAACGGGCACTCACCCTGTTGTGCAGATTCGGACCGGCTACCTTTCGATCAACCAGCCCAGCAGCACAGCAGTTTCACCCACTGCGCCAAGTACCCCTGCTTAAATTGTTTTGAATGCTCTAAGGAACTATACCAAGGAAGTTCACTGGGGTTTGAATTTTGAAATCCTTGTTTGGGCCATTTATGTAAATTAAGGAAAATACATTTAAAGGTAAACTTATCCATAAACTCACCTCTTGGGTGCTACCTCATCTACCCAACTGGAAGAGAAGGTCAAAATGGAGTGCTGTAATAAGAAGCAAATTAGAGCTTGCCCTTCCATGAGGTGGGGTGAATTACTCACCTTAGGCAACAGATCCTGGAAAACAGCACACTCAGTGCTCTAGAAAGCCAAATTGGCCACTCTCCTGCAACAAGAACAACTGGCTCTCTAAAGTGCAACCCATTTGAGAGTCAGGCCAAAAAGTGTTATTATAAGAGGTTGTTCGAGCAAAGTACTGGTAGGCAGGTAGTCTTGGAGATTGTCTATAGTACCATGGCACAGGCTGCCTCCAGGAACACCTCCCCACCTAATGCCTCTCTAAGGAAAGGGCCATCAAGTGAGCTATCATGAGCATGTATCTCTCCTTCCCCTGGCTTTTTTTTTGTTGTTGTTTGAGATGGACTGGCTTTACAATACAGAGTGGATAACAACAAAATTGTTAACAAGTAACATCTATTGAAGTAATGATCTCCCTGACAGGTGGAATTAACTCTTTCTCATGTCAGGAGTTGATTCCAAAATGAATTGCCCTCCTCCCTTTTCCACCAAAAGAAACATAGAAACAGAGCGAGTCAGAAGGGGTCTCCTGGGCCATCTAGTCTGACCCCAGGTTCCAGCCGACTCTGCTCACGACATGCCCACCATGTGCATGTCCAGCCTATCTTTGAACACCCTCACCGATGGGGCCTCAACCACGTCCCGTGGAATAGGTGCTGGCTCCTTCCTCAGGGAGGTTTGTGCTGCTTGCAGTCTAGATGGTAGGAATGCCAGTCATTACTTAATTGGGCCACTCATTTGACTTGACAACTGAGCATGGCTCTGATGAGCTCACAGTCCTTCCCAACTAACCCTTCTTGTTCTGTGGTGTAACTCTCTGACCCAGAGGTGGTCTTGTTCTCACCAATCATTTAACTAATCAAAATCATCAACCTTGGCATTTCAGCAACATAAGCCAACCCCCACCCCCGCCACCCTTTTGTGTAGCTCACCTTCAAAGTTTGAGCCTTCTAGCCTGGAATGCTCTATTTTGACAGAAGCAGGCCCAATCCCTACAGGAAACACTGAGGGAGAAGAAAGGCCTGTGACGTACTGTGACCACCACTGCCGTAGGGAAGAGAAAAGGGAAAGGAAAGTGGGCACCTCCACTGCCACTATTCGGAAAAGGTGATCAGAATCTTTGATGAATGTGGGAGGGTCATTGCCCCACAGCCAGAATGTTGGGGGAAGAAGTTTTAGGGGGAGAAGAAAAGGTAGGTAGTGGCAGCCACTGCTGCCACCATCATCAAGAAAAGGATGAGACAGGGAGTAAAAAGGTGTCATGAGCTAGTCCTTTACCTCCTTTCTTCAGATTCCACAGTTTCAAGGCAATCCTTTGGAATGTAGTTCTTTTATTTAACTCCACAGTTGACAGAGATTAACTAATAGTTGTTTAACTGTGGCACCTCCCTTTAAGTAAGACTGTTGGCTTTACCCTCAGAGGGGGTCTTGCCACTGAAATGTTGGACAGCAAGAAAGATGGAGGCTCTCCAGCTGACCAGTTCATCTATCCTGATGCCATCAGTCAAGGGTCCCACATCTGCTCCCGCTTCCCCTCCTGAAAACCCTTCCATCTCATCCAGAACAGACTGACTCTCCTACTCAGTGTAAGAAACTTCACTAAGCAGCCTTGCTCCTGCCCCTCCTGTTCGAATCTGACTATGACAACTTCCACTGCATTGCCTGCAATGATCAAGAGACTGGCCCACTCTATGCAGAGGAGCCATCTTGGCATTGGCAGCTGGCCATGTAATTATTGCCAGCGGCATGCAAGAGAGAAGGGAAGGCAGTGGTGCAACCCTTGCCTCCAGCAACGCCTGGTATAGCCCTAGTCATGAACAAATCACGTGGTAGCCAGGAGTAACAGAGATATTTGCCCAAGTCAAAGCATTAAGAAGCTGAACAATGGGATAGAGAAAAGGAAGAACTTCTTCACACAGTGCAGAGTTAAACAATGGAAAATGGAGATTCACTTGTTCAAGATGTAGTAAAGACCACCAACTTAGCTTTAAAGGGAATACAGAATAACTTATAGTGCAATAGCAGTAGTCATGATGGCTATAAACTATCACCAGGATCAGAGGTAACATGCAAGCAAGGATGAGAGGCAGCAACTGAATACCAGTGGCTAGAGAAAGGTGTCCTGTTAGGAGGATTCTCATAGGTATTTGGTTGTTTATGGCTGTTCTGGGAAAAATCTTTTATAGCAGCAATCCAAGGCAGGGCTGTATCATTTATTTATTAGATGTGTATGCTGCCTTTTTTCTTATAACAAGCTCATAGTGCCTGACATCATTCTCCTCCTGTTGCTCTCAATCTTATCCCCACAACAATAACCCTGTGAGGCAGGCTGGGCTGAGAGTCTGTGACTGGTCCAAAGTCACCCTGTCAGCTCCATGGCTGAGTGGGGACTAGAACCCAGATCCCATTAGTCCCTGTCCCACACTCTGGGACACTACTACACCACACTGGCTCTCAGAGGGTCAATAATGGTTAGAGGCTCAAACTAGGCCTAGAGAGACCCAACTAAAATCCCTGTGTATTGATAAAGTTCGTGGCATGACACTGGGCCAGTCACTAACTCTCAGCCTAGCTTACTCACAGATTTGTTGTGGTGATACAACTGAGTGAGGAGAAACATATACATTGTCTTGAATTTCTTGAAGGAAAAAAAGGGGAATACAATTAACTTACCATACCATTGCTTGTTTGCATAGATTCCAGAGCCAGGACAAGACATCTTGTCAGATAAGGCAGGACCTTCTCTTCTCTCCCCTACCACTACTTCGTCCAATGGCCATGACAAAGGCAGCAAAAGCAGCCACCTTTCCACCTATCTTCTCCCTATGTTCCCTCTTCCTTCTTCCCAACAACAATGCTAACAGTGGACACTGGCTCTATGTCCTTCCTTGGTGGGGAATTTCAGGGTACTTAGTCCCCAAGAAACATTCTGGTCATCTACCTTGATGTGGAACTATTTGGAGACTCAGCAGCAAAATGCCATCAACTATATGATTTCTGGGGACTGTAACCACTAAGTTTATGCTGTGGGATTTTCTGTAATAAAAGCATTTAATTGATCCAGAGTATCCTGCCTCAGAATACTTCCACAAATGAGATTAGGACTGTAGGTCCAACACGTCCATCCAACCTTCCTCAGTGATGCCAGGGGCTACTGGTCACTAGTCCTCTCCTCCCCATGGCAGCCTTGGCATTGCACTCTTTCCTTCATTAGGGCAGCATCACTGAAGTACACCAGACATCTCTCCTCCCTTGATATCTCACTTGAGGGAGCCTTCTTCAGAGCAAGGCATGGTGGTGGTCCTAGAGATGGTCTGTGCCATGGCAGCAAAGGAGGTTTCCAGAGGCATTTACTGCCTCGCTGGTGGAAAGACCCCTGACAAAGAGACACTGCGATAGTGGTGCTTCCCAAAGAATCTATCGACCAAACAGCATGGTCTCTTGCAAATGCAATCCGCCATGCTTCAGGATAGAGCAAGTCAGAAAGGGTGTCCACCAGGGCCATCTAGTTTGACCCCCTGCTCCAGCCAGCTCCACATGCTTACCTTATGCATGTCCAGCCTATCCTTAAACACCCTCACCGATGAGGCTTCAACCACTTCCTGTGGAAACCCATTCCATACCCTAGGGGTCCTAACCATCAAGAGGTACTTCCTGACATTCACCTTGAATCTTGGTTCCCTGAGCTTTGCTCCATTGGAACATGCCCTGCCCTCATCCACAGGAGAAAAATGGTCACGACCCACCCCTGCATGACTCCACCTCACATACTTGCATGTTGCTAACAGGTCCCCTCTGAGTCTCCTCTTCTCAAGGGTGAAAAGACCCCCTCAGTCTCTCCTCATATGACTTACCCTGCAAACCAGCCACCATTCCTTGTGGCCCTTTGCTGCACTGATTCTGACCTTGCTATATCTCTCTTGTAATAAGGAGCCCTGAACTGAACACAATACTCCAGCTGTGGATACTCCAGAGTTGTACAGAGTGGCAGTAATACCACTCTCAATCTAGAAGCCACGCTTCTGGCTATGCATCTGAGGTGGCATTTGCCCTCTTGACCACCACAACACACTGCTGACTCATGTTTAGTCTGCAGTCAACCAGCACCCCGAGATCCTTTTCACAAGTGCTGCTCTTCAGCTATTTGACCCCTAACGTGTACTTATGACACCCATTCCTATGCCCCAAGTGCAAGACCTTGTACGTATCTGCACTGAACGCCATCCTGTTGTCTCCAGCCCACTTCCTTTTGGATCCGGAGTACCTGCTCCTCAGCTGTGGCCACCACCCCTATTTTAGTATCAATTGTGAATTTGATCAGCAAACTTGTCACCCACTTTTCCATGTCACTGATGAAAAGATAGACCAGGATCAGTCACCGACCGCCAACCCAATGATTCCCCAATAATAGTTACCCTCTGCTTTCAGTACATCAACCATGTCCTAATAAATCGGACAGTGCATTGGTCATTCCCCAAACTCCTCAATTTCAACCAGGATATCATGTGGCACTTTGTCAAATGCCTTGCTGAAATCCAGGTGAACCACATCCCCTCCATCTAGCCACCTCGAAACCTTGTCATAGAATTCCACAAGGTTCATCTGGCAGGACCTGTTTTTGCAGAACCTGTGTTGCATGGCGGCCAACCTCCCTTCCCTGTCTAGGGATTCCAGAGCATTTCTTATTATGTGTCTTTCCATTATCTTTCCCAGAATGGACATAGGGCTAACTGGCCTGTAATTCCTCATGTCCCCTCTACTACTCTTTTTGAAGATTGGGACCACTGACACCACCCTCCAGTCCTCTGGAACCTCACCCGTTCTCCACAAGGCCTTAAAAATGGAGGCCAGAGGACGTGAGTGTACCCCCGCCAACTCCCAAGTACCCTCAGGTGTAACCCCTCAGGGCCTGGCACCTTTGTAACATCCAGTGACCTGAGGAGGTCCTTGACTTCTAGGGGAGCGACTCTAATCTGTTCTCCTAAACCCCTCGCCTCATCCGATCCCCCATGCAGATCTCCCCGATCTTGCTTTGGGGAGAACACAGAGACAAAATAGACATTTAGCATCTGTGCCTCTTCCCTCACATCAGACACCAAATCCCTTTCTTTAGGCAGTCCCACTGCCTGTCTCCCTTGCTCTTGCTATTTACATGTTGGTAGGATCTACTGCCTGAAGCAGGGGTTTTACCTTGCCTTATGGAAGGGAAGACCTAGCAGATCTGAAATACTGGTGGGAGATATTACACTAATATTATCTATTAGTATTACTATGTAAAACGAGTGTTTCTGACCTGTGTATATCCTTTCTTTCTTTTTGCAGTATGACCATATTTAGATTGTAAGCTTTTCTGGTAAAGCTCTGTCTTAACAATAATAGGTACAGAGGTGCAATAAATTGTAAGACAGTGTAAACAGTCACTAGTTTCATTGGCAATTAAACTATACCATCCTTGCATTTGAGCAATACATTTGGGGGAATTGAATGTCTTATAAGGTACCTAAGAACATTCCAGATAGTGTGGGGTTAATTAACTGACACATTTCACCTCTCACTGAAATACCATCCAAGGGATTCTAACCAGTCAAAATGCTAAGCACAACCCTTAACTTTCCTGATACAGGATTTGAATTTCATCTCAACCTTTTTGGTTCGGGTTCTGGCAAATGTTAGAAGATGGTGGGGGCGGTTTTATCCTCATCTATTTGATTTTTCCATCAATAAAATCCAGCCTAAAAACCACCCTTAGGCCAGAAAACCGACGAAGAAATTAATAATTAATCCAAGTCCCTAGCAGAGCACAACACTTTAAAGTGTTTATTCAAGAAGAAAAACAAGCACACAACAAGCCAACCCAAAGCTGTTCTTTGAACACCAGCACCCAAGCATTCTTGCAGCTGGAGGATTTCTGCAGCTGCTCCAGCGAGCCAGTTCAGAGAGACCTTTTCTTAACAGTTCACCCTAATGCCATTTTTTAAAGAACTCTCTCACTTTAGTCACATCACCTTTTTATTGTTTCACCATATTTTTTTGTTTCAGAGTAAGAAAGAACAGAGACCAAAGAAAACCCCCACCACACTTTAAACTGAAGGCTATTAAAAATAAAAAAGCAAGAAAGGAAGTACAGTGGAGGGAGGAGAATAGAGCAGATATTTTATCTTGGCTGAAAAGGTCTTTTTCTTTTTCAACCTGCTTTCGAAGGAGTCAAGCTCTATAACAATCTTTACCTTTCTAGCTGCCTGTTGCTTTCAATAAAGGTGAAGAGGAACAACTTGTGTTGGACCAAGAAGAACAAATCCCTTCTTTTCTTCTTGGCAAAAGTCTTAGCTAATTGCTTCTGGTTCCTCTCTGTGTTGTTTGATAACACTAGGAAAAAGCAGGGTAGCACTGACTGTAGAAATAAAATCAATGGGCAAGAAAGTAAAAGAGAAATCTTTTTCTGTAGGCTTCAGACAGCAAGAGTGCAACGCAGAAGTACAGAAAGAGGAAAAAAGTAAAGGAAACATGAGATGTCTCAAAAATAAATAAATTACCCAATACTGCCTGGGTGAGCCCCTTCTTTCCTATCAGCTTTTACAGGGGGCAATACGTTTTATTCATTGCCAGGCCTGACTTATTGCAGCCTTGTTTTTAATGAGGTATAATAAGGAGAACATTTTGTAACAACACGGCTCCTCTATTTTATCCGACAAACAGCTGTGTCATGGCCGTCCCAGCAAGAATGAATCATATCTCTCTGCCTGCATATGCGAACTCCCATGTAATTACCCTTGCATCTTAAATAAAGCAGGCCTTAAACCTGTCGCTCAGATTACAAGCAAGCAGAGCAACCCTCGTAACAGTGGCCTCTATCATTACAATTAATTTATCACAGAAGCGCTGAGATTAGAGACTGGAATTAAAACACAGTAAGGCGAGTACCACCATGATGACAACAAATGAATCCGTGGGAGATGGGGAGAGGTGAGAGTGCTTTATTGCAAAGGTTCAATAGCCTAATTTCTTAACTAGATCAATGGGGGGTGGGGGTTCTATACTTTATGTTACTTGCATATCACACACTCTGGCTCCCTCCCTATCTTTTGCTTTCCATCTTCCTGAGGAAATAGAAAGTGAGAAGAACTTCTGCCAGGATCATACTTATTTGTTAAATATATATCTATAGAAAGGGTATCAGTTTAAATGTGTGACTAGAAAACGTAGAGATATATGCTATACTAATATTTTTCATGTAGTCTCAATTTTATGTAATATTTTAAAGATATTAGTAATAATACATATGAGCTTCATTTTATGTGCATCCATATTCACATGAAACTGGGAAATGCCGTCTTGCATTCATCTGTATTCTTTTCTCTGCTTGTACATAAAGAACAATGACTAAAAGACTTCCCTCATATGCCGGTTTTGTTAAACTGAAGTTTCTAGGTCTTTTCACTTCAACTTACTTCTATTTTTACCACTATGGGAAAAAAAACACCTGAAGTTGCACACAGTAAAAAGATCTGTATAAACACTTGCACAAGAATGATTCATACAGGTTTGCGCAAAACAAAGCTACAGAACAGCCCAAGATGTGACTTTCTGAAATTCTGAAAGCTGTCTACTTTGTTTCTTCAAAAGCATGCAGAGGGAATCAACTAAGCTCTTTTTAAACCAACCCTATTTGTCCCAGTCTACCCACCTTATACTCTGGCAATCTGCCAAGGAGAAGGAGGGTCAACTTCCAAATCTCTCATTCAGACAGACATGGGGTAGGGGTAAGGTGCCCATTCCTTCCAAAAGGTGAACACAGCATTTCATTTTGGAACATAAATGTCACATCACTCATGCAACCCTGTATCAATGTAAACCAAAGAAAACGATATCTATGCATACTGAAGCCTCAGTTTATCAACACCCTCTCATCAACTTCAATGGAGCAGACAATTGGGACCTGCTTCAAATGTTACCAGGTATCCTCCTAACAACAGTGGGCCATGCCTTACTCCAGGATACTCTATTAAACTCTTCTTCCTCTCACCTCATTTTTCTTTACCAACAGACATTTAGCATTCCACAGCAACTGAGTGTTTGGGAAGAGGACCCCTTCGAGTTTGCTTTAAAAAAAAAAAGTTCTTCTGAAAACTGTGAAGTTCCCCCAATCAGGCTGATACCTCTTATTTTCTGGCTTCAGTCCTGCTGGCATTCACCACTGGAGTTTGCTATTACAGGAAGTGCTGGACCAGAAAGATGCATGTCTTCAGTGGCTTGATAACTCATTTCCTGTGGGTGTGCTATTTTGTTTTACCAGTATACATATTAACACAAGACTTAAGTGACAAAGTTGGAGTAGGAACAGGTGGTTTAATCTTAAAGGAGAGGGTCAAAGGACACAAGAAAGAGTCAGAAAAGCCATAAGGTCTTGCTTGAATGGAGCGAGAACTAGAACTTGCCAGAGCAACACTTTACCTCTTTATAGTTAGAATATCAGCTCCTTTTGGTAGTGACTATATGTATCCTTTTGTACTACCATTGCCATCTTCTCTGTCACCCATCCATGTAAGCCTAGTGGCAATAAAGCTGGCAGCAAGCAAATTAAAAATCTTCCAACAAAACTGCAGTCTTCCTGTGGCCACCTAGGATCACGTAAATTCAGCAGATTATTCAGCCCTAACTCCTTTCATCTATCACTTGCCTCTGTTATTGATCTGCTCCTCCAAGGAAGCAAGACCATGCCACCTCTTACTGAATCCTGCAAATTTAGCCAGACACTTTTGTGACTGCTGAGAAGGACCGGCTTAGCAGTGCTTGCTTTCTGCACACCATACACCTTGGTACGTGTATACTACAGAACCTCATCCATGCTGCCATAAATCCCAGTAATAGCTTGATGAACTGGTTGAAGCAGACCGATGACAGAATGGTTGTGTTCATATGTACAGTTCTTCCAAAATGGCTATATGGAGTTCAGAAACTTTTGTTTCCACTGTAAATTAACTGCTGCTTGCTATGTAACCATTACTCATGACTGCCAAGTCATGAAACAAGCCAAATTAAAACCACAGTTTATAAAACTAGCTTGTTTCAACAAACCATCAAGATTAGCCAGATTTTAGGATTCAGACATAATGCTAAGCTGTGATTAACTCTAAACCAACAACTGAAGCTTCTGATTTCCTTGTAGCCACACCAAAAGGTAGGTAGGAAGAGTGTGCAAGCTCAAGGTTTACTGTGGATACTTACACAAGATCATGGTTTAACATTATGTGCAAATGCAGCCAATAAAAATGCAAAAGACAGAGAACTCCTACACATGTGGCAAATGTATGTTTTATCTCCATTCCATGACTATAAAGGTCATGTAACTCACCCTTCATGCATCTTTTTTTAAATTTCTTTACCACCCCACAGCTGAAGCTCTCTGAGTGGTTTACACAGTCCATAAAGAGAGATGATTAAAGTGCCATACAAATATCATAAAGTCAAAAAAATTTAAAAGTTTAAAACACATAATAAAGATAGACAATAGCAAGGGAGAGGAGAGGAGATTGTGAAACACCTGGTGATTCCCCCTCCAGCCCCTAGGCGGCTGAGTAGGTCCTTAAAAGCCTCAGAGAAGAGGGCCATTTTAACCTGGTGCTGAAAATATGACGGATTCAGTGCCAGCTGGGCTGCAGTGGGAAACTTATTCCATAGATTGGGGGGGGGGGCTATCATGATGGTTCCACTAGTATAATAAAACTATAAAACCTACAGAGTCAAAATGAAATCTTCCCCTCTTCTGTGGAAAAAAAGTCGCTGCTAAACCTTTACTTCAGAACTGCTCTTTAGGATCTCAGCTTTAATTCACAGAAGCTTCAAACAACCCTAGTATAAAAGATAAACCATAAAGCACATGTATTTTTCTGAAATATTTTTATGTCACTACTTAGCCAAAAAGTTTCCCAGAGTAGCTTATATAAAATTAATTAAGCAAGACAATCCCTACCCACAGGCTTGCAATCTAAAAAAGGAAGAGTATAACTAAGTATAATGGAGTGCTTCATTCCTGAGTCTGCAGCCAGCTCAAAACAAGAGCAGGGCAGAGAGAAAGAAGCAAACCCCATTACATACAGAAATCAACATTATTTTCCTTTCCTAATTCACATTAACTACTACCAATGTCTATGACAGATGGCAGTCATCTTGGTACAGATGACAAAGAGCTTTATCTGAGTCAAGGAGATCTAGGTTTAAAGCCTTACTCGGCCAAAAAGTTTACTGGGTAGCCTTGAAAATTGACTAACTCTCAACCTAACCTACATCAATCTCAGCAAAACATCCATGTTCACCACAAGGCCCTTAGAGGAAGGGTGGGACAGAAATGTGGTGTTGTTGATTGTGATGACAGAGAGCTATTTCTTAGGCAATTTAATTACTACTTTTTACTGTAGAAATCTCTTACCAGTTTACCTACCACACCAAACCTATCCCTACTTCTCTTTGGAAGCCACAGTCCTTGGCAGTCTAATCCTTGGTTGAATATCCTAGGCACTGAATATTCTGCCTACCACTGCCTCTCCAGTATCACTTCACTGGTTTTGAAGGAAATTCTTTCCCAAAAATCTAAATTAGTTCATTAATTTGCATTTGGTTATGTTTAGATGGCACTGGAATTTTCCCCAATGCCATTACTTTATATTATACAACATACTACATAGTTCTTTAGGGAATTGTAGAAGCTGTATTTCTGGTGGTTAAAGATATCACATTCTACCAAAGAAAAGTCAAAATATCAAGAGGCCAAATACTTCATAAAGCAAGCCAGAAGAATATATAGCTTTTAGGAAAAAAGTAACCTCATCAGTTTGTTTGGATTTTATCTGTTTTTACAGTCCCAGCTAGAGTTGTCATGGATCACATTGTGTACTAAGTGGCAGCCAAGATAAGCAGCCTTATGGTTTCGATGTGAAAATGTCCAGAGATGCCCCCCAGCATTTTGAACAATAGTGCAGACCTTGGTGCTGCACCTCTGAGCCAGAATGTTTCCATACACATCCAGATTTGCTGAACTCTGGAGGATTCTGCCACACCTTTTAATTTGCATTCTGCAAGCAACAAGACTTAAATCCAGTATCCTAAATCGTGTTACTGTGCACAGTTACTGTTCATTGCATGCTAGTCACATAGTGTGGCCAAAGTCTATCCTGCATTAACTATTAACATTAACAAAATGATGTTACAGAAGACTGAGTTGTTTGCACTTGCTTGTGAATTTGGTTTTCAAACGCCAAAGCAGCTATCCCTAGGGAAGTGGTGAAGAACCTTAGACCCAGAGGCCCAATCTGGCCCACCAAAGGTTGCAATCTGACTCCCTGGATTCAAAGGACATGCCCCATTCCCACAGCCCCACCCCTTCCCCAAACAACCAATTGTTTGCTGGTTTCTTGGCTTTTGTACATTCTTCCCCATTCTAAAAGGCTAGATATAGCTCTTAAGGCTTAGTTACTGGCATTAAGATCTTTAAGCTACAATGTGCTGGCACCTGGCCTCACCCTCATTTGCTTTCAGCCCTGCCCACTCCTGGAATGGATCTTATCCAAAACATAACCCAGCCCTCAGACTTAAAGAGATTCCTTATCCCTGCCATATGGAGAGATGAAGAATTACTAGGAAAGTTATGAGTCCCTCCTTCCTCTTTCCCAACAGTGCATTAGATTGAAACAGGAAGGCAATCTAACAGTTCATCACTCCCTTTCAATCAATACCACACAAGAGGGTATTTTTAAGTTCCTTTGTATTTATATTCAGGAAAGAGTTTTATGGGTCTCTGTCTTCTGGACCACATACTATTGGTACCCGGGGTTTAAACAAACCCAGTATGAATCAATGAGAGCAAGTGTGTTGGTTCCCAACTGACCACTCCATCCCTAGCTTGTTCTCTCTGATGCCTGAACACAGAACTGAAGCTTGTTGGGGAAGGAATAACCCAGACATATAAAGCAGAATAAAGCATGGGTTACAAATCTGGGTTGTTCCTCACCCATCAACCTATAATTCTGGGTTTAATCATCATGGACAACAGCCCAGACATGGAGCATCCTTGGAGTGTCTGGTTCAGTGTGAGTGGGAACAAGAACAATTCTTCTCTATCTCCTCATTCTCAACAACCCATAGTTTAAGAAATTGTGAGCAGTTATAATACACAAACCAGGTTTTGTCTCCCAAGAAACCTCATTCCCAAGGGCCTTAATGCTTGCCATAGAGTCATATTACCATACTTTTCCTTATTCCTTTGACCTATTACTCTAGACCAAGGATAGAAAAATTACAAAACCAATCACTCCTTTGCCCCAGTTATGTTTAGGGAGGCTCAGCTGACTTCTTGACTTGGAGAAATCTGTTCTACAATAACCATACAAAAGAAAGTACTCTTTTAAGACAACAGCACAATGATAAAAACAATGTTTTCTTTATGAAATGGATTAAAATCTAATTTTATAGGGGGGTATGTTAAAAACATTTAAGAGAATCCCATGGCCAAACCCCATGGGCCTTGTGGTTTGAAAAGTTGAAAATGTTCATCACAAAGATACATTAAGTGGCTTCAGTTATTTAATGCTTGATGTGGGGCAGCTTTCAGTATCTCTCTCAAGGAACTTGGTTGCCAGGGATAAGTGGGGTAGGGGAAGCAGGGAAACCTGACTTCAATTACAGAGACTCCCCCAATACACCACCCCAACTGACTCACTAAAAGTGCTGAAACCAAAATGAAGCAGGCAGCCCCATATGTCATAAGAATTAAAGGCACGGTTCCCACTTTGTAACGATGCTTTTACAGAAACCGTTCCACTGTAAAACTTTATGATTTGAATCTTTATAGCTGCCAGCAGAGCACATGTTCACTGACTTAAATTATAACTTAATATCAGCAGAATCTGGTGTTTTCCAGCACTCTTTTGATAAAGTTTGCTCCTACACCCTGCCCCATTATGCAGCAGCTTCACCTGGACCCTGCCCCCCAAGGGACACTGCATGTTCAGGGGACAATGCATGTGCCATGTGGACATATTTTGAGATATTAACTGTATGGCAGTTTCATTGACATCTAAACATACATGGACAAATACACCCACAGGGCACTGTTATGGATTGTTTATCACCATGATTGCAAACACTAAAATGCTAATAAAACAATGAGTACATCAATAAACACAGTTAAGGGACTAGAACAGGCTCGCTGGAACCAGAACCCCTCAACCTTAGGTATTCCCTCAGATGTAAAGGAAAACTGAGTATTTTTCACATGGAACAGAAAATGAGAAGAGATTGCTCATTAAGAACAGTCATGTATTCTATAGGGCTGGTAATGATCTAGGCATTAAACAATACAGGCTAATAGCACAATCTCCCATATACCCTTGACATCACAGCAGCCTCTAGAGATGCAAAACTAGGAGTTCATGACAAAAGACTTCAGAGAGGTGTGGTCCCCAATGGAAAGGAAATGAAGTACATTTGGAGCAGTGGACTATAAATTCTAAAAATTACGTCCACCAGCAGGCATGAAAGGCAAGAGATGTTGCCTGAGATAGACTAGGCCCTGAATATTTGGCTTACCAACACATCCCAGAGCTCCCAAGCTCACCAGACTTCTTCCAGACAGTGTTAATTTCCACAGTAGTGTCCAGCAGGAGGAACTACCATTGTCCATTCAGATATGTTTAAGTATTCTTTTTCTTCTTAACTTTTTTTTGCAGTGGCTGCACCTAGAGAGCCAAAGAAGCACTCTAAGATTTCTATGGAAACAATAATTAACCAAGGAATTGGGCAGTATGAAGATGGAAGCCAGAAGCATCCATTTATACCACCCTCCTGATGAGTTAGACTACAACTCCTATCATGCCCAGCCTACACAAGCAATAGTGGCTGAGGTGACAGATGCTGTAGTCCAACACACCTTGAGGGCACCAGGACAGGGAAGCCAGTGCAAAGAAAGCCACAGGAAAAGACCACACCAGTGTTTCTGTTTGGCTTGAGTGGACTTTGGTGCTACCAAGAAAGACAAGAGCTCCATGCCCTTTTGATCACTGAAGAAGAAACCAGTTAATTTCCTTCACTGGCTGTCTTAAAACTCTGCCCAGCAACCTAAAACTCTTGAGAAAGAGATCTGCGGCCTGATGGGTCTCCAAAATGGAACACATAACACACCAACCAAGCTCGCTCGCTCGCTCGCGCTGTGTGTGTGTGTGTGTGTGTGTGTGTGTGAGAGAGAGAGAGAGAGAGAGAGAGAGAGAGAGAGAGAGAGAGAGAGAGAGAGAGAGAGAGCGCACGCGCGCGCGCGCGCGCGAGAATATTCATATGCAACTGAGGGACACAGTTTAAGTTGTCATGGCTCACCATACTTTTAAAATACAAGTTTGATCCCTCCTAAGGGTTCCATGCTTCTTTAGAGGCTAAAGTGGTTTAAGAATAACACATTTTGCTTTTGGTTTGTTAATTTTGATTGTGCCCCATGGTCACATTTTCAAGTTTTTCTCCATCAAGTTTAAGGAGCAGATATTTGAGAAACAAAGCCCTTAACATTATTCTCTTTGATTGCAGTCTGAAACACATTTCTTCTAAAAATCTTGATGTATCTGATTAAACAGTGAGATAGGGTAATCTGATTTGATGTCATGCACAAATAATATTTAAACAGAAGTTATCTGGGAACCGAATAAAAATGGGAATGAGATTGTCAGGAGTGGAATTCTTCATGGAAGTTCCATGCTGGGGCCAAGGTTGTTTCATAATGCTCTTTTTGTGCCAAAAGCAGCTTGGAGTGCCCAGAGGTGTGCACTTTGTACCAAGTCATGGATATGCATGACCTTGAACAGAAGCAAGATTATGGAATGCGACTTTCCTTTTTCTTTGGCTCTTTGCCTCCTGAAAAGCCTCTTTGGGGTGCAGGTAGAAAAGGAACATCACTTAAAATCTGACACGAGTATACTGCAATGATTCCTCATGCTTTAATTTGCATAACATATTCTGGTCAATTTATCTAAACCTGGGAATATTCCTTTTGTAAAGCAAAAGAGTAGTTGGTTTCAGTGTTAGCTGAGAAGAGTTACCTTCATTTGAGGAAAAAGCTAGAATCCCTGTCTCTGGAAATGGTCTCCTTTTTTTAACCCTTCGAGACTTCCTGGGACAATTTGTCACAAGGGTTATTAGCATTTCTTCTGAGATATTGACAGCTTGTCTTTCTTCCCTTCCAACCCATGAGTGATTTCTTCACAGAGTCGCCAAATACTGCCAAATCACCATGGTAAATGTATCGACAGAATCATATTAACAGCTGCTGCGCATTTACAGCACCGTAAGTTATACAGAGAGGCGGAAACACACAGGGAAATAAAGCAGCCCCAGTCAGCAGCAGTGACAAGCGTTTATTTAGCAGTTGCTGCCTGGAACTATTTTTTATACTTTAATTGCTAATTGTAAGATCCCATAAAAGAGCTGCCTTGGACCAAATTATCTGTCACTCCTCAGACCTGACATATGTTAGTTACCTGGCTACACAAATGCCTCACTTCAACACAGCCCAGAGAATAAAAGGAGGTGCCTTTTAACATGGCAGAGAGAATGCCAATAGACTAAGAGCCCATGAAATACAATTTAGTGAAGACCTATTTTATGTCAGAGTATGATTCATATTTTCAACTTTTCTCCTCTTCTGTTCATTCTTAGCCCTGTCCATGTTTCTCAGGATATACTTGGAGTCAATAAACAATATGATTGCCAAATTTCCCTGAAAACTTGACCATAACATCCATTATGTTATTATTTATCCTATTATTTTCTAAATTCATACTGTATTCTCCAATGGGGGAAAAAACCACTGCTAGGGCAGCCTACAAAAATCAAGTTAAGAGCAACAATATAGACTGTTTGCAGTTCATTCCACTATAAAAAGTCCTCTCAAATGTACACTAAGGGGCATTTCTTTTTACTGTCACTATTCTGATTCCTTTTAATCTTATGTATTACTGTTTCTGCTTTTTCCCTTGGGGTAATTTCTGCCTCCACAGAGTACACGCTGGGGACAGAAAGATAATTTCACTAGCAATCTATTTGGCTGTTGAAAGAGTTAAACAAACAAATAAACACACAATCTTGGAGAAGTGGTAGAAACTCCTGAGGAAAATCTGAAGAAAACTGCCCACAATCCTGCAAGGGGATTTAACATTCCAAAATCCTGGAAAAGCTCCCCACCACAACCTCTTTACTAGTCCACTCAATATTCTTCCCAATAAGCTTAAGAAAATAAACTCCTTAAAGCCAAGGCTGAAAAAGAGAGAGAAAGCCCCCACCTCACTCCTCTCCAAATCTCCCCAGCTTAAGCCTCTTAGAAGTTAGAACTTTGCTAAAGAAAGTGAGTCCATGCCAAGCAGCTTAGGAAAGGCCTAAGGCTCAGAATGGGAGGGGTGGGAACGAGTGGAAAGTAAAGCGGCCAAGAGATCTGTACAAATGCAGTAACAGCACTTCTTTGCTGGAGCAGGGTAAAAATCAAAAGGAAAGGTTCACCCCCTGCCCCCGCCTTTTGGTAAATTCTCCGATTTTAATTTCATTTTTATCGAAAGTTCTGACTTTCAACTGGTCAAGAATGCACAATTACAGGCAAACCTGAAATTGATGCCTGTATCCCACCCTGCTTCATGCATCAGTCATATTTGCGCAAACCAAAGAAACTAAGATACTGCTTGTAGGACTGATTCCTGTAAGAAGCTATTGAATCCCTCAGTGCGAGTCCCTGTTATTTCTGTTCTGTGATTAGAGACAAAAGGATTTCCCTACATGCAGCACTTCATTAAGGGAGGGGAAAGGGCCATGGTGAGTACCCAGTCCTCCACAAGCTAGATTTGAGAACCTCTGTGGACAAAATTAGGCCTACACACCAGACGTTCCCTGACCTCTGCTGGTGCAGCTATCTCTTAGAACACCTGTGTGATATCATCCCTCCCTCCCAAATTCATCTTTTTCCATGCCCATGGCAGCCTTCCCCAAGCTGGTGTCTTTCATGTGAATTGGACTGCAATTCTCATAATTCTGACTGTTAGACATTTGGTTTGAGCTAATGAAAGCTGAAGTCCAAAATATATAGACACCACTAGGTTTAATCCATAGCTCCAATGAATTTCCAGACCATGGTTTTGGGCAATACTTATTATCTATAAGCATAGTTAGCCCTAACGAACATGTTAGACCAAACTATAGTTGCAGGAGGAGGGAATTTACATGTGGAGGAAATTCGCATGTGGAGAGAAGGAAGCATATAAATCTGCAGCAAATTTCCATTTTCTCAACCAGCCTTTCTCATCTGGTCCTCTCTAAATGTTATGAATTTCAACACCCATCAGACCCAGCCCGTACTGGGGCTGCTGTACCAGTATGGCTGATGTACCAACATTCGCCAATATAATGTAGGGGGAGTCAGTAAGAGACAAGGATTTTGCAGATGATATGTTGCATAGCAAGAAAAAAGTGGAAATTTGGGGAAAAGTACATTTTAAAATAATAGAAAAAAATAATTACATACTGTAAAAGCAATTGCTATGTGGTCAAACAGATCTTAGAAGCTCCTTCTCTATGTAACAGAGCTCCCTCTAGGTTAAATATTCAGGTATTTCAGGAACCAAGGCCCACATTTTATATTCAGGTCCTACAGCTTCAGAAATGGCTTTAATGCTTCGAAAAAGGGACTTTTTCTGTCTAAACTTACACAGGATTCTATTTTTATTCCAGTTAGCAGATACTTTGTGTAGCAAAGTGGGTGCATTCTGCCCTATAGCCCAGAGTATACTCTACTTCTTTGGGTCTCCAAGGGACTACCTTTGATTTGAATACCATTGGATCCCGCTTCCCTTCCACAGCGTATCTATTTCCAATTCTTGTGTTACAGATGATGAAATTTCAGCACTCAGGTAGGAATGGTTGAATATATCAATTATAACTTTGTCCTACATAAGAGTTTTTTAAAACTCGAGTTATCGTGCCTGAATATATGGGACTTTGGATACATTCTTATAAAAAATGAACTGTAATAAACTGGTCACCCATCTGCACAGGCCACATTCAACAGGTATAACTTTTCCCAGCATGGAGAGGACCATGATATAACTATCCAGCATTTAGCTGTTAAAGGTTAAGTGCCTGTCAGAAATAAAGAGCAGGTTACCCTAACTGAGCATGAACAAGTTTCTATGAATAAGGATTCAAATCCAGACTTTTAAGAGCAAAGCACCCAAAGCCCTGAGCTCTGATAGACAAACCCATCAGTTTCTCCCACTTTTGAATTTTTACAATATCAATCCTCTTTGTCCCAGATATGGAGAACGTTACGAAAATTTATGCATTCTTATTAAAACCAATCTGAAATTAAGTTCTCTTTAGTTCTTAGATTCAACCCTAGGAAACAATCCATGTGGTAGCTATTTGAACTCTATCCATGAATATGCACTGAGAAGTGGGAAGGAATACTTTATTTCCTCACTCTTTTAACTACCCTGGATTGCACCTGGAAAGAATAATTGAAGCATCTCCAAGAAAAACTAAGTAATGTGTATATTAACATCAGTGTTAATTCATGTTAATTTTGAACATGTGTTTATATTTATCTGGGGTAAGCTGAGAAGTTCAGAACATTTTGGACCAGTTATAGAGTCTTCTGTTCCAAACTGGAAGTTACATTGTAACTGGATAGGTTGTATACTGCTTAAGAAGGAAAACTTTGATCTCAGAGGCTTCCAAGCATGCCAGGCTGCTACCAACTGGCAGGAGGGAGGGGAACATAATTTTCACCTCTTCAACCTTCTTTTTATATTTTTCTCTCCAAATGGACCTTTGAGTCTGTCTAGATGAGATTCACTGGAGGGTGTTGTGCCAGGGCTGGACATGTCACATCCCAACCTCAATGCTCCCCATCTCCTGGAACACTCTGTTTTTCCTTTCTCCAAAACCACACCTGCAACCTCAGCAACCATGCAGTGCAATTCTTTCCAGGATGGCTGGGAGCAGGAGGGATCAGACACCTGAATCCCTCTTTTGCCATCACACCAGTGCCTCCAGTTCTGTAGGAAGGCCTCCCAAGAATCCTATGGTCCCTCGGATGATCTCCTGGGACTACAGGATTGCCCTCTTACCATGAGAAGATTCTTAATCTAACATATCTATCAGCTCCCTAACCAGGAGCAGCATTGCCAGGATTGGAATTTTGGACTAAAATGGAAAGAACTGAATTACAACTCGAGAAGTACATGGAAACCATTTGGGGGGTAGAATCCATTGGATTCCCTGGGCTCAGCTCCCTGGCTCCAGGACACTTTGCAAAGGTGCAGACTCTGAGCTCCTGGCGAGTGCTCCTAGCATTTGAAGGGCACCTGCCAGGAACTGAGCCCTCTGTGCTGCATGTACAGCACTCCTGTTTCACACCTGGTAGGGAAGGAGGCTGATCATCAGGAATGGCACCTGGCATGACTGCTCAGTGCCCCTCTTCCATGCCTGTGCTGCCACTTGTTGGAGCTAACAAGCGTGGAAGAGCGGTGCTGTTTGCACGGTGAATAGGGTTCAATTCCTAGCAGTTGCACAATTGGGGTCTTTACTGGAAGAGGAAGTGCTGCTTTGCAACAGCACTGGTCTGAACACACAAGGACGTCTGTGGATGCTCAAGGGACAGATTCTGAAAGTTTGCCCCAACCCTAATTACAACCCTGTTCATCACGTAGTAACTACATCTACTATTTTCAGAGGCTGGAACTTCTTTGACCTTGACACCCAAATTTAATTTTGGAGAAGCTCTGAAGGGGGTGCATTCACCCAGTTGGAAAGGTCAAAATATAAAACTGAATACCAGCACACTGTATCTTAAAGTTCTTATTGTCAATGACTAAACTTTAGAAGAGACATTTCAAGCCTTCAGAATGGGGACAATACCTGCACAGGTGTCAGGAAACCATGAAACAAGGATGGAGGAAAGGGGTGGGTCTTCAGATGGGGCTGGACTTGGCACCTGGCCCTAAGGCTTCCCAGGGCCTTAACGTAATACAGGGCAACTCTGTTGTTTGAAACTGTCACTCCTGGTCAGCTATTGCTCTTTAACATGTTAATGAAGTATGGTGCAAAGGAAGCCAAGCATTGCCATGTTCATTGCCATGGGGACTAGCTAAACTAGAGATCTCAGAAGCTCCATGAAAGTCAGATATTCAGGCATTTTCTACCTCTAATGACAGGCTCTTCCTACTAAGAGGTTCTTTTGCGTTAGCTCCATTAATTATCTATGTCTGCATTCCCCTTACAAGTTTGTTATGAATATTCCCATACACACGCATGCAAGCACACCTTTTCTCCTGCTCTATAGTAAGGATTTCCAGCCTGCCCGTGCAGACCCTCTCTGCCTGTTTTCAAATAGATATTCAGCATAAAAAGAAAGGCAGGCAGTGCGGAAGGAAGCTTGGCAGCCTATTATGGGCAGGCTGAACATCAGTTACAAGGCAGCTGGCACAGGCCCCTGTGAGCAAGCCAGGACCAGGGGACCAGCCTTTTCACATCTGGTTAAGTACCACTAAACCCTCTGACAAGCTGCCTAATTATGACAACACTTCTGCTGGAAAATTAGCATGCTTGACTGACCATGCTCAGAGGCGTGATGGGGGAGCAGCTGACAAGGATGGACAGCACTGTTGAGAATGCCTCGGAGGAGCCCCGTGATGTAACCTATGGTAAACCTGCAGGCAGAGCCATGGCCCAAAGGCCCTGCTTCCCCACTACTCTCAGGCCATCTCAAGAACGTGGTAGCAGCAATGGGAAACTCACCTGTCTACTGCCATACCTGTGTATTCTGCAGGGCAAGAGAAGGCTAGTTGACTTGAACAGCTGGAGAGATGAGACTGAAAATGGCTTGACCGGGACTATACTGAGAATCAAGTACAAAGACAAAGAACTGAAAATATCAGAAATATGTTATATATTTACCCTTTGCAAGAAAGAATGGGAAAAATCCCATATTAACTGAGTGGCTTTAAAGATGGAATGCAACTGTTCACTAGCCTCACACAACAGAAAATGAATTTGTTTGCAGTCAGCTATGTTTGATATTATGCTTTCCAAGTAAGAGAACAGAATGCACAGTGAATGACTGGATATGGAAAGTACAGGCTAGCAAAGTACCGGCAGGCACTTTGAAGAGGCAATCCTTGATTTTTATTACTATTATTATTCTTTGCTTAGTTGTGAAACTCACTGAACGGGGCACTATCTTTCAGCCTAACCGACCTCACAGGTTGGGTGTAAGGAAAAAATGGCTAAACTCTTGGCATATTATCCTGGTCTCCTTAAAGAAAGGGTATGGTATAAATGCAATTTCTAAGAACAGTAACAAAAACACAACTAGGTACAGAGACCCAAGTTTGCAATCAGTGACATTGCTTGATCCAGCTTTGTTACAGGGTGGTCATATAACTGATAGTTCACTGATAGGGTAGATTAATTGGGATTAGTTGCAATGAACATATTAATGGCATTAGTTAAACTGTCTATTGTTGGCCACTCTGTTTATAGGCCGAGTTTAGTGCTGGTGTCAGTCTTTAAAGCCCTCAACAGACTTGGACATGCATATTTGACAGACCACCTCTGCATGCATGTACTTGCCCTTTCAAGGCTTTTCTTCAGGTATCCCATGAGTTTTAGTGGGTGGCTAATGGGAAAAAGATACTTTGGTGGTGCCCAAACTTTAGCTCTTCCTTCTAAACTGCTTTCATTATTGTTGTTTCCCCTGCCCTCCCCATGTTTCTCAGTTGCTTTTACATTGTTTTATATTTTTAAAATATCATTTTACTTGCTTTTATGCGTATTCTTAGCTGCCCTGAGATGTCAAAATAACGCAAGACAGACAGACTACAAGTGTGTGTGTGACATAGAACCTGGGGTACAGGTTGGTATCTGCACATGAATCTCAACATTATTTGATAGGAAATGTTGGGGAATTAAAGCTGAGTCGTTTATTCATGGATGAAGCAAATGCATCAGCAAAGGAGGGTTTCAGGCTCATCTCACTCCATCATCAGCTGCCACCCTCTACTTGGGGGAAGTAACTATCTGGATAGTACGTCCAGCACCCGTGACAGCTTTTCATGTAAGCCACATTGACTTTGCAGCTTTCTGGCTCACATAGGGAGCCTTCACAGATACAGGAGCTCTTCTTTTCAGAGTGTCACTGTAAGTGGAGGGCCACCAGTACAGCGAGGGATAGCGTTGAGGTGTGAGTGTTACCTCTTCTCCAGCCTTTTGCTTCATCTGCAAATAGAACACCTGGATAGGGCTCAAGTGAGTAATATGTTAAAAGCAGAGTATCCCCTGTAAGCACAGCTCAGCAAAAGAACAGGGATATAACAAAGTTCCAAACTCTGATTCCTTTCATGGTTTCAAGAATAAGTGGAATAAGAATCAGGAGACAGGGAGACAGCAAAACCCACTGAAGCATTCAGGATTACGCATATGTGCCCACCTACAACAAAAAGCAAGCAACTCAAGATTTTATTGTATGTGGGGTCTATGTGTTGTGAGCAGGTCTTTTCCTTTCTCTTTTTCCCCTTAGCAGACTCAGAAGAAACTTTAGACGTGGGGGGGGGGTTATTAAAACATATTAAAACTTATTGGAACAGCATAAATCAAAGTAGGCTTCTCCTTCAGATTGGGAAGGAGCAACTGTCCATGTAAAGCACTGGATTCAAACTGAAATTTCCATTCTTTCCTCCCTTTCCAAAAAGATTTCGACATTACCCTCCAGATGGCTCTTGTTACTTGAAGGCCAGACAGCAGGAATGCCAAGCACTTCATAACTGGTCCACTATCTTCACCAGTCATTTCCTAACTGGATCAAGGAATCCTTTTCCTATTATTCCCCCGCAACCAGTTCCAAAATGACTCCCTTCTTTCCAAGGGACGCTGGTTCTCATGCTGTACCTAAGACTCTTCTTTAGGAAACCTTCAAACCACCAAGTCATCTGTTTACCTTTGCCTTTCCCTTCCTCCTCAGAATCAGATGAATTTATCTGAGCAGACTTTAAAATGTGAGGGCTACCCCCTCTCTCTGCAATAATAAACCATGACTAGATAACCTGGTACTAGACATTTTGGACTTTAACGCTCCTAACTCCTGTCCATTAGCCATGGAGGTTAGTGCTTATGTGAGTTGCAGTCTGAAACATTTGGAGGGCACCAACTGACTTATTGCTACCAAACCCCTATATGTATCCATCAGTGCAGTACCAGGAAACCAAAACATTGTCTTTGAGAAGAGAGAAGGGAATTTGAATCCTAGACAACAATTCTGTATGTTCACTAAATTAAGATGCCTGCTACCACTTTACTATAACCTTATTTAAAATGGACATGACTTCATAGACTTCTGAGAAATGCTCCACAGAATTGTTAGACATCACAATATTGCACTGTCTTTTTGCAAGAATAAGATAATGGTGATGGTAACTTACCTGTTTACAAGCCATCACACTACAGGGTGATCAGAACAACAAAACTGTCCAATGCCATTGTGTTTCATATCTTTATACTGGTGTAATGGAAAAAGAGATGAACCTTGCAATTTGAGTCAATTAGCAAAAATATTTCCGCCTCATTCTGAATTCCTTAGACAACTATAAATTAAAATATTAACCATACCTTAAAAAGAATATTTTGCCAGCTGCTCAGAACTCAGAAGTGACTTTATACCCCTACAAACTGAGCTAAACTGAAATTCACGTCACAAACTGTTTCCACTATTATTTCTATAAGGATCATGTAGCAGAATGATCTAGCCGAAACAAACTGTTCTGAGCTACATGAACAAACAAGTGCGACCTGGAATAAGGGAGCTTCTTACGTTGCCATATTCCTCAGCCTGTTTAATTAAATTGGTCTCCACTTGGCTTATGATGTCAAAGGGGAAGGGATATATGGTACTGAAAATCACACAAAAAATATGCACACTTTAAAACTACTTAGATATTCTAGCTCAAGTAGATAGTCATGTTAACATTTAAACAGCCACCACTGGATTTCAATCTTCAAAAGCAGTAACTTTTCGCCTGTATTGCATAATTTTAGGTCATGATCAGGCTATCTGCTCCAACATGTGCACCATAAAGCTATTTTATTTTAACAATGAACCATACATCTTCTGAAGCAACTCCAAATTCTGAACATTATAATTCTAGTAAAGGAAAGAGGAAGCCATGTTATTAACCAAAGGAGGTACTTCCATAGTTGGGTTATATTTTGACGTGGTGATATTTGGCTCTTATTTCAGGGAAAGTACAAGGATACATATTTCCCCTACTCTAAGGAAGACCCAATTTGTAATATTTCTGTAGGACATGTCCCAGAAAAGTTGATCACAGACAGGAAAGGTTAGGTTAGTGCCAGAATAGAAGGAATAGAAACAAGAGCATAATCCAAGCATTTTCTTCCCATTCACTTTAAAGCAGTAGGGGTTTTTTTAACTTCAACCACCACACCCTTTTCCTAATCTAAATATCCCACCCTGAACTGACACTTTACTGGCACAAATACTGTACCTGTATCCACCCCCCCCCCCCCTCCCCCCCCCCCACCAATTGGAAAAACAGCATCTTGGAAGCAAGCAATTTAGATCAACAAAATGGCCAGAAGAAAAGCATTAAACGATTCTTCTCCCTCCCTCCCTCTCTCTGACACCTCTCACCTCTCATCATGGCTGCTATAAAATTAACAGAAAGTGAGGAGATCTAGTCATGATTCTCCTAGACCATGTCCTCTGGATCCTCAGGCAAGAGAAGCAGGGTTAAAATTGAAGGCAATGCAGTACATCAGTGGAAGAAACCATAAAAGGTGCAAGGTAGGAGAGAGGTGTTGGAGCATTACAACAACTATATACATCTTGTGTCATTCTCCTCTGCACATTCTTTTTGTGAATAGGGTTTGAGATATAATGTGGATCCACTAGAAGAATTCAAAGACAGGATGAGTATTGTTGGTATTGCAGAGAAAATACAGCGCCATCATCACAAGGTTTAAAGTACGAAAAGCATTTTCATCTGTATGCAAACATACGCACAGAGAGAAGACAAGAGGCTAGTATTAAAAACTTCTAAAAACATTGAGAAAATAACTGAACCCAAAGAATAAGCACAATCCAAACATATAGAAGCCACTTCTTCTTGATTTCCAGGTGCTGAGAAGACCATAAAAAAGTATAAAACAAATGTTTCTACTAAACTAAAGCACAGGTTGAGCTACATATCATGAAATAAAGAGGTAACAGCAAATACAGCACAAAGAAACCCACTTATTGGACAGGTTTCTAGTAAAGGGTTAATTGCCCACTCCACCTTTGATCAGGTTCAATTTAGTCTGTTAATCAGTCAGCCATGATTGCCAGTAAGGATATGCTGAAACACCAAGTGGTTGGACATGTCAGGAAGGAAACAAGTACAGGCAGAGTCTTGTTTTCAAAGCCTTTTTAAATTAGAAAAAAAATATGGTGGAGGAAGGAAACTGGATTCTTAGCTTTGCCTACAAGAATGCAGTAGATTCCTCGTAGTTTCCAGCATTACTCTGTATTTGTCTTGTGTCTGCCTCCTCTGCTTCAGTGTTACTTCTTTCACTTAATTCAATATCCTATGTCATTTTTGCTGGGTGTCTGATTTGTAAAACAAAAACAACCTCCCTCAGTTACAAAATCTGCAGGAATGTCCTTACAGTCAGTCAGACAGGAAGAGCAAGCGTCTAGTCCTTACAGTTTAGGGTCATAGGATTCTTTGGAATCAACTTTCCAAGATCTCAAGTGGCCTCTGCAGAATCCTATCCTCCTCCATGCAGCTGCTCCAAAAAGAACTTCATCAGCTGCTTTTCAAGGTCACAAGATGAGCCTTGGAGGACCGCAGAAGAGTAAAAAGGCAATGTTTCAATGGGCAAACAGGGCAGGAGAAAGAGAAGCTACGTGTGTTGCATATGGTCTCTCTAGCCTGAGTCCCACTCCTGCTGGTGCACCTCCTTTAGAAAGGCTCAGAGTTCAGTCTCTAGGGGGGAAAGCAAACAGCAGGTGCATGGTGAAGCAATTACTGCTTCTGTCACTCTTGCCACCTTGCCGGTAGCTGTCCAGCAGGGCACTGGATACATGGAAGCCTCTCTGTTTAAAGGTTTCCATCTAACTTTCTCTCTCTCTCAGTTGGCCCCTTATAGTACAATGATGTGTCTGGAAAAATTTCAGGCACCTGTCACCTGAGTGTCTTTAACTTTTTATTGGTGTCTAGATAGCGGAAGGAAAAACAAACCAGAAATAGTTACCCTGCAACATTCCTGGAAAAAGTGGACAAAGCCAAACAGACACAGGCAGACAAAACAATACAAGTCTTCATCCTTCTTTAGACTATGGAAGCATAAATAAGGAGGGCAGGCTGCTCCACAGAGTTACATGGAGGTCCAGCTGAGGTGGGAAAGGATCACACCTTCACAAGTTCAAGGCTAAAAAGAGAATTTATTCTAATAAAGGGAAGAAGCATTAGCAAAAAAAAAAAAAAAAAAAAAGTTCAGAGATTTCATTTTCATCATTCAGAAATGTTTTTCTTCTGCAAAATGTTGTAGACACATTTAATGCAAGTTTTAGCCAACCAGCTGCTATTTATCTTCTACTACCATGCTGCTTATGGATAGTTGTTACCTCTAATTTCCCTATGGCTGATCTCTTATTTTTGGCCAAACTGCTTACATGGGATGATGATATCATAATCATTATCTGTATACCTCAGCTTTCCTCCTCTTGCAAGGAACCAACATGGCTTGCAAGGTTTTCCTCTTCTGTTTTAACCTCACAGCAACAACTTTGATGGGCCCAAAGTCACCCAGTGAATTTCAAGGTTGAACGTGGACTACAACCCAGATCTCCCGAGTGCCAGTTCAGCAGTCCTAACCAGTACACACACGAACTTGTGTATCACAGAAATATCATACTTGCATATTTATCCAGCTTCAAAAGGTTAAACCGAAGGAAAATAACTGACAAGCCACAGACAATAGAAAGAGCCGTGTTGCTGTTAGTCACAAGGTCGTGTCCGACCCATCATGACCCAATGGACAACATTCCTCCAGGCTCTCCTGTCCTCCACCATCCCCTGGAGTCTACCCAAGCTCACACCCACTGCCTCAGTGACTCCATTTAGCCACCTCATCCTCTGCCATTCCCTTTTCCTTTTGCCATCAATCGTTCCCAGCATCAGGGACTTCGCAAGTGAGTTGTTCCTTCTCGTTAGGTGGCCAAAATATTTGAGTTTCATCTTCAGTATCTGGCCTTCTAAACAGCAGTCAGGATTGATTGCCTTTAAGATTGAAAGAAGAGCCTTACCATGTTATAAATCTACTTTGCTCTCTCTTTTTAAGGTATGCGTAGCTGGTATGCTTACTACAGTCACTGGCTGGCTGTTGTGCGCTTCCTAATTCCTTTTTGCCAATCTTTCTGTTGGGGGACAAAGCACCCCACAGTGAGTTCTCCAAGACAAGAGGTGTTTCCAGACAAAGGTTTTATAGAGCCATTGCCTTGCCTTATCCACAGAATTTTACAGGGGATTCAAGCTGACATCTTCCACATGTAGCCCTTCCATGTTTTCTTCCACTTCTTCCTTACCACAGAAGATCCATTAAAGAGAAAAAAGGCAGCATTGCTCCACAATGCCTTTTAAATGTTAATGCTAAGGGGCCTTTTGTCTAGAAACATCCGGGAGGCGGTTGAGTAGATTCCCTCTCAAATGCTTGGCTACGAGATGCTTTCCTTCCCAGTTGTACCAGCACCATTAATAAGGAGCAGCAGTGTGATGGGGCAGAAAAGTAATTCACCTACCTGCCCTTGGTATTGCCACTACCGACTCTTCCTCCTGGACAAGAAATAAAGTGTTTGAGAGGAAACCCCTATTCTCAGCACCCAGATATGGGACAGTTCATTTAGTTCATTGATATGCTACCTCTACATGTACAATAAACAGAGGTTAAAGCACATTAATGACACTGTAAGCCTCTTTTTATGTACATCTGTTTCATCCTAGAATAGGATGGAATGCTCAAAAAGTTTTAACATCAACTGCTGACCAGATATCCTTTCATCTTATCTCTTCCCTTCCTCTTGGTTTCCAACCAACAAATGCTCAGATGCAGTAGTCCTTCCTACATCACTATGTGTGCAGTAGATACTTAGGATCTAAAGATATTGGCACAGCATTGGAAAAAACCCAGCCAAAATCAGTGCGGCCCTGATCATTTTAAATAACACCATATCATCCCAGAATAGTGTGGAAAGACTACAGACCAGCAGACACAAGGCTAAGGAAATTTGCTGACAGGTTGGTCAATGGGAGAACCCTAGTTTACAAAAGACCATCCCTGCTCCCATAATGCTGAAAATAAGAAACATCACATTTACAAACTGCATTAAAACTTGCAAGTATTATGTTTTATGATGCACAAGACAATCACACATGTGTTACAGCTACATGTTCCTAGCCCTACATGTTACAGACTCTGGCTACTGGCCTACAGAAGTCACCATCTATGTTGATATCACATGTACAAGGCAGCTAGATTCACACAAGTGCTAAGGTGCCTTGGCAATTTGGCACTTGAACAGTTAGTTTCCTATGCTTTTTCAATGACATCTTGCTTGTGCAAGTTGGCTAAGTTATACCTTTTGACCAAAAGTAGGGGAGATGCAGTTGAATTCTGAACTTAGCTGTGTGTAAGACTAAGTCTACAAGGACCTATGATCTTATGCTACTATTTAAGGCAAATTATCTGCTAGATGTGTATTTTTCTGTTCCTGTGAACTATCATGACTGTGAAGCACTGAGCACCTCATCCATATGCTGTCCTGTATTTTTGACATGGAAAAACAGTGTCTGGGCTATTCTGAAAGTGGCATCTTTTCTTGCAGCACAAAATGCTGGCAAAACTACTGTTAAAAGTATGGATGCTTTAAGGATCTTAATATGCTCTGTGTGTGTGCACACGCTGTTATCACACAGATGCAAAAGGCATTTGAAATGCCTCTAGCAAAAGCAACCTTATTCCTTGCCACATGCATTCCATAATGTCCTGTGCCTTCTCCCCCTTCAAATTAAGGGCAGTGTGACAGAACAAGGCTCAATAAAGAGCCAAATGTTATCTTGATCACTGCTTATCTTCTACTCAAGCCATAAACATTTTTCAAACATGAAAACAGGGTCAAACCTTACTGCCGAAACATACAAGTACACAGGACAAGAAGTTATAAACTGTTTATTTAAGAACTCTGAAGACGCCAAATTAGCAAGATTATAATAATGTGAATCAAATATTCAGTGCCTAAGCAACAACAACGAGCATTAGTCTATAATGCAGTAAATACCTGTGAACAGGAAATGAATAGTAGTAGTAATTGGAAGTAGTAATAACAACAATTATCAAATCATTTACACTAGCACATTCTTGTCAGCATTCTGTTGCACTCTATATGGTTTCTTCAAAATAAGATGTTTGCAGACTGCAGTCCCCATGAATTAAATCTGTGATAGCAAGAGGCTAATGGTACAATCAGGAGACTGATCCATCTGGCACATGGTTTCCTTTCACAATGAATACACAATTGTAATGATACAATCTCTCACAGAAGGAATGGTATCACAATTAAAAACAGGATTTTCAAAATAATTTGAGTGTACAAATCAAATCGCTATTCTCTTCTGTGAATAGTATTGGGAAGGGAAAATTCATTAGCTGTGATATGAACAAACAAAGGGAAACAGCAAAGAATGTGAAATGTGAGGTAAAAATTGTTATCGCTTCATGTTGTCTACTGGAATTGGAACATTAATAATAGGAAAATAGTTTTACTTTTTGCCTCAAAAAAGTTAATGTGGCATGTATGCTCCCAATTCCAATGTAACTTATTCTCAAATGTAAGAGTACATAAGACTGCAGCATTCGCAGTATACCCAAATATAAATGAAAAGTGTTTCACAGTTTCTTACACTGTGCGTGCAGACAGAGCACAGGTAGAGAGTCATCAAGGGAAACTCCTAAGCTTCATCAAGCCCTCTGCATTACATCCTTTATTTGCTACTATTTTTAATATTCAAACTCCTAAGAAACCCAGGGTTAAAACTGATTTTACTAGACATGCAATACAGTTTACTGATAGGGAAAAGGGTGACTATAGGAAGGAAACAGAGTGTTGATTATGGCTTCGGGGTTTTTTTTTTAAAGAAAAATGGTATAAACCATTAATGATTGCTTATAAAAATGTAGTTACATTAATTTTTGGGCCTGAAGAAAAGGAAGAGAAATTTGAAGAATAAGTTTTGCTCGTTGGCATCAGTTAAGAAATATTCAACCCACCAGACTTGGTCTGCTACCACACATGAGCCAAGGGGGGTATTGAGTGACCAGATCCTTTAGAAGCACTTTAGAAGTAGAAAGCCGTCAAACACATCCATTCCAAAGATTTTTGTAAACTTTGCCATTCAGACTTGGAACTTGAGGGAACAGGATCAGGTTCACAGGATTACAATGACAGAACATCTAAGTTCGGTTTACCGGTCAAGACAATTTACAGAGAATTTACATCCCAGAGAATGTAAAGCAGGAAGACCTGTCTTTGAGTTGATTGATATTTAATGAATATATAATGTCCAGATTTGAATATAAGGCTATATATGACACTGATGATTTTTCTGTAAATTGTTGAATTGGTATATCTTGTTTTCCAAGATAATATCTAAAATTCTTATTTTTTTGACTTTGTTTAGGCAAGCGACATATTACATGTTAAAAAAATAAAAAGTAAAAGCAGCTTTGGGAAAAAGTATTTGAAAGGGGAGGATGGTGCTAAATATAACACATCAGCTGTCCAGCCTCAACTTCTCTTCTATCTGTGGGGTTCAGATACTTGTTTACCATCTCATACCCACACAGACAACTCTGAAGTCAAAAAAACAAATGAAGCCATGGAAGTCAGCATATTCAACCTACTGTGTATGTAGATGTCATGGCTATTACGTCAAGTTAAATAATTCTGGGTGGTGGCTATTACCATATGGTGAGCCTTCCATGTACCATGGTTTTGCAGTAGTAGGCTAAAATTCACCTGATTCATGTGTGCGCTAGCTACTGCTCACAAACAGCTCACCATGTCGATGAAGGTAAAGTTGTATGTATGTACCAAACTTAATATGTAAACTAATGGAATAAGGCTTTGCTAGCTACCAAAGGCCTTCACAGATTCTTTAAAGCAAAATTTTATCCATAATGTTATACAAACTCTTTCTGATCCAGTACTAGTATCATGATATCATGTCCCACCTTAATAGAGAGGGATTCGTTTTGCTAGGGGAACATAACTATGCTGCTTGCATGTTTCCAAATGTGCCTGAACACTGTGTGATTTGCAACTAGAAATGTTACTTGCACTGCTCAAGAGTCATGGAATCACATTCTACATAAAATTCACCACTGCAAGAAATGTGCAACATGAAGGAAAAAGTATATTTTCTCTCAGGCAAACCTGTTTTAAGTCCTGGAAAAAAGTCATATCACCAGAAAAGAACTCTATACACTGTAACAAATAAATGATAAGTGTTCATTTCTTGACGTGTTAATTGATCTTCTGAAAAGGACCTCTGTTATATTTATTTTAACCAGTTCTTCTTTTACTCATACTCAAGAAAATTGTACTTACCAATAGCCTTTGAAGGCAAATAGTTAATACAAAAATTCTACAATTACTGTGGATTTAGAGGGCAACTGAATTTCTACATTTTATTACTACATAGTACAAGAAAGAGGGTTCCAAAACAACTAGATGTCACTTCTTTCGATTAGTTAATTTTATTAAAGACAAGTAGCTGGTGTTGTACAGTGTAGTTAACACAGAATGCTTGTTTATTAATGTAATTACCTGTTTGAATGCTCTTAAATTTCTGGAGCACATAGCATAATCATAACCTGCTATATCCTAGGATATTTAAAAAATCTGGGTTGAGAAAGAATGTAAAAGAGAAATCACTGCCTGATCAAGCTCAGCTACTTGTCTGATCCTATCCTGTGTTTCTGTAATTCTTATCAGTCCATAATATCATTTACTGATATTGTGCCATCAATATTTTAATGTCCAACAGCAATGGCTGTCAGAGCCAACAACCAAGGATAGCCCAATACACTTTGATGTCCAAGGAAGGAATAGATATGTTACACTCTCCCTATCAAAGTGGAGGTCACAATAAAATAATCAACATTCATAAGACTCAAAAATATGGCACCTGGGGCAGGATACCTCAGCCTTTCTAGTGTTGGAAGTCATTGTTCCTACTTTTAAATCACACACCAAATTACTTAAAACTCTTAAACTTTAATTACTTAAAATTACTCTTGACTTCTAGTGTTCTGGACTCCCAAAAATATTTTCCCTTCCTATATTCAAAAGAAATACATATTTTTAAAGCAAGACTCCAGTCAAGTTCAATTTTTAATTTCATATCTGTTGATGAGCAGGCTTCAACCACCATTTTTGGGATGTGTTTTTAGGATTTGTGAAAAGGCTTTGATTTGTTCATAAAGCAAAAGAGATTAAGAGTTCATCCTGTCCATAGATAATAAATCCATAAGCATTCATGCAAATACAAACATGAACACACAGTGGAAAGAAGGACAATAAACATTTAGTGCCCATATGTGCCCCCTTCCCAGTTGTGGACAGATAAACACGACATTTATATCTTGCTCAGTGCTCCTTGGAGCCACAGTTACAAGCCCTCAGAGTTTCCCATAAAACAGCCACAAGCAGGAATCTAAAAGGAAGAAGAAGGAACAGCTAAATCACTAGCATTTCCCCACAAATGAGAAATCTGGCCGTGTGCTAGAGACTGTGTGGGGAAACATTGAGAGGCTCAAACAACCCCAGCCCTCCCCCACAAACGATCAATTAAAAGCCTTCCTTCTGCCAAGAGCCAAGCAAAGACCAGCAAGCGACTGCTGCAAAGAAAACGGTCCTCCCGATCAGTTCTGCATGACAATTGACGGGAAGGGGCAGGCTCCAAGGCCCATCCTCTCACCATGGTGATTAGGCATTCCAAGTGTGCAAGATAGCCCCAGCTAACATAAAGAGAAAGAGAAGCTGGAGACCAGCGGATGCCAGCCAGGGCCAGATGGTCCTGCAGCCGGCAGAACTGGAGCAGCTCACACCCAGCTCTCCGCCACTTTAACGGCCCAAGCGTTTCTTTATTCCAACATGACAATTAAGCAGAGCAACATGACGAGGAGTCTCGGCAACAGTTTGCTGAGGGGGAGGAAAGGAAGAGACTAGCCAAAATGCAAAAACAGAGGTGCGGTAAGGAGACGGCTGTGAGCCCAAACCAAGTCTGAGCTCTGAGAAATCAGTGCAAATCTGGAATGACTCTGTTGAAATCCATGAGTTTCCAGGTAGCATAACACACACCAGAATCTAGCTATCAAGATGGTCTTTCCCTCTATCTGCAAAACTGTTTCCACTCATTTAAAACTCCATGATGATATTTACACATACACAAACATTCTCTTTAGAAACAGAGCTATTTGTTTGCTTTATTTTCATTTTCCTGATTAATAATCCCAATCTCAGATTGTGTTTTAATAGTTGTTCATAACAAGGCTGTACTTTCCTTCTAATTTAACACATCTGAAGCACTGAGTATCACAGGAAAGGCCCTCAGAATACAGCTGTAAACAAAACAAATAAACCTCATGCCTACATTTTGCATAAGGAAAAACATAATAGTAGGCCCTGGTGTGTAAACACCTGGACAGCATGTGCTGTGCTGAAGTAGCCAGAGTGAAGGTGAAAGTTATATAATATGCTAAAAGGAAAAGGCCCCAGGAATTAAAGCATTAACAATTCCTGCTTCCAACTTAAAAAGAACAGCGCTTTCAGTTGCTCTCAGATGTTTTCACTCAGTATTTTTCAAAGCTACAAGTTACTAAAGTGATTTTCATAAACAGTCCAAAAAAGAAGTTTGCCTACTATGAGAAAAAACTTGTTAGAAAAAACTCAAGTATAAATAAGGTGATGATGTCTCATTCCCAATACCTCTCATCCTAGATTGGATATATTTGCATGTTTTATTACAGAAACATTTAAAACAATGTGCTAGAAAGAAGCAGAGATATGAGAAAAGCCCCTAGAAATCAATTTATATGATACTTAAGATTGATAAAGGGAATGCTACCCTGACCTATACCACAGGTGTGAAAGACAAGGCTCAAAGAAATATCTAACTTTGGTCAATAGAACCTGTTTCTTCAATGACAGGCTAAACTTGAAAGCAAAAAACTGCAATAAAGAACAAAAGTGACCAAAAGAAACATTAATAAGCACCAATTGTAGACTGAAAATAAAAGCAAGATATTGCAAGTGATTCCAGGCATACGAAGACCATACACTCTGGAGTAGCCCTGAACGAACAAAGGGAGGAACAACCAAGTGACTTTGTGCAGCAGGAAAATGTATTCTATCACAATCCAGGTGTTGCTGTAGGCCTCTTTGCCTGTTCCCTCTGTTGACTGTGGTGACTATTCTGTGGGGAGTAGCAGTCAAACAATTTATTTTAGACACCAGAGAATAAAGAGAGTTTTTTAAAAGACAGTTACAGATACCTGTCACACAGGGATACAGCATTTATATCTACTCCAGCTGGAAACTTCCACACTAATGAGGATACGTTTATTTGAAGAACCCCATGCAATGTGTCCGTAGATGTTAGGAGCAATGCTCACGCAGTGTAAGCAGGTTTCAAAAATGTCATTAATGCTCTCAATGAAAATTCAAGCAGAGCTACCTGGACAAAGTATTTGTCTTAACAAACAATCCGGCATATCTTTCGCACACAACTCCTGAGGGTTAAGCTCCAACTTTCCTGGAGCCAAAAAGATCTGTAAGAAAGAGGAAAATCTACCAAATTCTCTCCTGGAAGCAGATTACAAAATAATTATTAGCATATGGTAAATTCATGTGACACCTTCCAATTGCTTCTGTCACCGACTTAGGGTACAATTGCGTATATGTAAAATCTGTAAAATATATGTGGTCCAAGCCAATAAACTGTGTCATACATTGTGAGCTGAAAACACATTCAGGAGGTAGACACTAAAAATGTGTATCAATGTAAATCCTAAATGACTTTTCAAGTGGGTATGAGAATCAATCCAGATTTACACCACTAATTAACAGAGATAAGAATCTAATCTCATGGGAATATAAACACACCAAATATCACTCTTAGTTAGTATCTAATTAATAAAATGAAATGCCCACATCTGTATCTCTATAGAGACATACTTTCCCCTTCATTAGCTCTTGTTAGTAATGCAGAACACCTTGGACAGCATTTCTGTAAAAACAAAGCACCACACCCTACAACTCTCTTTTCCAGGAGTTTTAAACTCCCTGTATGGCCATCCTTAAAAGCAAAGAAATGAGTTAGTGAGAAATCCAACTTTGAAATTACAACAAACAAACAAAAATATGAATATAGTCTGTTGGTGGCAGCACAAGGACCGTTATATGTTGCAATTAAAGTTATTCATCCGTCATGTGGTCTGATTCCATTGCAGTATTTGGGAGAATGCAAATAAACAGTAGAGCCCAGCAATTCTGTAGAGTGTCTATGGGAGGTATAAAGAGTTTGCTGATCTAGTGGCTTTTACTGCCCTCACCAATACTTTTTCACTGACCAGCCTGTCTATACAACCATTTCTCTGCAATGTATGTTAGGGTGGTGGTGAAAAGAAACCTTGTTTCACAGAAAAGTTTGCGTCTTCCCTGTGCAAGAAAATGGAGACAGTTTTTTAGGGTCACTGACTAGGTATATAGAAGAGCCCAAGAGGACATATTTACATGCATGCAAATGTGTGCGTACATCTCTGCTTGTGTTCCTAACCATGGAATTACTAAAAAGTTCTATCAGTCATCACAACTAACAAAGAATTTTTTACTCATGGAATATATGCTCTGTTCTTGTCCAAAATACTGAAACACTCAGGAATTTACTTTCTATGAAATCCTATCTAAACATTGCAAGGATATTTGAAGGTCATAATTAGGCATAACTATGCTTTTTCTCATATGGATAACATTTCAATAAAATGTCTCTACATCCCTTAACTATTAAAATAGCATTTTAACTAGGTAAGAATCAATATTCAGCTCCGGAACTAAAAGTAGACAGTCTCTGATGTTTTATCTTCCACCTAGGCCTGTTGGGTACAAAGTCAGTTTTGCCAAACTATTTCTATTTATTTTTCATAGCAATGATAGGAAATATTTCTATATTTGGATACCTTTCAGCACAATCTACATAATTTTAATTTGTCCATTTTACCTCTACAACTCTCCACCAAAGTCGTTTTTCCTTTAGCTGTCATGTTTTAGGTGGTTGCACCACTATTTAAGGAGGTTTACCTATTTATTAGCTGAACATTCATCAAAACTTCTAATAGCAAAGTCAATAAGGGAAGGTCTATCGCTTCTCAGTAGATATGTATCCACCACTGCAATTCACTTCTAATATTGTCCAGCTTTTAACATAAATTATACTGCTTTTTAACAGGACAAGGTTAGGAAAATACAACATGCAATATACTGTAAGCATATTTAACTGGCAGGCCAGCACTTTATATACTTATCTGCTACCATACATGATCTGAGTGGGTTTCATGTCTACAAGACAGGTTATACTTAAATTGGCAATTTATAGTGTCCCAAATTATAACTTATCTTTAGTCATGGCAATATTATCTCTTGTTCCCTTTCAAGCTTATTAATATCACCCCTACACATCTCACTTATATTCAGCACACACTCCTTCAAATTGTTGCACTTGGGCATCAAAGACAAAAGCAAACACACATACAAGCAGTTCTAGCTGAGCTTAAGCCACACCAGAGGAAGAGAGTGCACACCTCTGTAGTGCAACATGTAGCTTCCGTCTTCAAGAGGGAATCATTCCACACTTACAAACGTTGACATAAAAGACACACTCATGGCATATTTCAAAACCAAAGAGCGATGGATTTACAAGGCAGGTTGATTTTATGGTGACTTTTATTGACAAGGAACGTGGGCTTCGGCAGATGCCTCGTAGCACTGGGAAGTTAACACAGTGCCTAATTCAAGGAGACAGCCTGCGGAAGCAGCACCGACAGGGGAGCGAGCGCAGCAACGTCTCTATTACTCTCTTCGGCATCATAAAGGAGGAGAAGAAAAATGGTATCCAAGAGGAAACTGGAAAGCTGCGCTGCAGGCTTTTTCTTTTTCAAACATTGCTTCTTTTCCCACCCACTCCTCAAATAAGTAAAAGAAAAAAGGGGAGGGGCAAGGCACCATAAGGAAGAACAAAGGGACCCACATGGGAAAAAAACCTCACTTCAGTCTCTAAGCCAAGACCTGAATCTGGAGGAGATGAGCACAAGCCAAACAGTAGCTTATCTTCAGTGTCTTATACAGGGTACTACTTATCTATTTTCCCCACATCAGGATAGCTCAAGGCGCTTAATGAGGAAGGGGGTCAGGAGTGCAAGACAAATGCTGCAACAGGTATTGCTCCTCTTTTGCAGATAACTGGCCTGAGAAAGGAAACTTCACTTCCAAATTTGCAGGTGGTCGTGTGGAAACACCTGCACCCATTTAAAAGTTAGTGCAGGGTGTGCAACTTCCTTTGAACAACACGGGTTCTCTTTTTCCCATTTTGATAACAAGGCTTATTATACTGAACAGCCAATAAATATGCCTTTCTACTGATATATTTATTATATGAGGCAAGAGGTGGAGAGGGGAAAAGTGTTTTAAAACAAAGTAGGGCAACACCCTTCACCGAAAAAGAAGTTTCTGAAACAAATGTTTCAGGGTACTTAAAGAGGGATAAATGCCAACACATTTCACAACACCGAATCTCTCCCCCTTTTATGGAATTCTGACTAGTTTTCTGAGGCTCAGCACTCCAACTGAGCATGAGAAGAACAACTCTGTTGCATAGATTCCCTTCAATCCACCTCCCTCTGTAATCCATCAACATGCACTTAAAAAAAAAACTGGACCGTAAGTATTATATGCCTCTTTGACACCTCCTAGCATTACAAAACACACCTGTTGAACATTTCAAGAGCCCAGCTAAGCAAAGTTGAGGTACTTACATCTATCATTTCGGTCTTCAGGGCTGGATGAGGTCTCCCGGTCTGAAATGAGGCCAGAGACAGCAAAGATCTTTTTCCCTGTGTCATCAACTTTGAGTGAGCCAGGGGAGCCAGATGGTAGCTGGGCTCCAAACTCATACTCCTTGCCATCAGCATCTGAGAAGCGAAGGTGGGGAGAATCAGTATCATGGCAGTTCTTCAGGCGCTTGGCAGGTGTAAAAGCTGACTGGTAACTCTCCCTGTCTTCAGTGGAGGCAAAGGGACGGAAGGCCCCAACACCACTGTGGTTCAGCATGCTGATTGGGGTGCAGTCCAGATTCGGGGGAGCAAACTGGGGATGGAGATGCAGCAAGGAAGGTGGAAAATCACGGTTGGTGAAGGCTCCGGGTACCCCACCTTGCCGGTGATACATGGAGGCAAAAGTATAGGAGCCATTGGTGAACGGGATGTGTACATCCTTGTCCACTGATACCGGGACGCCAAAGGGCCTTGGCTGTTGGCAAGGTATGGAAGCATCACGGCTGGCTTCAGCAGTCGAAGCGAGAACCATCAAGGCTGGAGATGCCAGAGGATTGGGAAGGTAGGAGGAGTTTTCCATCTTGAAGGCTGCCCGGTGTAAGTCCATCGAAGTCTCTTTCCTTGACAGGGCCTCAAGGGAAATGGTCTTCCCTGGATGGAAAACAAAGCAATGTTTGGGTGTGGAGCTAGGAGATCTTACTGGGGCTTCATCACCATCCCAAAGCTGTGGAGAAAATGGAAAGGAAAGCAAAGAGAATAGTAAGTTTTGTTAGGCAGTTTTTGCAGTTGGCTGTTTTGAATGCTGCAAGATACTGAGTTAGAACCAAATCTCCATGTGTTCGCCTTTTAGTAATCTAATGAAAAATTCACAAATGACTGGAAGGGCCTCTGACTCCCTCTAAGGGTGTGTCTCCACAAGTGTTTCTCCTGTTCACAATTCAGTTTATTGTCTAATTTTAAATTGAACAGAAGTTCTCCAAAGGTGAATTAGGTGTGGCACGGGAGAATCACGCGCCAACAGTATTCTCTGGCTGATGCAGACTGTACAACATGCCCTGGCCTCTTTCTGCCTTACAGAAGAGCAAAGCAGCCGTGCCTCTGTGGCTGGTAGGGACAGAATTCTCTGAATAAGTGTGTTGGATCTCTGCAGGATAACAAATGGTTTTGATGAGCAAACTAAGGGCAAATTACCTGAATCCTGCCCATTAAAAAGTATCAGAGCAAAAAACTTGCTCTGGAATGTGAAAACCTATGTTTGTAACTCTTGGTTAGTGTCTGAAAAACTACCAGTTAAAATGAATACCACATAAATTATTCACAATTTACAAATTAACATTTGTACAGGTATTTACACAAATTGTATATGCATATCTAATGCAGAGAACATGTCTCTTTTCTCCAGTTGAAGCATGTGTACCCACAGATATCCCGGGCATTATCAATTCATATCCACACTTTGCATTGCTAAGTATTCTCTGTATTCATCCAATATATGTCTATGTCTGTGCATGCACATGTGTGTGTAATTTTAAAGAAAGTGGCATAGACTTCATCAATAAAGCACTTGATGTCTTTGAAATATTCTAAAATGTAATGGGTTCCTATACCATCTGATCTCCCACACGCACCTTCCTTTGCGGTCAGGATGGCACAATAGGATCAGTAAATTTACCGCTTAATGTGCTGATGCTTAACCTGGATATGCCATTAACATTAACAGAAAAATACTAGCAACATTTCTAGGCTTGCTTTTCCTTTGAAACTATTTAAAGTCAAAAATATAAGCTGACCAAAACAAGCATACAGTACATAGATGTACACTGGTAAATAGTAACAGTTTCTTCTAATGCTTTTTAGAGCTGAAATTCAGAATTCTTCCTCTCTCTTCATAGAAATCACCCAGAAATCCCCCCTTTTAAGCTTCTATTACCAAACATTTAGAATGCCACAATGCACTTTAATCCATCAGGTCTGTTACTTTAAAACAATATACTAGCCTTGCGGCATTCGAAAGGCCACCAGAAAAATCATATAATAAAAAAGCTGTTACAAAATGAGCCTGTTAGTTCCAGAAGGTCAGACATAGCAAATAAAACTTACTGAAAGAGTCTCTTTTCTAATGGAGTGGCTTTTGTATTCTGTGAATGAACAAGCCTAGGTTAACAAACTCTATGGAATCCTGGCTGTGCCTTTTATGCAGTCTAGCAATAACATTTCCTTTTCTCCCATCCTGTACCCAGACGTTCACTGACTGTTTTTAAGTGTGAAGATGAGTGGGCATCATCTTGCCTCTTCCTCATCTGGCTCCCTTCCTGATACAGATCAGCACTAAATTACCAGATTAGAGATCTCACATTAACAGTGTGCAGCCTCTTCCAAATTTTAAATAACTTTCTGTCAAGTTCTAGCTATGGACAAAGAGATGCTAAGGGCAGCTTGGTCAGCATTCTTCTGGGTGATCTCCTCTTGCGGCTTTTAGCACAACTGATTTATCAAAGAAAACAAGCAAACAAATGTAAAACCCAAATCTACAATGACTGCTGAAAGTGGTGGGTGGGATGGAAAATCTGGGCATTTATTTTCATGTACTTTTAAAGAAAAAAGAGAGAGGGGTAGCCACTCAGATAAATACGCTAAATATCTAAAGTGACCTGTGAGACCGATGAAAAACCATGGTCAATAAAATTTAAATAAAAGTAGGGGAGTGAAAGTGCACCACTCCTGCCTGTTCCTGCTTTTCTATTTTTACTTACATTGTCACCTCATTACATTAAATGTATTTCATAAATTAGTAATCTGGAAGCCACACTTGACACTCCTTGTAGGATATCGTGAATTACTTCAACCACGCTATTCATTCACAAACTTCATTATATTGAGAATAAATCAACTAAGTACAATACTGCATCATGCCAGGTTTATTTTTTTTAACTCCTGGATTCTTTTTCATTTTCTCCTGGTCTCCTACCTTCTTTCTGCCTCATACTGTTATTTCCTATCACCACCATCATTAGAAGCATGTACAGATGAGGCTGCAGCAAAGCCAGTCATTATGAAAATCTATAGTTAATACACTCCCAATGTCAGAATGTCATTGGTTTTTAAATATGGAACCCAAAATAAGAAAACTAACTGACCTGCTTAATTAAAAAAATATGGATTGTCGGATAACCAGCCTGATGAAACATTTGGGTGCTAGAAGAGAGCGGGCACAGGCAAAGTAAGTAACTGTTACTTTTCTGCCTCTATGCTGATTTTTTTTAATTTAGCGCCCTGTGCAAATCCAGATTAAAATAACTCCAGCTATTGATCCAAGCAGTGGAATTGACATTAATTTTAGTTCACTTCTCACTTTGCAAAGGGATCAATAGGAAGTAATAACAGCTGACATCCTCACTGAAAGGAAGAGAAAAGACGGCCTAGCGACAGAAATCGAAAAGCAACCAAATAAATCAGCAGATACTTTTCCATGGCATCAGACAAACTCCAAACAGATTGCAAAAAGTCTTTGTTAAATTAACTAAACAAGGAGTGGAGGAGGCCAAGGGGGTGGAGATAAATCTATGAACCTGCATAAACTGTCCACTGGGCAACTGGAAGAAATGAATACACCAAAAATACTCTTCCAATGACTTGTATTTTCAGAATTACTACTTTGCATTATGGATAAAAATGTTCCTTTTTAAGGGCATCCATAATTTCTGCCTTTTAGCTAAATGCAAAGTAAAGCACAAGACCAAGAGAAACTGAATCAAAAACTATAGCCTTGATTCACAACAAACAAAATCACATCCTAGAACAAATCTAACATACTGTACCCAGTTTGGCTTTTGGGTCCTCTATTTATTAATGATGATAATGATTTTTACTGCATAAGAAGAGAATGTACTTGAAGGAAGCAAAGCTAACATAACACAGAATTTTATCATGCATCCTCATAATCAGAATATTCAATTGGGTCCCAAGCTGCAAGTGGCAAATTTTACTTGCTATTTAGTTTAAAATATATCTTAACGCACAGAACAAAAAAAATTGAGTTTGTGTTACAAATTTATTTTGTTAATAAAATACATATAATACACAACTTAGGCAACTAAAACATGTTGAATTTGTATGGTCTTCCAGCTTTTTCCAAATGTCAAGAATTAAAATAACGTACTAAAATTTTTTCTGCTGTTTGCCAAGATAAAGAAAAATGAAAGCTAATAAAATGTTATTTTAAAAAAAGAAGTATAATCTCTCAGGAAAGAGGCTGGAGTGAACTTTGGGTACTACAGGTTAGATCTCTTACTGCTTTTTAATTACATAATTCTAGAAGCAGGAATTTATAAATGTATTCCTAGTTAGAAAATCCTGATATTACCAAAAAACAAAAAAACAACCCCCAGCTGTTGGGGGGGATTAAAGTGCTCAAGTGGATTATGTATTTGAACTAAACAGGATTTCTTCCTAATATATTAAAACAAATGCAAGATCAAGGTGAACAAGGAGGAGTTCCTAGTACTAAATAAACTCTATAGGTTTGCTTTTCTTGTAGCTAAATATCAAGGAGGTGTTGGAGTTTACGAGACATATGGGGAGGGGGGTGGAGATGTGGGAATATGGGCACTGTCGTTTCAGGACCCATGAAATACCGCTTTAGAAAGCAGCACAATCCATTTACATGGAAAAAGTTGATGGATCGGGCCCTATGGTACAAGAAAACAGCAACCTTGGCTCTCTCCAATTTGGTTTGCAACTTTTCCCTGTGAGACCTATGGGGAAAGCAAATGAAAATCAAGCCACGCGTACTTGGGGGTGGGGGAACCAAAGCAAGTAAGTGTACTGAAATGTACATAAATAGATTGCTGTTAGCAGCCAACCCATCAGAGTACATCCCTTTTTTGCCAACTTTTAAAATATTACTTGCAAAATTCGAAGCCTACGAACGATGCAGGCAACAAAAAAGAATCAACCTCTGAACTGCACGGTACTGGGGTCTACATACCACCCCCGATTTGGAAAGGTTCCTGAAAGGGCACCGGGTGGACGCAGAGCGTTTCTGACGCTTCTTCAAGCTTAAGGAAAAAAGGAAGATTATTTCAACGCCTTCCTCATCTAGAGAAATAAGTCACAGATCTGGGTAAATACCTAACTCCGTTCCCATCAAAAGGAGAAAACAACCACGGTTTTAATTTCATAGGAAGTAAAGTAAACCCGCACTTATCTCAGCTTCTGCAGTTGCAAATTAAACAGGTGTTTGTCCTTTGCGGCTTTCGAAACCAAGGACGGAAGAATCTGGCCAATTTAAATATGATTTCAACAAAGAAAAAAAAATCCCCTACCTCACTAGATTTTAAGGAGAGTGGGGAAAAAAAGTCTCAAAAGTTCATATGAAAGATGCACTATACCGACACCCCCCAAAACGTTGCCCCGACAAAAAGTGCAAAGTCGGTTCAGAATCTTGGTAAAGAAAACGAAATTTTCACTCTTTCCAGGAAATATGTGCAGGGAGGAAGAAGGCTGTCTCCCTCCATCCCAATTTCTATAGTCAGTTCAAGGCTCCTTTTCTTTTTAAAACACCAAACAAAGCTCATCAAACCTGCGGATGGCTCGAACTGCAACAATCCGTTCCCTGCACATTTCCTGTCTGGAAGGCGAAAGCATTCAATGCAACTCCTGAATTGCACGCTGCCTAATGATTTCATTGTGCCCAAGCAGATGGTTTTTACGTATTTCGATCTACAAGGTGAGGAATTATTTCCCCTTCCTTACAACCTCTGTACTGACTTCCCTGCCCAGCTGTAGCGGCTGATGTTGTTTTATTTCAAACGCTCACCATTCCTTGGCTTCTGGGCTGCGAAGGTGTAGAAAGTTTTGCTAAAGGGGAGCCCAGCTAAATATGCATATTCCAATTTCCTCCCACTTCCTCTCGCCAAGGGTTTCCAACCGGGTTCGCTATTTGCTCGCTGCACCGATGTTGACCTTACAGCACAATATGGTCTTTGCTGTTCCTTGCAAGGAATAATTGCAAACATAGTAAACGGTGAAGATTTTGCACCTCCGAGGAATGCGGACAAGCGGGCTTCATTGAAGAAAGGGAGAGCTCCTTGCCTGAACTTCAACCTCCCATCCAAATTATAACTATTTCACATTCGCAACAACGATTGTAAGGTAAAATAAACATAAAACAAAACAAGCGGCAGTACTTCGTGTGGCTGGGTAATTTCTAATAATCAAAGTTCATGCGCGAGCCTGTCTTTACTAAAACTGAAAGCTTATGGAAGATGATTAGGACGGTACGCGGAGCTATCTGAGCACACGGGAAAACGTGAAATTTTAAACATGCTTAGACTTTGCTCCAAGATAATCTCTGTTGCTTTAAGTATGAGGGAGGCAAGCTGCCTTGTTCCCCTGTACAAACTGTCCCCCCCCCACCCCGTTTTGTCTGGGGGCATCGCGTTGTTGCAGCGAGAGGCGCTGGGACATGTGAAAGCGAACCGGGAAGTAACCGCCGCGGTCTACAGACGGAAAGCTCTCCCCTCTTTTTTTATAGCCAAACCTTGTTTGCGCTAATTGGAGGATTGCTATTTTCAGTTGCATTTTTAAGAATCCTTTCCCCGGCACCTGATCCCACCCCACCCTGCGTTCGCTGCTTCTCCCCCCACCCCCGAAAAATAAACAGCAGGAGGAGAGTCCCGAGATCAGAGCTACCCTTCAAGTGGGAGGGGGCACCACACTGATCTAAATACATACTCATTAAGGTCCCCCCCCCTTTTAGCATTCCCTCCCCTGGACCCCGATAAGCATCTGCCTTGGTTCGAACTTTGCACTGAAGAACGGGGCGTGGAGAGAAATGGAGGGAGAAACTTAACTTGCAAAGTTTGACTTTTCAAAACATCAGCGCCTGCATTTGCAGGGGAAGTGAAAAGTAACGGGGCAAACGACTGAATCGAAACCCTGGAGATCCACTGCTGAAAAGTTGAGCAGCCACGCATTTACGCACACGCACACACACACACAACCCCAGGCTTTCGAGCAGGCACCCCTGGGATCTCCCGCTACTCACCCTGGAAATTCCTCGAGAGGCGGCGTCCCCCTTGGATCTCAGACCGGGGAAGGCGAGAGCCGGAGACGTTGCGTGGGCAGGAGAGCCGGACGTGCTAGCCCCGGCGCGTGTGTGCAAACGCTCTCGGCCAGCATGGGAGTAAGCAAGAGCCTGACACGGCTGCCGAGAGCCAAGGAAGGCGCAGCGCTGCTCTCGAAGCTGCCTCTAATCAGTGAATGAGCCTCCACTCTCCCAGGGACTCCTAGCTGCTCGCGCACACACACACGCACGCTCGCTCTCTCGCTCTCACACACACACACACACACACACACGCGTATAGAGCCGGCCTGGGAACGGAATACATTAGGGCAGGGAGGAAGCCTGGGAAATGGAGTCCACAGCTGGGACGCACAGCTGCTCAGGGATGGGTCCCCCCTCAACACAGAGCAAGGCATTAAGTTTGGTTAGGGGCTGGGGTCTCTGCTTGGTGCCCCCTGTTCCGTGTCTCAAACTCAAGGTGACCATGACTGAGTGAGTCCAGAGCTGGGCCCCTTTCACAAGGAGCACTTACATCGGTACCTGCTTTTCTCCTAGCTGTAATTCCTCCAATTTAAAAATTGGCTCTTCCTCCATCAACAGCATCCTTAAGTAAAGACATCTTCACGTGTGAGGTTTACACTGCCTTGTAATGCCAATGGGAAACCTGTATGGGTGCAATGCTGAGCTCCGTCTGTTGCATCAGTCCTGTATGTAGTGTTTGCCTGTACCACGTTTACTGCAACAATGCAAGCAGAGTTCTTTTTAGAAGACTTACATTATACATTAATTTGTTTTCACACTTCATGTTTAACTCAGCTTTTGCTTAAATTAATCTGAAACTAAGAAGTAAACATTTACAATTCTTATACATTTGCTCTATTATCCATCCACAGCCCAGCATTAATATCCAGGCTTTGCACACATATTGCAAGTGAGGTTCAGGGATGCTTTTAATATCTGGTGTAAAAGGGACATCCTATACACATTTACTCTGAACTAAGATCCACTGAGTACAGTCAAACTTATTCTCTAGCAAATGTGCCTGGGATTGCAGCCTCAGTGTCATTTGTGATTCAGACGCAGACGGATCTGAATTTTAATAGTAGGAAAGTGCTGTGCTGCATTGCCTTGTGGTTGTGAGCTGCATACTGTTTACTCTGAGATAGTTCTTAGGTAGTTGTTAAGTAATTGAGATTATCACACAGTAGGTATCCTGAGGACTGGTGCACTGTTCATACCTTGTGCATGTATATTTTGACATTCTTGCAGTGGATTAGGTGGCCGGTTATTCACAACATGGCTGTATACTTAATTCTTCCTGGATCTACAGAACCAATACTTAGCAACTGTCTAAGCATTGACAATAACTTTCTCAGGAATTCTTCTGCAATAATCACCTCGAGCTTTTCTGGAGCTGATGTTTTCCATGGAATTTTAACTAGTATAGAATAGTTTGCAGTATCAGCAGGAAGCAAGGAGCTGTAGGGAAACAGATTTAGGAGACTGCTAAATTATGGACTTTGTTATATGTAAAAATCAGTGGTAGATTCAAAATTTCCTGAGTGTGTACTTTGCACACTTGAAAACTTGTGCTAAAAGAATCTTTTAACCAAGGGCTAAGCAACTTGTGGCCTTCCAGATGTTTGCTGTATAAATACCATCAGCTCTAGACAGAATACCTGATGGTGAAGGATAATGGGAGCTATAGACCAAAATACCTACAGGGCTGCATGTTACCCATTGCTATTAACTCTTCCATATCCATCTCCTGTTATTGATGATGATGTGTTTGATCTGAAATTACAGCACATACTGATAGGCATAATGTGACAGAATGCAAACTATCTCCTCTTCCCTGCTTGGCTTGGAAGTTTTTATAACCTATCTTAAATGCCACAAACTTACACCACCATGAAACTCTGTAACTTTCTTTGTTGTCCATGACCCCACTAACAGATGCCTAGAGTGTAGTGACAAAAGAATGGGCCTTTTCCGTGGTAGCCTCCTCATTATGAAATACTGTCCACAGCAAACAATTGTTTGGCATGAAGGCTGTAATCTTTTAGGTGCCAAAGACAATTTCCCTTCCTTTGGCATTTGGATCATTTAATTGCCTGGCATTGATGGCTAGTTTCATCATTTGTTCCTGTGTAGGATAAGGGATGGTTTTCTGGCCTTTTGATGATCTTTTAGATGGATACTTTGTAGATGTATATGACCTAATGACTACAGCATTCTGTGAATTTTTGTTGTGTTTTTATTCCTTTGTAAGCTGTTTCAGGACTTCTTGATTGTATGAAGGGATACATAAATGCAATAAACTAAACAATCTTTTTACTGTATCAAAGTTCAGTTCTTTAATATTTGATGTCTAAAGTGTAGTCATCTGACCATGTGCAGAATGCTTTTCTTTTACTAATTGATTAGCACAAGCTATCCACATCCATGATTATTATGATAAACATTTCCAGGTCATTGGCTAACTTTTTCCAGGAATACTTGAACTTGTTCCACGGAACTTGCTTTTTAGAAATCACCTACTGTGTTGAATATAGCAAAGGAGAGAAGAAAGCAAAGGAGGCCTAAACTTATAAATGTTAATGTTTGTTTTGAATTCACGGACTGACTGCATTGTGGATTGGATTGCATCAGAGGTACATTACGGTTTTGTGGCACATGTTTTTTTTAATTACATATGCAAATCTATATGACCATTATGATAGCATCATACACTTTCCTTTTCTCCCTCTGTGCTTGTGTGTAAATAGATGGACAGATACTGGAATATTATACAGAGTACATTTTATGAATTCCCTAACATAAGCAATAGTTAAACTGTTAACCTTTTCAGAGTGATCTAACAAGGTTTACTCTCTTTTCCAAGGTTTGTTAGTTTGATTTTTTAACTGCAGCACCAGAAATCTAGCTGTAAAGCTATTTGTTTTGAGCCATTTTTTTAAATGGAAAGTTGTGTAAAAGTAATTAATGGAAGGATGCATCATCAAAGGTGTGAAAAGTAAAGTCGAAGAGATCAAGTCATTCTCTTACTGTAGCTGCTTTACCAGGTCATGTAAGAGAACCAGCACTTGAACTCAGAAAGTTGAGAACCATTAGTAGAAGTATGCCCTGTTCTACATCCTTCTCCCATAAGAGAAAGGAAAAAGACTTTGGATTTATCTGATATTTTAAAAGGTGTTTCTGTTGTATGTCATTGATATATTTGCAAATAAAAAAATTAAACAAGTTTTAGCACTAACCTTCTGTCTTTCCTGTTGCTACAGTGCTTAAAATACTTGGGCTGGTTTCTACTTGTAGCTCTGTTAGTTTTTCCAACTTGTTTGATAACCTTATTCATCACTTTTCTTTTAAGAAAGATCTCAAAGCAACAGATACAAACAAGGAAATGGCCTATGAAAACCCATCGAGAAAATAGTAAATTAAAAAATAGACTATTAAAAATTAGGGTTTTAAAAGGGTATCTGTATGAATTTTATCAAATACTTATCTACACAAAATGATATTGAGATGGTGACTAATCTAATAATAAGTGACTATTACAATCTTTCTCAGCCCAGTTCCTCTTTAGATGTTTTACAGTTCCCAGACTTCCTGACCATTAGTTATACTAGCTAAGGCTGATGGGAGCTGAGAGCCAAAGTATCTGGTGAATACCTGGCTGCAAGATTACATGCAATACATGGCATGCTGAGAGTGTCAACTGATCACATCTATTTAATCAATTTCTTGATTTGCTTAAACAAAATAAGGCAATGCACTTTAATGATACATTGTTATTTGATATCAATGCAGATTGTTACTTACCTGCTTCTTGTAGCTGACTCAGTGGTACACACACTGTCAGACTAGAATAGTACCATCCTATGCATGTCTACTTAGAAGTAAGTTCCACTAAGTTTAATGGCACTTACTCTCAAGTAAAGTGTGTATCGAACATTTCAGGGAGATGGCAGTGGCTGCTGTGGAGGTTGTATTTTGTGTACCTTTGTTATCCTCCTGAAGGCCTTAACTCAAGACATTTCTGAAATTAAAATGATCACTATTATTTGACACTTAAACATTTTGTCATAGAACACAACTGAGGCCAGGTCTGGAATCTGTTAAAATCAGCAATAGTGACTTTGAGTTCCACAGGCCTGGACATATGCCTGAAACACACACACACACACACACACACACTGCACAACTGCAAATACAATTAAGTCAGCACATTTTCAATGGGTTTTGCACATCTCCAGGGTTGATGTGAACCACCCATTTGATATCTCCTCAGAGACTGCCGTCTTAGCTCATTGTCACCCTTTCTCCCTGCCCTGCTCATGATTAAACTTTGGGATAATGGGAATAAAAGGAGTCTCGCAAGGGGCCTTCTCTTTTTATATACCATATTCCAAAATAAAAAATGATACAACATTCCAAACCCCTGAAATCAGTCAGCCACTTGTGGCTGGGGGGCGGGGGGCTCTCCAGGCAGTTTACTCCTTCCTTGTTAACAGCAGCAGCAGCTGCACCATTAAAAATGACCACATTATGGCAGAGTCTCAATACAGACAACATTACTCAAGGAAGCATACATAGTACTGTTGGAAATATGTATGTCCACATAACAAAGCTGTAACCTTTTTTGGATTCAAGGGCACATTTGGGAATTTGAGAAACTGCTTTGGGCACCATCACAAAATGGCTTCTGTGAAGGAAGTGGATGGTCACCTAATGGCTGCTGTGAGGGCCTGCTTAGTTCAAAGTGAGCAAAAGCAGGGGTAGGGAAGAGAAATAGTGGGGCTAAAGGATGAGAAGGAGAGGGAAATAGCAAAGTGAAGGAGCAGAGGGGAGAGCTAAAGCAAGGCTAAAAGCCAGAATGGACGAGAAAGAAGACAGGAAGGGAGATCTGGTGTGCAATCCCATGCTGGCTGGGGAATACTAGGATCTGTAGACTTTTTTCTGCCTGAACATGCATATGATTGCACTGTTAATTGAACATTTTGTTTTGGTATCTGTTAATACTTTTGAACTTGCTGTGATTTTTTAGTTTGAAATAATAAGCAGCCTGCTGTATTTGTTAGCCTTCTGTTTTTTACTTTTTCCTTCAAACTCTGTGTAAAACTCTTCACTACACTGGGGAAGACTATAATTCTATTTGTTTTTTAAATAGGATAGTCATGGAGCTCAATCCAACACATTTACTGAGAAACAAGTCCTTCTGTATTCAGTTGGTTTTAGTCTGAAGTGAGAAAGCATATGACTGACTGTAGCCATTCAGTACAATCATAACTATTTTTCTCAGATGGATTACTGCTGTGTTCAGCAACTTATACCAAGGTAAAGTTGAGCAGCATTGCAGCCTTAAAGTGCAACCCTGTACGTGTCTGCTCAGGCATGAGTGCCACTGAGTTCAAAGCAAAGCTTATCCCAGATAAATGGCTAAGGCCTTCTGTTTTACAGAGCAATCCCACAAGCCCCTAGACCTTGTCTGCAGGTTTGTGTGCATTTAAGAACATTAGAACATAAGAAAGGCATGCTGGCTCGGGCAGGCAGTTCATCTAGTCCAGCACTGTGTATTCGTGGTGGCAAACCAGCTACTCACAGGATGGGCGCAAGACATCTGCCTACCCAACCTCAGCAACTAGTGTATGCTGGCATGCCACCTTTATAAAGGAAGTAACACATAGCCAGCAAGGCTAGTAGCCACTGATAGACTCCTCCTCCAGGAATCTGTCCAATCCCCTTTTAAAGCCATCCAGATTGGCAGCCCTCACCACTTCCCATGGCAGTGAATACCACAGTTCATTTCATAATTTAACTGTACGCCTTTTATCTTACCTAACCCTCCCGCCAATCAGCTTCATGGGATGACCCTGGGTTCTGGTGTTATGGGAGCGGGAGGAACATGTCTCTTGCTCCATTTTCTCTACCTCATGCATTTTTCTGAATAGCTCTATCATGTCTCCCCTTAATTTCCAGCTCTGAGGGCAGAACATTGTGCTGACAATCAGACCTGATGCTCTGATCCCATGCTTATAGCCAGTGCTGAAAGAACTGTATCTGGCTACTGCTCTGAGCTTACAAAAATAATCTTACAGGAGGAGTATAAGGTGTTCCGGGATGTTCTGGGGAGCTGAGGAGGGGAGGAAACTAGTGCTACCAAGATGCAATGTGTCCTGAGGATATCTCAGCCTTTTTCCTTGTCCTTCTGAAGTACTATGGTTAAAGAGCCAAAACTGGCCATCTAGTTCTTTTGCAGAAGTGGATTGCCCAGGCAACCTTTGCCTGTGTGTCACTCCTAGCCTGCATAGCATGCCTCCAAGTTCAGATGGCTGTGAGTATCCCCACAGTACCATTTGTCTACCAAAGTCTAACAGTAGATTTATGGATTTGCTAAGCTGAAATTAGAAGGTAATATTTGTGGATATATCTGAAGCTGCATAGGTGAACAACTCATCCTTACAGGACATTTAAATTAATACAAGGAGAAATGAACCACCATCCCATATCAATGAACCATGAGGTAGGGTACGGTCTTCAGAACCTTTGCTTAAAAAATTATTTACTGCATTTCTATAAAACCCAATAGCCAAAGTTTCTGGGACAGTTTCACAATAATTAAAAAATAAAAATATTATAAAAATGTAACATTTAAAATTATAGCATAGAATAAAAGTAAAACCAGAGTAAAACTTAGCAGCAGTACTAAGTTGTAAAATACAATAAAAGTTTTGAAACAACAGAGATGGAAAGACTAACATTCCTGGGAGAATAAGGTCTTTACCTGATACTACACATAAATGGCCAGGTGAGCCTGTCTGGGAAGTTCATTCTACGGCCCAGGTACCACAACAGAACAAGGTCTTCTTACCTGACCTGACCTCCTTTGGCAGGAGCTCCTCCAGAAAGACTAATGAAGATGATCTGAGGGTCTGGAAAGCTATACATGGGAGGGAACAGTGCATCAGGTAAACTGGCGCCAAGCCAGTTTATTTAACATTAATAAATTCAAAGCCCTAAAATGACTAATTTTAGATGAAAATTTCCTGCATATTTTTGATAGTAATTGTGCATTTCCCAAATTCAGAGTATATGCAGTCCAGTATTGCACCAAAGTAAAATACACTCATTATTTATTGTCACTCCCTGATATTGTACCAATACAAGCACTGCCACTGAGAGTCAGTGTAGTGTAATGGTTAGGGTGTTGGAGTGGGGACCCAGGAGATGTGGGTTCTAGTCCCCACTCAACCATGTAGCTCACTGGGTGACTTTGGGCCTGTTACAAACTCTCAGCTTTAGCTACCACACAGGATTGTTGCTGCAAGGATTAAATGGAGTTATGTAAGCTGCCTGGAGTTCCTCACATGAGGAAAAAAAAGTAACGTATAAAAGCAATAATAATAATTTTCCTGTGCCCTCATTTTTAGAGCGCCTTTGTAACTCCTTCATAAACTCCTTCGTTATTTGTTTTTCAGCGCCAGGCCAGGCGAAGACCTTTTTATTCAAACGTTATTTTAATTGTTAATATTATTTATTTATTTTATTCTTTGGCCAGGGCAACTTAATTTATATTGTTAATTTATACTGTTTTATTGGATTCTGTTTATTTATGGTTGTAAGCCACCCCGAGGCTTCGGTGAAGGGGGCGGCTAAGAAGTCTCCCAAATAAATAAATAAATAAATTAAAAGAAATATGTAATTTTATCCAAATTAATAATACCTCTTCAGCAAAGGTTAACTTATGTTTAAATGCTCTTGGGTCCAAGTAGTTTGATACTGTACTGATGTGATAACAAATCACTGGAAAGAATTATATATCACCATTCCAAATGCTCTTCTTTCTAGAAGACAAAAACTTGGTACACAGAAATGTAAAAGTTCTCTAATTGTTCTTTTATATGCACCATTCTATAAGCTTGGCAGACAAGCCCTTCAAAGCCCTAAAAACGGCATGTTTTGGGGGTGGAAGCATGTAATTAATCTATTTTGTATATTGTTCATAGAATGCCACATGGCCATCTATCATAATGCATTTAGAGCATCCCATATGCCTGAAAGCTAGAACAGGATTCCCCACATTTTCCAGGTGAGTAGAAACATTGTTATTTTGAGAGCATGTGATGAGCATACTCCCAAAACAGCTGTCATGATGTGGGGTTGTCCATTCACAACATGACTGTCATGGTGTGTAATCAAGGAACTATATGGACATACACTCATGGGGTCAGGAAAAGCAGATGCATCAGCATCCAGCCAACAAGATAAAAACAGAGGCATGCAGGAAGACACCTTGGATACTAAGCAAAATCCTGAAGGCAAGATAATACATTGGAAGGCAAGGCAGGGCACCTATCCATTTCTGCATTTCTCAGTAACTTACTAATCACCTGCAAAGGTAGACTGTGATTGAGATCTTTTCCTTCTATACACAAAGTAGCCAAGCAACTGTATTACTGTACTGTAGCAACTGAAATCTAGGCAAACCTTTCTTCTAAACCCAAGTTCTGCTGTTTGCAGAGAGAAAGAAGGAATAGGGAGCATTAAATAGACCATGTATGGGCTGACTGACACAAGAATAGGGTTTGATGCTGACATGGACACATCAACATGAGTTGCCTTTTTTCCCTTACAGAAGAGTGAATGTCTTAGAGATATGCACACAATTGTCCTATCAGCACATAGTAGAGCAGTCACATGTGGTAACTTGTGGTCACTTCACTGCAATCTCAGAATGATGATGGGAACTGGCCCCTGGGTTTACAGGTTTGGCAAGGAATCTTCAGAATCTAATGCCCAACATTTGCTTCTAAACAGCTCACATCAACGGGTTTGGAATAATTCATACACTGAAATGGATTCATCTGTTTTCTTGCTGTCAAAGTTACATGACCACGTAAAATATCTGTGTAGGGATCAATCTGTAGTATAGGAATTGTCTGTTCTAGATATCTTTAGGACTACTTATACTAAACACATTTTCTTGAAAGCCAATTCCACTTAAAAAAATGAGAGTTAGCTCCCAGTAAACAGACATTGGAAAAGAGGAAATAATACTGTTGGAAAAGTTTCTTCTTCTTTTTTGACAGGAGGCAAATGCAGTGATTCTTCCACTTCATGTGTTCCCAGCTGAACTCCAGATAGAAAAAGCAGATTCTGGGACCAGCCTTTGCCAAACGTTGTGGACAGGTTTTGTGGACAGGCTCTTGAAGATCACTAGTAGTGTGTCTTCTCCATGCCCTCTGCTGGAAGGAATCAGAATTTAGGAATGAGGGTTGCCTGTTCTTAAATCTAGATTCCCAGAGCAACAGATGGTTGGAGACCGAACCTTCTGAAGCAAGAGACATTTGTTATACTCCATGGGTCTGTGATCATTGTAATACCATAGAAAGTGGCAGTAGCTAAGCCTTCCAAGTGGGCAGACAACTTCTGCATTGGGTGGACAGGAACCCCAGAGGAATGAGCTCTTCATTTTCTACCTTTCATATCAATAAGTAAGCTCAAGCAGACCCTGTTACCACCACCACCTCCTCCTCCTGCACCTGCAAAGCCTGCCATCCATTTCAGTTTGGGGAGTAGTGGGGATGAAGGAAGATGCTTCAAGATTTGAAGGCCCATTCAAGTCTATATTCAATATTAATTGCAGAAAAATGTGTAATTAGAGAGCATTTGCTTGGGTTCTTTCTGAAAAATATTGTCACTATTTATACCTTTAGTGCTTTTTGGTTATAAACATACAATTATAAAATTTACACATAAAAATAATTACTTACAATAGCTTCGAACTACTGCATCTAATCTGTGCTTCCATTTTCAAGAATCTGGAAGGCTAGACCATTTTTCAATTTTGCCAGTATTGTCAGCTCTGACAGGTAGTGGCTCTCTGGGATCTCAGAAGCAGATGCCTTTTCCATCACCCGTTTATTAACTAATTATTTTAAGTGGAGATACCAAACACTAATATCAGGCCATTGCATACAAACCATGTGCTCTGAGCATTGTGGTTACTATTGTATACCTTATAGTAACAGTATCAATGGATCATTTTTCTGTGTGCGTGTGTTTTGGAAAAAAGATTTGTGCTTCTGGAATCAAAATAAAATATATGTAGATGCACACCTAGTGCAGAGGTCCCTTCGACTGTCCATATAATGGCCAGCCCACTGAACTAGCCAGAGATACAGGTGCTCATGAAGAGTTATCTCATGCACACAAAGGAAATAGCCTCATCTGGATTCCTTCAAATAATCCTCTGTTGCTGATCACTCTAGATCAGGACAAACTGATCTTAAAGATAATGTTGCCCTTGCTACTCCTTCTTTATCTAAACCAGGGGCACAAAACCTCAGGCCCAGAAGTAAAAGCTCCATTTCCACCTGAAGCCTAATTCCATTTCAGAGAAGCTCTCAAAGGTTGCAGTCCAGTGGTGGGTGCACCTAAGACAAAAGGGTTGGCACAAATACCAGTCCATTTTAACATAAAGCTCTTGCTCGCAGAAACTAAACCTCGGGCAATTGATTTCAGCCTTTTAGAGCTCAAAAGAAAAAAAAATTCTCCACAAAGGCTAGAAAAGCATGAAACAATCTGTGATTTGGGGTCATTTAGGGGACCCAGGCAACTGGATTTGGCCTCTAAGTCTGAGGTTTTGCATCCCAGGTTTAGCTGGAGCAGGGAGTGGCAAGGACAACTTTATCTTTAGTAACAATTTATCTTGATAGGCATGTCTTCATGTGTTGCAACAGACTGCGTGCACTTAGATGCATGGACAAAGCTCTGTATGCTCCTCTGCTAAAGGGATGGCTGGTGCAGGCAGAAGGCAGAGGAAGTTTAGAAGGGGTCAGCTTCAAAATATTTGGGAAACACTGCCTTAAAGGAAAATATTAAAGCCCAAATTTACTCTTCCTTTTATGTATATGAAATGCACAAAGGCAATACAGCTCTTATCCTTAGTTAAAACAAATCCCAGCTACTGACTTGGGCATGCTTGCATCAGACAATGCATGGAGGATAAAATGTAGCCTTGCTCAAAGTCTAATTATAGGAGAAGAAAAGCAGGTGGAAAATATTACAGTTAATCTGAGGAAAGAGTGGAGCGATGCAAGTCATCAGTGATCCCTTTTGACCTGTCACCTAATCTTTGTCCATCTTTGTATAAACATCATGGGAACATTTAAAGGAAGACAAAGAAATGCTTCAATAAAAGTCTGCTTGTGATTTGATTTAGAGAGTTCGCATGATTTTTCATGTTTTTATTATTTGGAAATGACAGCTCTGTGAAGTTTGAAGCATCTGATCTTTGTTACATTCTACACTAAATTAACATGAATGAGCTCATCCACATCTCCAAATGTTCTCAGTGTAGATTATCTTCATCTCAATCTGTTGCATCCATGGGGGAAAAGAATCCTATAGATGCACCAGATTTTCTTCATTCCCAGGATTGTGCCTATGGGACTTACAGCTCTGTCCGTTGAAATAGGCAGGCTTGCATGACACAACAAGCAGTAGTATTGTTGTTGGCTTTTTAAAAACTTTGGTTTGTCCATCATGTTGTCCCAACCTGTCACGGTATTTTCATAAAGTACATTTGTACAGAAATAACAGCCTGTTCTATGGTTTCACAGTGCCATGACTGCTCATCATGGTGCTGAGGCCAGACCTATAGAGACACTTTGCAAGAGTGGCCCATTGCTGCTCTTGTCAAGCTGCTAATCAGAAAGTGCCACTGACAGCTGCCTTTGGCACAGTTGACAGAGGTGGTCCCACTCTAGCTGCCTCTTGTCCTAAAGGTCTTTGGGGTAGGAGCAGGCAATCTGCTGATCAGTGCCAGAAGAAGAGCAGTGCTCCTCCTGCATGAGGAGAAGCTAGGAGAATTTGCAGGATGGTGGTTCCTGGTTGGGGGCTGCATGCTAATTCTGATGCCCCTGTGCTGCCCCTCATGTGAACAGTAGGGAAAGCAGGAGCTGTACTATGGTGCCAGCAAACCACAGCACATCCTCAGGTGCCACCCCCTTCTCAACTTGGCTTGCCCGAGAGGTGTCCTAAACAGGAATGCCTCTTCAGTAAGCCAGAATGAGAAAAGCTGGACCAGTGCTACCACTCTACTCAGCCACCTCTCATCCCTGCTGCTGGCTCACTGATGCAGTGGAGTGGCAGCAGTGATGGAGAGGTGGCACTGGTCCAGCCTTCTTTGTTCTGGCTCGCCAAGGAGGCATTCCCAAGCTGCAGGCCTCAGCTGAGGATGCCTCTCTGGCAAGCCAGAGCAAGAAAGGGGACAACATAGGGAGATGGTCTATGGTGCGCAGCCCCCAGCTGGGCTACCTAGATGCTTCTCTCCCTGCTGATCACACATGAGAATGCTCAGGCACTCGTGGAGGGAGGTGCAGTTCCTTTTTGCAGCACTGCCCAGCTGATTCCTCCCCTTTTGCCTGAGGGAATGGAGCACCTCCTCCTGACTGAGCAGTCCCTCTGGAGCAGGAGAAGAAGGTGCATGAGCAGCTTCCACGCCTTCTCTGCTGCATTTCAGTGAATGAACCCTGTTTGTGTAGCAAAGACTGCTTGACAGCCATGGTGAGCTGATCTCAGCTCAGGATGCTGCTGTCAAAGTGAGGAGCCTCGTTCCTCCCTGTGGTGTCTCCTGGGATACTGCTTGGAGAACTCAGAGGGAAGAAAGTGGCAGGCAGGAGGAGAGCTACCACGATCTTGATAGGCTGGAGTGTCAGGCTGAGAGCAACAGAATGAAATTCAATAAGGACAAATGCCAAGTTATACACCTAGGAGAAGGGAACCAAATGTATAAGAAACAAGACAGAAGATGCTTAGCTCAACAGTACTACAAGTGAGAAGGATCTTGGAATTATTGTAGATCACAAACTGAGCCAACAATGTGGTGTGGCGGTAAAAAAAGCAAATATACCAGGACTCCCATATATGCGGAGATAGGTTCTAAGCCCCCCAGCAGATGCCAGAAACTGTGAATAAATGCAAACATCATACAATGTACATATACATTTTCATAACTTCATAGATAAAAAATTTGTTCTTACTATGTACCCTAACAACCGCAGCAAATGATTTTTGTCTTTCCCTATTAAATCAAGAATTTTCACTTAAAGGAAACACTTTACAACTTCTCTTTTGGACTGAGATCAACTGTGCTTAAGTGAAAACATGGTAACAGGACCAGCGGATATGGGGGTCCTGCTGTACTATTTTGGGATGCATTAATGGAAGTATAGCTTCCAAAACACATGAGGTACTGGTTCACCTCTATTCACCAGTAGTTAGGTTCTATCTTGAGCATGGCTTCCATTTCTGTGCACCACACTCTAGACAAGCTGGAGCGGGTTCAGAGGAGAGTGACAAGGATGAGAAGGACCTAGAAACAAAGCCTATGAGAAGAGATTGAAAGAACTGGGCTTGTTTAGCCTGGAGAAGAGAAGACCGAAAGGAGATATGGTATCATTCTTCAAGTACTTGAGAGTCTGTCATAGAGAGCAGGGGCAGGATCTCTTCTCTGTCATACCCGAGCGCAGGACATGGAATAACTGACTCAAGTTACGAGAAGCCAGATTCCATCTGGACATCAAGAAAAATTTCTTGACTGTTAGAGCAGTACAGCAATGTAACCAATTACTTAGGGAGGTCATGGGCTCTTTCACACTGGAGGCATTCCAGAGGCAGTTGGACAGCCATCTGTCAGGGTTGCTTTAACTTAGAGTCCTGCACTGCACAGGGGTTTGGATTTAATGGCCTTATAGGCCCTTTCCAACTCTGTGTTGGTCCTGATCTGTTGGTCACATGCATGGAAACGACCACTCATGGTGGAAACCATGCAGAATTGCTTGCTGTGATGTGTGAACCTAGCCAATAGATGTGCACTGCCATCGCAGTGTGGTTTTGCCTTTGCATTCCACTGCAAGCCACCCTAAGGAACGGATGGTAGCAGTGTTCTGAAAAACAGGTCTGGGGTACTTATGGATTCTTTTCCTTGTGGCCGGCACAGACAGAGATTACTGCTAGAATCTGCATTAGGAGTATGTGAAACCATATCACTCTGGTTTTAGCCTGGTCTTGGCATGATAATTGCACTTATTGTCTGAGGGATGCGGGGTAATATGATTCTTCCCATTCTCCTGGACTTCTTGGCAACTTTTGATACCATTTCCCATGAGATCCTTCTGGATATGCTGCTTGGTTTAGAGATTAAAGGCACCATATGCTCTCTGGGTTAGGTTGTTCTGCTCCTGCATTGATGGGCATCCCAGAATGGCGCTAGGGGAGTACAGATTAGTTCAATAGCATTTATGCTATGCATTTCCATAGGGTTCTATCTTATTTTCCATGTTCTTTGACATCAACATTAAACTCTGAGTGAGGTTATCCAAGGATTGGAGTGAGGTGTCATCAGTATACCACTGAGACTTGGTTGTAATTCTTTTTTTTTTTTAATCATATTGCGTGAAACAGTGTATATGCTGTGTGGATGCTTGCATCCAGTGATGAACTAGATGAGGGGCAAGTATCCAAAGCCTAGCTCAGTGAAGACAGAAGTACTGTTAGCAGGATGATTCTTTTGACCATGGAGAGATGGTCAGTCTTGTTCTCAGCAGGGTTACACTCCCACAGAGAACCAAGTTCATATAGTCATACCTCTAGACTGAACAAGCACCTTCTATGGCACACAGTTCTTTCCATTAGCTTATGCAGGGGTGCCGGCCATGACATCTCCTGGACAGAGACAACCTGTCCATGGCTGTCTGTGTCCTGCTAAACTCCGAATTTGACTACAAGTGATGCCTCACTTGGAAGAGGATGTAGTTTTTTTATAAGACTTTCTAGACAATTCAGTTATTTAAAGTAGTGCAGATGCCAGTTATTAAATGGGACTAAACAGATGGATTATATGGTAACAGTTTTTGAAAAGCTACATTGACTGCTAATAATGTCTATGAGAAATTTAAAGTGCTTATGATTACCTAAAATCTTGAATGGGTTGGGATGCAGGTATGTTCCTTTTGCAATATGAGCCTGCTTGATCCTGGCTTTCTTATCTGAGGCCCTTCCTCATTTCCTGTCCTTGCCCCCTGCCCCAGCACCAACTGTTATTAAGCAGATGGTGGCTGAGAAAGGGCCTTCTTGACTGTGGCACTCTGTTCCTTAAATAACTTCCTTGAAGCAATAGGAGGCCATCTTCAGTCAACTCCTACGTCATCTTGTGTCAAGCATATACCTTTTAATTCACCCCAGCCTTTTATCTGCAGGCTGGCTGCAGGTTTTGTGTGATCCATTCTACTAATTTTTATGATTTGTTAAACTGAAGCTTTCTGCTGTTTTATCTATTTTATTTTATTGGTTTGTATATATTGCTGTGTGTGATTACTCTGCCCTGAGATTTTGCTCAAGGGCAGGCAGCATATAAATATTTGTATACATTTATTCATTGATTAATGACTAATAAATCTAGGGTGAGCTTAAACAGTGGCAGAAAATACACACACTCAGCTTATCATGAGCTGAAGTAGCTGGCAGATAGCAGGACTGGTATAGGGTGGCCTAGTGGCTGGTATAGGGTGGCCTAATTTTCAATATGGATGTGCACCTGATATGGCTAGGCCTGGTACTACTGTTCTGAAAATGTGAACTTCTGAGATTTGATTGCCTGGATATCATGCAATGTTTTTCTTATTCCTAATATCAGACATGGCATAGGGCATATGCCCCCTTAAAGTACTGCTTCTCCAGCCTCCACAAATTAGAATGTATCTTGGACTTTCTTTGTACTTTACATTCTAGTGCTTCCCACTAATCTTATGTTTATGGAAGTTAATAGGAATACTACAGGATCACAGGAAATTGCCTTATATCATATTAAGCATTGATGCATCGATCTCAGTATAGTCCACACTGCACTGAAACACCCCTTTAAGATTTCAGACAGTGGCTTTACCAGCCCTTTATAAAGATCCCAAGGATTGAAACTGATACCTTCTTCATGAAAACAGTGTGCTTTGACATTGAGTTACAACCCTTTCTTTTGGATGTGTTTTACCACTTAAGAAAAAAAACACATTCTTTACATGTTCAGAGTATGAACTATGCCACTAAATTTGGGGGCTAAATACAGATGTCTTCTGACAAAATGAAGTCCTGCTTGGGAAATTAAGAGAAATAGGCACATGTCTTCGTTGACACATATCAACCTTATGCCATACCTGGAAAGAGATTTGTGTCAGTTCCCCTTTCAAAGTAACCTTCAAGCAGTCAGTGAGCAAGTGTCCCACGTGATCTATTGCAATGCACTAATTACAGATTCCATCCGTTGTACATTAAGTGGATACAAGTGCAACCAGCCCAGGGGCACCAGGCTCTTTGACTTAATTTGTGCTATGTGCCATTCTCTTTTGCTGCAGGCAAAAGTAATTTCCCTAGCCTGGAAATGTGATTTAATTTGACCTTGTTCACATAGGATCAACATTTCTTACATTCCCACCCCTAATTTCAGTGGGACTAAAGGAAATTAGTTTGGCATACAATAAAGATTTCTCAACTGTACTTTCCAATACCACCTGCATCTTTATGTTGCCACATGTAAAGTTTTTCTATATGAAACATTTGCTGTGTGCTAAGAATTCCTTGTGGATGTTTGCTATTTCTTTAGGCAACGTTATAATCCTTCAGCTCTGCTTCTATTTTTAAGAGCACTTTTTTGGTTCTTTTGATGGCTTGGAAAATAGGGTATTATTTCTGAAAGTGGAAGTAAAATATTTTCCTACTTGTGTAATTGCAATATTCTGCTATACCACAGTGCCACCTACAGGTTATGTAGTAGAACAGCAGAAAGGGGAAGCCCCATTCAGCTGGGATCTCAATTTTGCAATGAAACCAAAAGGAGGTAATTTTACAGATTGGTGCAGAAGTTTGCAGATTTCTGCCTTGCATCTTTGCAAAGTGCATCTCTTTGTCAAGAACTCTGTGTAAGGCAAACCTGACAAGAATTACTGAAGGATCATAATTGCCAACTGATGAGTGAAGATGTAAAGTAGATACTTTCTCTGAAGGCTTTTCTGAGAACACATATATATCAGGGACAATTTACTCCCCTGTTAACGCTTGTTAACTCCCTCATGCATCAAAATAACATAACATTTTAAAATGAACCAAACTCTTGCACCAGTTCATCTTCACATCTCATCCCACTGTGGACTGAGCATCCTGTGTTCATCATTAGCCCAACAAATCAATAACATCTATAGTTAAATGAAATTCAGGATACAGCAAGCTTTTAGGATACCCTGTCATCAAAAGGCATGTCAATTCAGAAGAGGCTTGGATGGACAACTTGCTCAAAGAGTATACTTGAGCTTGAGGTAGGCAAGAGCATAACTTATTGTGGATTTTAGTATGTCTCATGCCATAAAAAGAAAATGTCTCTTGTTAAAGAGCTACAAAGAAAGACAGACAGACAGAGTCCTTCGTGTGTGCAAATGCAAATCCTCTGGCCGCATGGAATAGTGTGTTTTCTTCAAGGCTGTCTCCTTGCGTGTGCAAGTGCACATGGCACTATTGCAATGGAATAGAATCCACATGATTTAACAAAGCCTCAGATGGTCCCTTGTGGGGATCTGAAGTGGGAACTGCTGAGCTGCTTTCTCTAAATGATGCAAGCAGCGGGGGAGGGGAGAAAGGCTTTGTGATGAATTTGCCCTTTCCTCTCACAGAGAACACAATGCAAATGGGATAATAGTGGCAGCAATGCATATGTGGGATTAAGCAGAGCTGTGGAGGGCTAGATGTGCTCCATTAGCTGTTTGTTGCCAGCCCTTTATCTAAGGGCAATCCAGTTGATCCAGTATAGTTACCATTCCCAGAGTTAATGACAATGAGGTGAAACACTTAATTGCACATAGCACGACGCTTATGGGGCTGAATATTTTAGAGCACAATGGCAGGATCACAGGTTTGCATGTGCTCCTCGGCAGAGAGCAATGTAGTGGTAAATTCTGAAATGCAGAAACTCATCATGATTGTCTGGATAGCCACGTGATGAACTGTATCAACAAACTACTTCTAGCCATTTTTATCTCTGCCAGGGACAGGTCTCTTGGAAAACGTAATTGCCAAATCCAGATGATTGCCAAATCCAGATGGGAGGATTGCAGCTTGGAGGAAACAGAATTCTGAGGGTGGGCACATGTGGGTGTGTGTGTGTGAGAGAGAGAGAGGGAGGGGGGAGAGAGATGATCATCCTGGCTAATTAAAAAGTGCTGGCATTGTGTCCCTGACAGCCTTGGCTTCATGTCTAGGAGTGATGATTGGATTGGCTTTACTGCTGCTGCTAATTTTACTTTTATGTTGTACTTACATTTTAAGCCTAGATTATTTCATTCTAATGTTTAATTTATATATATTTGCAGTTTACTTGAATTTATGTTCTGTAATTAATTAGCTGTATGTTTCTTTCTCCCCAAATATCATGTAATTTGATGATAGTATGATGTTTAGTGTTAGCTGTCTTGGACATAGTTCACTATGGGAAAGTGACACATAAATTAAATCAAATGATCCAGAGCAAATTTACTAGGGAGAATTTACTTGTGAGCAAACAGCTCAACTTTCACTGCATAAACCTTATGAATGAAAGGGAAGAAACAACAGTTTACCTAAACAGGAGAGTGCCTGCATTTCCAACTTTCCAATCTAAGGACTTCTATCCAGGTTACTACAATGCTGCATGAATCACTCGTTGAAACACTTATTTGTTCGAGTATTTGTTATTCTTCAAACATTAGAGCCCATACTTGGGCACCCTTCAAATAGGTGAACATAATTCCCTTTATTTCCAGTGTTCATTCTGTGTGGAGGCAAGCCTATGGCTCCTAGAAAGCATCTGAGGGGCCATGGGATATTTCAGAGGCCAAGATCCAAGATCAAAGACAGCACTCAGAGGAAAAAGCTGGTATTCAAGCCCCTTACCTCTTTCCTTCTCAGTCAATGCAAAAACAACATGCTGGCTATCAGTGCATTTTTTGTAAAAAAAAAAAAAAAAAGCTTCCGGAACTCACATCTGCAGTAAGCGCGACCACACACACCAATCCCAAGCGGAGCAGCATCCCAAGCTGAGAGCAGCGCCCTCACTATCTCACTATCAGATAGCAGATAGCAGACACAAAAGCAGCCTGCAGGCACTATGTTAATGATGTTTGCTGTTGATCTGCTACAATTCAAAATCACTTCGTAAAATCCACTGGAAAAAAAGGTGCCAAAACGTCCGGTGTGGTTCTATGACAAAAAAAGCCCTGCTGGCTATTCTCTAAGGTTGGGAAAGTAACCTTGGAGATGCCAAAAAGGGAGTGGGAAAGAAACCAGGGTAGAAGGAAATTAAAGATTTAAAAACAAAATTAAAAATCAGATTTTTCAAACTTTAAATCAGATTTTTAAATAAAATGTTTTTTTAAGAAAAATCTATCTAAAGCTGGTTTTCTGTTTAAGACACATTATAGTCCAAAGGTTATTCATCATGAAATAAGGATGTGTTTTAATTATGTAGCATAAGGCTGAATATTCATGCAATGCGTACATTTTTTTGGTAAATGAATTCCATTAATCCATCCACAATGTCATGCTCTTCCAGAAGTTTCTGTAAGATTATTGGGCAGTTTTTCTATCTAGAAGTTATTATCACAGATGCTTGGTTTTACAGTTCTGCAAAGACCATGTGCCTCTTCTTCACAGAAAAATGTTATAAAATAAATGTACGAAGTTGAGAAAAATACATTAATCCCATTATTCCTTTGCAAATCTATGCACACAGAATCACCCCCTTACCTCTTAAGTACTAAGTTTCAACAAACCTCAATGGATAGAATTAGATTGTTGGGTATGGAATAGATCTGCACTAGAAGCTAAATGTGAGAAAGGAGGGGCAAGCAGTAAAAATGAAAGTGAAATCTTTTGAGCAGAATATTCCACAAGTCTTCAGATCATTTTGTGTATAGCCTGAGTTTTTGCTGGAGGAGAAAACCTATAATAGCAACATCAAGAGATGCAGTTTGGGAATGTTTTAATTAAGTTTCTTTACCTACCTGTAAGGCAGGCATGTGTGCAAATTATGTAGAAAACCATGATTCAGATCTAGTCTTGACAAGAGATTTAAATTGATTTGATTTAAATCAAATCCACCCTGGAGGAAACTAGAGAGGCCAGGATACCTGAATCCACACTGGCCTCTTCCCCTTCTTTTCCGAGATGCCCAGCTAACTTGGTGAAAAAGCCTATCTAGGAACAGGAGGATAGAGATGGAAAGATCAGCATCCTGAGTGTCATTGTTACGTTGCCAAAATGCTCCATCCACACATAAGAGGGAGGTATCAGTAGCCTTGAGGGAACCCCAACATTTGCAGAAGTACAAACCATTTCCCCTCCTAAATCCCTAAATGCCCCCAAAACAGCCCTAAGATGGTACTAAGTGGCCACTGAATGCTGACTTTATGGAACCAGGGTGGGTGGGCACATATGCTTCACCAACGAAAGAGGATATCAATTCACATAACATTTGGATATGTGAATTTATATGCATGAACGTTACTTTAGAAATAATAACTATAAAGTACAATGAAATAGGTTACAGTTCACCACAGTGGTGAAGACCCACTGCTCAATCAGGTGTTCATTGTTGATGAGCAACTTCAAAGCCTTTGCTGCCAATCCTCTTCATAGTTCTTTGATTTTAAACCAGGTAAGACAGGTTCACCCTCTGCCAGCTCTCCAATACAGAGGACTGAAAAACAGGGTGAGAAACTAAGTGGAGTAGAGCAGGAAGCGGTCTATGCTACAACATTTTGTTGCAAGTTGCTAATAATTTTAAGACCAGTAGAGTACAATTTAGGGCTGTTACAGATATGGCACATTTTCTATACCAAGGAAAAAAGGTCCTTGGTATAAAGTGGGCAAGAGACAAAGACAAAAAGAAGAGAAGGGGTTTTGATGATATTGTCCAGAACCAAGCAGTGGTCCGAGTCAGAACAATCCTTGAATCATTTTACTCCTGATCTTATGAGGCCTTTCCTAGCTGAAGTTGCGAGGGATTTTTGGCTGTGCATCTTTCACAGGTTTATCTGAGGTGACATTCTGCCTATTGAGGTGGACAGCAGTAGGTTACTCGGAATGTAAAGGGAAAGACATAAATAGCAGTGAAGAAAGAGGGTAATAAGAAAAATATTAAACTGCACAGTGGAAATCCCAGGGGAATGACTATTGCAATAACTGACCTCCAATATAGTGCCATTTATTTCATGCCATGGCAGGTTTATAGGTGCTTGTAGGGCTGCAGACGAACACCAATTTGCCGCTGCAGTTTGTTTTGATAACTGAAACTTTCAATAAATCTGTATTAAAATCAAAGGGAAAATTAAATAGACCCAAGTTGGTGGCATGAGGGATAAGGTAGCACATTACTACATTGGCCTACTCAGTCAGGGACATCGGTCTTTTAGTTCAGTTGCAGGTCACAATAGTAATGATTTTTGAGATCCTGGGGACATCCCTGAATGGCAAGCATCCAACAACAATGCAGAAAGCGGAAGGGAGGCTTTTCTGCTTTGTCAGTAGTAGAAATGGAGATGCTTCATCAGCAAAGCATGCTGTCCCCCACCCCCTCCAGCCAGTTATTCTTACCTGAGACAGGTTTGAAAGAATTCACTATGTGATGTGATACAAAGAATCTTGAAGAATGAGTTTGGATTTATAGCCCAGGTTCTGCTTTTTGAGAGGAGTGCCTAAGAGATGGAAACCTGAAATTATTTCCCAGTAATTTATTTTTTTTTAACTCTTTGGGTACAAAAAAATTCTAGTATTGTATAGATCAGACCTGTCACACTTTTCCCACAGAAGATGATAGGGTTAGTAAAAACCAAGGAAGCTTGAAGTCCAGGAGGTATGATGGTTACTGCACTGTGTTCTCCAGATTTTGGATGGGGAATGTATGACCCTTCATATTTTGTTCAGCTGCATCTCAGGAAGCAGCAATGAACTGAAATTACTCCGAATGAAAGTGAAAAAATACAGTGCAAAAGCAAAGCTACAGCTGAGCATTAAGAAAACAAAAATTCTGTCTACAGAAAAATCATATAACTTTCTTATCAACAATGAAGAAACTGAAATTGTGAAAGATTTTGCATACCTTGGTTCAATCATCAGTTCAAACAGAGACTGTGGCCAAGAAATTCAAAGGTGACTTGGAAGGGCAGCAATAAAACTAGAAAAGATAATCAAGTGTAAGGATCCACATCCGTAAAATTGTATTCCCAGTCACCATGTATGGCTGGGAAAGCTGGACGGTGAAAATAACGGATGCATTTGAAACATGGTGAAGGAAGAGAACTTTGTGAACGCTCTGGACTGACAGAAATATGAACAGGTGGGTCCTAGGTCAAATCAACTCAGAGCTTTCCCTTGTAGCAAAGACAGTGCAACTGAAACTGTCATACTTTGGGTACATCATGAGAAGGCAAGACTTTAACTGAAGAAGACAATCATACTAGGAAAAGTCAGCCAGTCCGTCAAAATTTATTGGACACATTTTCAGACCATTCAAATGCAATAAACACACATTAAAACAGATAATAGCTACACAGACTTTAAGATAAAATAATAACATAAGAAAGTTTAAATGGAGGTAATAATAAAATATTAAAAATTTTTAAAAAGAGAAAAATACCATTTAATAAAAAATCTTTCATAAGCTCACCAAAACCTTATATAAGTTTTTCTTAAATTATTACATCTGTTAATAGCTCATTCAATCATTCATTTTTTCCCTTCTCTTTCTTCCCTAAACTGGCTGCCTTAACTGCAAAGATGTCAACCACCTGCGTCACAAGTTGATTGTGCTAGGGAAAATTGAAGACAGAAAAAAGAAAAGGAAGACCAAATATGAGATGGATTTACTCCATAAAGGAAACTACAGCCTTGAATTTACAAGATCTGAGCAAGTCTGTCAAGGACAGAACATTTTCGAGGACATTCATTCATAGATCTCCATAACTCAGAAATGTCTTGATGCCATATAACAACAACAACAACAACAACAACAATGATGGGAGTTGACATCTAACCACAGCTGGAAGCCCACAGATTCCCCAGTCTTGCTTCAGACTTGCCCAAAAAGGGATGGGCAGAAAATAGATATCCAGATGTTTTGGACTTCACTGCCAACATTCCTGATCATTGGCCAGAGTGTCAGGGGTTCTAGAAACTGAAGTCTAAAACACCTGGTAATCTATTTTCTACTCACATATGTTGAAGAGCTACTGGTAGATCTCGGAGTAATGTGCAGTAGATTTCTAATTACAGATCATTTATCAATAGCAGTTACAAAGTGAAACACTCTCCTAAATGATTGTCCACTCCAATCTAAACTATACTGCTGAAATAAAGCAAGCCAGGGGTAACCTGACCACCCTAGTAGGGAGAAAGAGAGAGAGGGACATACATATTCTCTTTCTTGTTTTTAAATGAAAGCTAGCAGGACTCTCCCTGAGTCCATTGTGAAAGAATCCTGGCTCAATGAAAGCCCAGCCTATATTTTGAAAATTAGATCAAGATCAGTTTGGCCAGAAATCCACAGGACTGCGGAAAAGCACAGGAAGGTTAGAATTTGAAACTGTCATTGTCTGGAAGAAGTTGTCATAAAATTTTGTGAATGAAGCAGGGATGATTGACTAATAAAAGCCTCATCTGGAAGTACCCACAGAAGTAGCCTAGCCAGCTTTGGCAAAAAGCAGCTGCCAAAAGTTACTAAAACTAGGTACACAAATCATGTTGTGTTCTTGAGAATATACTCAGGGTACTTAAAAGGTGAAAAGAATTTGAAAAGTGTTTATTATGACATAGAGAAAAATACTTAATCACTGCCCTTGGTAAAACTTGGACTATTTAATATTGTATTTCCATCTTCCTTTGTGTTCAAGAACAGGGTGGTTAAAGAATTGGAACAGTGGACCTTTCCCATTCTTTCAGCGTACGAGGTATAGAATATTCTAGCTTCTATTTATGACTGATCATAGAACAAGAGAGTGGTATACATACACCATTGCTGCCACTAAACCCCTACCAACCTGACCCATTTCCCCTTTTGCCCATTTACTCCTCAAGACTAATGGGAAGAATGACAGATTCAGTGGAATCTACTTGCTTTAAAACTAGCCTTGGCAAAATCCCCTGGTTGTCCTTGATATACTGTAGTTCTCAGTTTTCCTATATCTTTAATTTTGAGATCACAGTTGTGGGTGCTTGACAGAGCTGTGGGCTCGTCATACCCACAGAGACGTCCTTACCTTGGGACAGTTATTCCCAGTATTGCTTGCCAAAATATTCTGGTGCAAATTAGAACAGGAAAAACAGAAAAGAGAAAATAGGCAAGAAATGCCGGCAAACTAATGTCTAAGCCAAACACATCACAACACAGTCATGGTTACAAGAAACAACATGAATATAAAATATTCATTGTGAAAATTAGTATTCCTCTAAATATGTATCCAACTTAGTTAATTAGTCCCACTGGCAATGTTAGGAACTGAAGGATTTGGGCTGGCACATTATTAACTTGTTAAACAGAACATGGTATAATATGAGATTATTTCTTATGGGTATTAGAGACATCGTCATAATGTTTGTTCTCAGCTGAAGTGACTACGCTGGCATAGCGAGTCTGTTTTTAGAAATGAGAACTGTAATACATTCTGCCTAATGCTGAAAAGTTTAATTGAGCATGGGATAGGGCTTAGTTTGGGTGAGAGACATATGGCAGACCATCCTGAGACTCTGGAGGCAGTAAGGTTTTTGCTCCATTTAAATTTCTCATACCTCCTAAATCCCAACTCAGTTTCTCAGCACGAGCAGGGTTTAATGAAGCCTTGAACAGGCTGTTCTACGTCTTCTCCACTCCATACCATCACACTGCCTCTGAAGCTGTTGAGAGCTGATGTCTTATCCTTATGCTGTTAAATTAGATTATACTTTCAACAGATACCTCCTTCTGTTGTGACCTTTAGACATTATTTAAATTAAGTTGCTTTAAAGCCAACTCTTTAGTCCTTTTAGACAGCTTTAAAAGGGGATTAATTCATGAAGGAAAAAGCTGATGACTACTAGTCATGATGGCTATATACTACATTCAGGGACAGAGGCGGCAAGCCTCTAAATATTAGACATTGTGGACAATGGTTGTGATGTCCCATAGGAATCTGGTTACCTATTGAGGAAAACAGGATATGGGGCTAGAGAGGCCTTTGGTTTGATCCAGTAGGTCTCTTCTTATATCCTTGAATTAAGGCAGACTTATTTTTTCTGACAGAGCCCATGTGCTTCTTGTGACATTTCTTTACGCACAATGCTCCACATGCAAAGCTTGTTCCTGATCCTCCAAACTGAGAAGCTGCCCAAGTACAAACCAGGATGTCCCAACCCAAAGTACAAGTGGTGTCTGGCGTTCCAGAATTCAGGAGGTGCAGCGTTGCCTTGGAAAGGGAAGCACAGTTGCTTTCTCAGTCCATGAAATAGCCATTTTTCTGGAGAGATAAGTATGAAGAGTTCCTTTCTGCTAGAGGGATGTTTTCTTTCTCAAGCTCATCCTGTCCTCAAATTCTGGGGTTCAAGAAAAAAGGGAAGGATACTGAGCTCCAGCAGTGCACTCAGTGCAGTAACAGCTAGGGGTCTAGATTATAGATCTAGGGCCTTCAGAAGATTATGCAGGATGATTCTGAAGTGCAAGGTTGGCTTCCACATGTTAAAGTAATACGCATGAATGTCTAAAGAAGGTTCTCCTACAAAACTATTAAGTGCAAAAGCACTTACTTTGCATCCAAAAGTACCAAAGATTAGGTCCAGAGTGTAAAAGTTTCAAAATAGACCACTACTGAGCTCCATTTTTTCTAGGTATCTTAGACTAGATGGTTCCCAGCTACATCATTTCCCATACAGCAGACTAGAGGGAGGGTGCTCCCATCCAGCCGAGGACACAACAACACGGATCCTTTCCTTCTTGGGGTTCCTGTCTAATTTCACAGTGAAAAATCTCATTTCATAACTTTTGGTATCCACTAAGAAAAAACATATGTAGAGCCGCATGCATAAGGAATGAGGGCAGTGTTCCTGAAACACATTTTAGTGTACTTTGTGGAATTGTGCAGTTCATGAAATGAACGAAAAGTGAAGAGTATATTAGTGAAGACTGCTAGGAGACAGATTTAGACACTATGTTAGACATAGTTTCACTAGTTAACCACAGAAAAGTAGTTGCCTCTCATCATTCATTCAAATCTTTAAGAAACAAAATGATGTCTTTTATTTGATTTTGTTCTGTTTTTTTTTTCTGTAATAAAAGAGCAATATATCTTACAGAAGCATGAAAGGCTTATGTTGAGGGAAACAGTAGTAAAAATGAAACATTAAGGCTACTTTTGAAAGAATACTCCTACTTTTGCTTACTTGAGAATAAGCCTCACTGAATTCATTTGACTTTACTTCAAAGGAGACATATATAGGATTTTATTGTAAGGATATATTTATGTAATTGCAGATAAACTGATATGTGAATATATGAATATATGAGAAATAAGACCTAAAAACCCATCTTAAACTCAGCACTACATCTGTAGTTGCTCCCAACTACATGTTCAGTGCTTGTACTATCAGCCTGCCCTCTTGTTTCCAGCTGCTGCTTTTAAATGCCAGATCGGTATACAATAAGACCTGCCCCCCATGGATTAAATTGTGGACGAGGTGGCTGATCTGGCAAGCATCATCAAGACCTGGGTGGGTGAACAGGGAGGAGTTTGCCTCTCCCAGTTCTGCCCACCTGAGTATTTGGTACAGCATCAAGGTAGACTCGCAGGCTGGGTTGCTGTGGTCTATCGGAATTCTCTCTTTCTCATTCCAGGCTCTTTCCATCTGACTCCTAGTCTAGAGTCTAGTTTGCATCTTGTGCTGGGTCAGTGGGACAGACTGGGGATTTTATTGGATTCCAAGGGGCTCTGCAGGTTTTCTGGCTTATATGGCTAGTGGTTCTGTCAAATCCCTGGTTGATTTCTGGAAGATACAGATGACCTGGGCAGTTGACACACACAATCACTCCAGAGCACTCTCTCTGTAGTAGAGTTTGTACAGCTCTGTGGTATACCCTGGAACTATGAATGATGAATGATGAAATGAATCAGAAGGGGGCTTGAGTGCAGATGGAGAAAAACTCCTAGTAAATACAGTCAAGTCCTGAAAAGAGCTTATAGTTGAATATATTTGGAGGCAGTGAGAGAGGCAAAGAAGCAATATCTGATTGCCTCCATTCATTTGCTGCCTGCGGGAGGTCTCTAGGTTTGTCCAAGCTCTATTATATGCTGGCCCCAAGGACATCTTGGAGCCGTCGTCTGAGGCCTGCTATGTTTGCTAGGCAATTCCAGGACAAAAATCTTTTGTATTTGTCAGGATTCCAGTGTTGTAGCAGTCACATCAGGTGTGATATCTGGTCTGCTTATGTTGGATAAGTTCCCATTAGTACAGCTTGAAGATGTCAACAAGGTGCTTGGGCAGGTTAATGCACCTTGTCCATACTGAATCCTTGCCCCTCCTAATTAATAAGAGCCACTAGGGAGGGAACTGCTGGCTGGGCCAGGGAGGTGATTAATGCTTCTTTATGAGAAGGAGTGGTCCCTGGCCACCTGAAATGAGCAGTGGTGAGACCATCCTGAAGAAATCCTCCCTAGACCCTGAAGAACTCAACAATTTTAGGCTGGTGGTAAACATCTCCTTTTGGGACAAGGTTCTTGACCAGGTAGTCTCCAACCAGCTCCAGGTACTCTGAATAGTTCCAGAGTGATTATCTGGAACTATTTCAGGAATGACTTTGGCAGAGAAACAGTTTTGGTTGCCCTGTGTGATGACTTATGCCAGGAGCGAGACAGGGGGAGTGCGACCCTGTTGGTTCTCCTGGACATCTCAGCAGCTTTCGATACCATCAACCATGGGGTGACTGAGGTGGGTGTGAGAGGCACTGCATGGCTGTGGTTCCTACTTTGATGGTAGGCTCTAGAAAGTGGTGCTTGGGGGATATTGCTCTGCCCACTGGATAATCCAGTATGGGGTTCCTCAGGGGTCAGTCTTGTCCCCCATGCTATTTAACATCTATATAAAACTGCTGGGTGAGGTCATCCAGAGTTTTGATTGCCTTGCCATCAGTATGCTGATGCCATACAGCTCTATTTCACCTTTTCATCTTCAACTGCTGAGGCTGTGGATGTGGTGAACAGCTGCTTGGCTGCGACAGTGAACTGGATGAAGGCTAACAAACTGAAGCTCAATATAGACAAGACCGAGATGCTGTCACTGACTCATTCTTTTGACCAGACGCAGGAAATCCAGCCAGTTCTTGATGAGGTTGCACTCACCTTGGATAAGCTTGGGGATGCTCCTTGAGCCATCTTTGTCATATGAGGCAGAGGTGGCTTCAGTGGCTTGGAGTGCCTTCTCCCAGCCACTAGTAGCTCAGCTACATCCTTATCTGAACAGAGATAGCCTGCTATCAGTGATTTATGCTCTGGTAATCTCTAAGACAGACTATTGCAATGCAATCTATGTCGGGCTCCTGTTGAAGACTGTTTGGAAGCTGCAGTTTCCTCAAAATGTGGCAGCAAGATCACTAACAGGGATCAGATGGCATCAATTCTGGCTTGCATGCACTGACTGCCTATATGTGTGTGAGTCCAATTCAACGTGCTGGTTTTGACCTACAAAGCTCTGCACAGCTTAGGACTGAAGGGAACACTTCTCCCAACCTCTATTTACCTGGGCACTATCGTCAAGCTCTGGGGCCTTTCTCTGCTTGCCACCTCCAAGAATGGTAGCAACAAGAAGAGCTTTTCAGTGGTGGCCCCCAGTTATGGAATGAGCTCCTCACTGAGGCCCACCTGGCACCAACTTTACTATCTTTTTGATGCCAGGTAGACAGTTCTCCACTGCAGGACATTTGATTAGTTAACTGGGGCCTACTGGCCGTTAGACAGGGTCTAACTGGGTATTTTTAACAGGTATTTTTGTTTTCTGTTTTTATGTCATTTAAGCTGCATATTGTCAACTTTTAAATGGCATTTTAATATGTTTCAATTGGTATATTTTATATCGTTTTTAAATATGTTGCTGTGAACTGCCCAGAGAGCTTTGCTGTTGGCCAGTACAGAAAATATAACATATAAAAGGAAAAAAAATATTGATTTAACACACTGGAAAGTTTAAAGGACACTATAACTGTTGCTTTTTCTAACTTCTTTTAACTCCCATTACCCCAATCCTGAACAAACTTATTGAAAAGTAAGTTCTACTTATTTTGGTGAGACTTTATACCAAGTAAGAAATCCTGCTATCAGTAATAGATATTTGAATTAACCTGTTTGGGATTTTAAAATAATATCTTTGGAAATGTAAAGGCAAATATGCATGTGCATGATGATACAAAGTTGGGAGGCTACAAATCCTGTTCACATTTGCCTGATTATGTCCCATTGAGCTCAATGAGGCTTACTTTTGAGTAGACATGTATAGTATTGCACTGTAATTCCCTTTTTACTAATGCCATAACTCGAACCTGCTTTGAGCCTCTGCGCTCATCAGAAAAGTGAGGATTCCGAGAAGCTCCCATCGGGACGCATCGCCACCTCCTTCTGCTAGCACTAAAAACTACCTTTCCCATAAAACCACAGCAGCAAGCGGCGCGCTGTGAGTTTGCAGTACGCATGTCTTTGACCAGAAAGCCCGCCTTATGGGGTGAGAACGGCAATTGTGGTTGGTTGGTACGACTGCCGTTTAAAGTGAGTTCGAGGGTCAGAGGGCGCGAAGGTGAGTGGTTGCTGTTGGGGACTCGTGGTGTTGAGGGATGGGGTGACTGGGACCGTCCTGGGGGGCGGAGGGGTGTCTGCAGGTAGGGGGATGGTGGAGTGGCGAGGAGGGGAGGGGCGTGCTGGATGGCGCGCTTAGGGCTCGATTGGGCCTGAGGCCAGGGATGGGGGCGCGGGGCAGGATCTTTGGGGGATGAAGCTTGGCCTGACGAAGCGGGCTGCGGGGGTTTCAGCTAGTTCGGGAATGTGCGAGATGCCGATGCCCTGTCTGTGGTGGAGGGCGCGGTCGGGCTGCATTGGCGAAGCGGAGTTATCAAGGCCAGGGGCGGGGGTGGCTTGAAATGTAACAGAACCCCGTAAGGCCTGGTTGGTAAGATGCATGGGTAAGGTGGGACCGCGGCGTGTAGGGTGTTAGTTGGGTGTAACTATATGTGACTTTCCGGAGGGAGGGGAGAATTGGCATGGGGAGCTGCAGGCAAGGAATAGGACAGCTGTTGAGAAAAGGGTCGGGTGTGTTTGGTGCAAGGATTTTGTGATGTGCTGGGACACGAGGTTGCATAGCTTCGAAGGTTGGAAGCAAGGGCTTGGCGTTAAAATGGGTTGTGGGATCGCTCTGCAATAAGTGTAGAATCTCTCTAGCTTGGGTTGGGAGAATGAAGGAAAATGGTAAGTAACTGAGAAGCAGTCAGGAAGGCGATGTGTTAGGGTAGAATTCATATGTGGACCAGAAGTGATACAGATGTATTTCTGCCTGGTGTAAAGAGTTGGAGATCTGGCTAAGTCCAGGCTGGAACCCAAGGATGGTGAACTTTAGTAGCAGGAGTGGACCATGGGGGTTGGTAGTTTTTAACTACATGTATTTCTTAAATAAATCAGGGGCTGTGTTAGAAAGCAAATCTAGAGAGTCTACAGGTATTTCATAGGGTCTTACAGCTGGCAAGAATGAATCACTTTATCCATACTCACCAACCCTCCTGAACCAGACATTTGGGGAATAGAAGGGGGTATATGTGGCAGATAATATGTGGGTTTATGACCTTCTGGGGAAAAATATGTTTTTGGAGAAATGCAGGGATGAAGAGACTGCCACTGAGCATTCAGGTGGCAATCCTAAACCACTTTCCAAACAGTAACACCTATCGAACACAGTGGGATTTTCTTTTGAGTAAACATTGTTAGGAGAATTATGCCATTCACTATTTGTCTCAACAGTGCACATTGCCTACATATTTCCCATTATAAGAATAGTAAATCTGAAATATATTTCAAAACAAATGTCTTGATATATTGACTGAGAGGTAACTAGTTAGCCTTGTGTCTAACTTGCCAAGTTAGATACATACTGGAGGTCTTGCATGATTCAAGCTTGATTATTCTTTTGCTGTTTTGCCTGCCCAGCACTTTAAGACCTTGGAAAGAATTTGACATCTTGGTTTTGTCCAGAGTGTGTCACTTTGTAGTCAAGGAATTCTGAGGTGGATTTCACATAGAGGTTTCTGTGAAAAGGGATGATTAGAATGGCCTTTAAAAGATGAAACATCTTGTGATTTAGAGAAATCAAGAGGTGCAAATATTAACTCTGTATCTTGAAGTCTGATTCTACCCATATCTTATGCAAGTCCTGGCTTACCTAGTGAATATGACTGTTTCAGAAATCTTGGGCAGAATGCATTATTATGTGAGTGGAAGTCACCTATGCAATTGGACTTTTTCTATCTTTACTTTCTTTTAGTACTCTGCACTAGAAAATTGCTTCAGAACATCACTTAACCATCTAGAGCAGATTTTGAGGCCACACAGATGGGGAAGGGAAATCTCCCTTTATTCTACTGATAGAGGAAAACTGCTTAATTGAATTTCTGCATGGAATTCTTTAGAATGATGAGATAATGCTTTTTTCTTGTATCACCTGGCATAAGAATTTTGCCTCCTACCATGTACATGGTAGTTTATCTGATTTGGATTTCTCAGATAAACTGCTAAGTATGTGTTGTTATGACTTATGTACTTTTATTAGCTCAGTGCCTTCCAGATCTCTTGGTTACATGAATACTGTGTTTTAGGTTACCAGTTGGACTTTATCATTGCCCTATATGAACCAAAAATGCATCCTAAAATGTGTCTGACACACAAACAGTTGTGGTATGTTTCATAGAAACTTGGTTGCTGTTTCTGGTATTGCTTCTGAAAAATCATTAGAAGTATCACAAGGGATTCTTGGATCACAGTTCAAAAACTAGTCTGCTTTTAGAATATATCTCTGGAAGTTCCACATTGGGACTGTTAGACTGGTAAATAAATGTGGTAACACTCACCTGTGATGTAATAAGAATACAGTTGTACTTTAGTCATCCTTCTTTTTAGTTAAATTGAATAGTTCTGTGGTGTTTCTAAAAATAGTTACCATATGGAATATTCCATTTTTTTGTAGTGTTACATTTTTAAAATGTAGTCTTTTAATGCTCAGGACACTTGTATGTAGATCTGGCATGTGAAATCTTGCTCATTAGATTGTTTAAAAATATTCTATGTGCCAAAACTGGTTAATTAGATGCTCAGTGAGGAATGGTAAAAATCTGTGGTTTCATATATCATGCCAAAAAGTGCTGAGTGCTAGGCTGACTTTTTTTTAAAGGTAAAAAAACCTGACAACAACAGTACCCTTAAATCGCAGGGTACAGTAGTTACATTGAATAATTGTTCTAGGTACCTTTACTTTACAATAGGTCAGCTCTTCATTTTTGTTTTGTTTTGCATGTGAAGTGTTCAGTACATTCCATTCCTTGATCAACATGGCTTACTCTTTCAAAAGAGGTCTATAATACTAGACTATGAAACTTGTTTGAGTAAGAAGAATGTATGAATTTGCTTAGCAAATTTTATTTACACAGATTGCCAAGTTTTTGTAGGGATGTTGATGTAGGGTCATGACTTTTGCTTGAAGGATAATATATCTTGATTTTATTCACTGAAAGAGCATTTCAGTGTCTAGCTTTATTTTGTTTGTGTTAGTTATGATGCATGGTTAATTTAGTGTAGAAAAATCTAGTTTTATTAAGAGGTGGAATGAAAATAGCAAGCAGTTCCAAAAAAACAGTAGTGGGTAACATGTAGTCCAACAACTGGAAGATCACAGTTTGGCCAGATTGGCCAATGGTGAGAGATGATGGTACTTGCGGTCCAATACTTTCCCTGTCCCTGCAGTAAAATATAGTGTATGGGTTGCTTTCTCAGAATCCAGATGCAGTAAGGTTTCAGTGACTTTTGAAATGACAATACTGGGGCAAAATGCTTTAAGGTTTTGGAAGGTATCACTATTTGGCCTAGTTATTATATTTCAATTAACCAAAAAGAAAAGCAGGAAGTACCCCCAACAATAGTAGATAGGCAAGCCAGTAAGGACAAAGATCAAATTAGGATAATTGAGAGAACTACTCATTGAAAAATTTGTAAGTGTATTTTGACAATATGCGGCTTAGAGTGACTTACTTAACTCCCAACCAAATTTAGGTTTGTTTTTAGCCATTGTGTTTCTGTTAATGCAGTGACATGGATGCAGGACTTCTCTTTGCCTTCTTCCAGAATAATTTTGTACAATACAATAATTTTAACTCAGTCTTTATCTTAAAGTATCCTAAATGGGGGAAGCCACATGGCTTAGTCAAATGTCTGGTTCTTAATTAATTTCACTGTGGCCAAGGAGGCCAAAATAGAACTTTTGGGAAGAACAATGTCACTTGTTACCGCTGAGGTTCTCTCATTAAATAGTTTCAAAATTTTCTGAAAGCTAAGCTGGGGGGTGATGAAGGCTGTAGTTCAAATGTATCTGGAGGGCAATGCATTTCTATTTTGCATGTTAGAGATAGACGTGCCAACAGGTGACTGAAAGTCTGATGTGATCTGGTTTTGTATCCATTCATTATATCATTGCAGTTGAACCTTAACTTTCCTGGGTTTAACTTTCACAGATTTGATTATTTGCAAGTTTGCTGTCAATAATTAAAAGGGAGTTTTGTGGCCTACTGCAGAAAATCACAGATGACATGTGTAGACTAGAAAATGTAAAGAAATGAAAAAAGTTTAGTAAGTCTTAAATACAGAAATGTATTAATCTGTTTTATTATTTAATACCATAACACACACACACACACACACACACACACACACACACATTTAGTATAAAAAGTTAAATTTTGTAAAAAGTTTCAGTGCACTGAAGCAATGTGGCCTACGCCACACTCTTTGTGTCAGTACTAGGCAGCCTTACATATTTTGTCTCTTAGTGTGCAGTGTAATTCACATTTCTTGCAACTTTTTGTATCTTTAAAGTGCAATAAAATACCAACTGTAATCATGGATCCAAAGCATAGTGCTTCTAGTGCTCCTTAAAGTGCTCCCAAGAGGCAAGAGAAAGTGAAGACCTTACAAGAAAAGGTCAAATTATCAAATATGCTTCGTACAGCAAAGTCAGCTGCTGAAGTTGTCTTGACACTATGGCATCAACGGGTTGACTGTTGTTTTTCAATTAACTGGTAGCCTACATTTTTATATGTATACGTAACAGAGAGAAAGAGAGGGAGAAAGAAGCAATCTAGTATACATATGGTCAACAATATTAAGGGGTAAGTTTTTGGGAGATGAGCCTAGACATATTTATGGTTTTTCCACTTTTGTGGGAGTCTTGCACTCCTAACCTTCATGAATGTGGAGGTTCAACTGTAATAAGACATTTTTAGAAATGGGCATTTTCTTTGGAAAATGCCCATTTCTTTCTGTCTTTTATCATTAGTCTATTATTATTGGAAAGATGGCATTCAGTTAGCTAGATGGCATAGAAAGGGTGGCATTCATTAAGTATCCTGCCTTAATAATATATAAATTACCCCAAAGTATAAATTTTCTACTTTGGAACATGATGTTCAGGTACCAGGTATCAAATAATGTAGGAGACAAGTGTGAGCTCATTTGCATCAGTAATATTATTACATATGCTACATGTAAATGCAATGTATGAAACGTGATGTTCATGAACCTGATACTTTCTTCTCTGTCTTATGCATGATGGAGAAGATGCTATTTAACTGATTAAAAATTAATCTTATCATGTTGGAGTTCTGCTGTAGATGCCTGAGAGTATAGATTTGGAGTATCTAAACCTTAGAAATCAGAAATTGAAATGAAGGAACTATATAGCCCCTTATAGTATTTGCTTATTACAATTTTTTTCTTGAACTGAAGAACATTTTTGTTTACATTTCAAAATCTCCATTATCAAAAACTCGGCCTCATTATGAATACCCATTAGTGTGTTCCCTTCCCCACAATATATCATAAGGCCTGTCTGCTGTAACCTCACAAGGTAATAGGTTGATTATTTAACAGCCTCTGAATGCAATCTGATGTCCTGTGCACTTGATGCATGTCAGCATCCAAACAGGTACAATGTTGTGAGGTATGGTGGCATTCTCTGCCACTCCATGGTTCATGCTCTGCATGTCTTCTAGGCAGCCTTTTTTAGTTTTTTAGATGAAGTACCAAGGAGGGAGAGCAAAAGAGACTGGTAGGCCTCCTCCAAGTAAGTTTAGTTAACATGAGAGAGTATTTTGGTTGTCTGTCTTTCCATATCATAAGAGTGTTTACAGTAAATTAGAGCAGTGACTCAGAAAGTCCAGCATCACTTATTAACAATGCACAGTATCACGATTCTTTTGTGGGGGTATAGTGTGTGCGCGTGCGTGCGTAAAATCAGTTCTCTGGTTCATTCAAAAGAATTAAAAACACTCAAAGTCATCACACTCAACCACCCTTGTTATGCTTGGCCTTTGACTTTTCTTAGTAATTAGTTAAATCAGGTAAAGGTGTGTTGTTATGTTTGAGTATGTATCCTAAGGCACAGCTGTCTTGTCTTTAACAGATGTTTCTCTTCCATCCTTAAGGCATACTTACAATGCACATTAATGAATATATTTCTTAGACATGCTGAGTAAGTTGTTTTTAAATGGGAACTAGGCTAGGTTTAGGAATGTATAGTATAAAAATGAAGATAATCTAGTTCTACCCACTGGATTTAGACTTCTTTGTATGCAAATTATTTTTATTGCAAGTAAGCTCATGAAAACAAATTAGATTTAATTCCTGTACATGCAGAAGAAGACCTAAGGATACTCTGCCATAGAACTACTTGCTTTAGGTTAGTTTTATGTTTTGTTTCATGATTCATGAAATCTTCCTCTTCCCAATTTGTTTTTTCTTTTTTTAATATTCTGAACACTGAAATTACCAAAATAACAGCTGCCTGTTCAGTGATTAGGGATTATTTTTGGTTTGTGTATCATGAGGATGTGGACAGGTTTCAGTTTTCAGGAATTTTGAACTCGGCTAATTTCTCTTGAATAGTTTGGACCTGACTTCTCTTCTCTTCTCTTCTCTTCTCTTCTCTTCTCTTCTCTTCTCTTCTCTTCTCTTCTCTCATGCTGTAGAGCAGGCTTCTGGAATTTGGTATCCAGCAAATGTTTTGATGTGGTCATGGATGCTGTGAACTTTAGTTCAAAACATCTGGAGGGCACCAGGTTGAGGAATGCTGGCCTAGAGAGTGATCTAATTTAACATGTTTACTTTCAATAAGTAGACAAAGCTGTAAAGGCACCATATATTAAATTTTGTCCCAACATGTCATATGTATTTGACCTGAAATATTATGAGGAAAAAATTTAATGCTCATTTAATGTGATTTAATGTTGCATATACATGTGTATTGGGACACTTATAAATTTTTAAGACAATTGCATTTAAAAAAAAGATACTGAAAACTGTTGACACAGTAATATGTTTTACTGTCTAGAGATGTGATGTGTTGACAGTCACTCACATATTTCTTTTGAGGTTGTTGAGGGAATTTAAATTGCACTGCAATTACTTATTAACTCCATTTCAGTCTGAAAGAAATATGTATTTTGGTGACATACAGGTATTCTCTTGCATACTTCTCTTGTTAGAGGCAATCATCTTTGAAATGCCAAGTTTGCTTAATAGTATATTTGCATTAGCTTTCATTCATTACTAATGAATCATAGAATAGTAGATTTGGAAGCAGCCAGAAGGCCACTGGGTCCAACCCTTTGCTCAATGCAGGATGCAAAGTTAAACCATCCCTCTCAAATGGCTGTCCAGGTGCATTTACGAATTTATGAAATTGAATTTTTGTGGAAAAATAAAGTGCTGCAAATTGCCAATTTTGAAAATTATCTGCCTCATATCAGTGTTTACACTAGGCAAGATTATATTAAATAAATATAGTCAGGTTAAAAAACAGAAGTCTGGCACAACAGTGACAAAGCAGAAGTAACAGGGCCTTGGATAGTTTCAGTGGGTCTTGCTAGCTAGAACACTCACTTGCTAGGAATGATGATGAGACTAGAGGCTCCCCAGCTATATCTTAGTGAATAAGGTGAAAGAAGTAGATTTGGCACTGAACTTCACTTTACTGCAGCAGTGAGGAATTATTTTCCTTACTTGAGTGGCATCTATTGGTTGATGCTAATGATGGGTGAAGCTAGAGCTACCCACACTCCTTTTCCTTTCTTCAGTGCTTTTGGATTTCTTTTTTCAGTCACCACACTTGTGGTGTGCACTCCCACACAGTATCCTGACATTCTTTCCCTCACCACCTTACACCTCAAAAAGAAGCTCCTGAATTTGCTCATTTCCCTTTTCCTGGGTGAAAGGGGAAGTTTCAGGAGCCATTTCTACTAGGCATCTTGAGGGATGGGTTTTGATATAGCACGCTTCTTCTGCTTCTTCCCTTCTTTCAGAAAGAGTGAGGAACTTCAGGAGCTGCTAGAGATGACGATGGGTAACTGGCTGGGAGAAGCAAGGAGACGTGAAAGAGGGCAGGCTGCAAGACTCAGAAGATGAGGTTGAGGTCAGATGGTGATGAATTATCAGAAGCTGCTGGTGTGGAGGCCAGTAGCCCACCCCATAGCTTTTTTACTTTCTTACCATGGCAGTGGCAGTTCTGCTGTTGATGAAATACAAGTTGTAAAGCTAATGGTCTGGACAAGGTAAAGGGGCTTAACCACAGAAAGCTGCAACAGCAGCCTTAGTTTGAAATAAAGAAAAGAACATGCATATTTTTCACTGTATATCATGTCTTCTTTAGTCATATGATAGTTGTAGTTCTGGGCATGCCATTTTAGCCTTTTGCAGCTGGTCAGTCAGTGTGTCTTGAATTATCTTCAGTATGAGACCCAAAATCCTTTCATGCCAAAAGGTGTAGCATATGAATTGTACAGACTGCAACGTAACCTTACATTATAAGGATAGATTGGAGGTGACGCTTTTGGACTGGGTACTATTCTGGAATTCTACATATATTATCATAGAACAAGCCTCTGTGTGTTTAGGCACTGACTGGGTTCATATGACAAGGCTTAAAACCCAGGAGGGTTTGTCATGTCATATGAGCCCACCATTGCATACTTGGGGTTGCTGATAAGTCCAGCTTCCAGGTTTATAAGCCATCCTGACAGTCCACAGCTTGTGGGTAGGGGTTTGCTAGCCACCCCAGGCATCTCAGTATTGTCTAAGTCTGGCTTCACACCCACAGAAATCCTTGCCAATCCTGCCAAGTAGCTGTTGGTCAAACACCATTAACAGTTACCCCCAAAGTTCTCAAGAAATAGGTGCAGCTGTCAAGAACTTTTTCTCTGCCCCATGTGTCCAGTACTTGGGATGGTGTTGAGTCAGCCAAGTCAAATTGCAAATTTCAGCCAAATCGATTGTGGCTGCCCCTGTGCCATCAGCAGCCTTTTCTGGTGATTGGTGAAGATCATCTTGGATGATTTGCAAGTTGGCCAGGCTGATCCTGGTGGCTGTGGTGGTGCACGGCTGGGATAGCTACAGTTGACTTGGCTGATTTGCCTATGCCTTTTTCAACAGCAGCCCTTTTGCTAGAGGCCATGATGTCATGGGTCAAAGTTTTGGTGGGGAGGACATGATAATTCATTTCTATACCATCCTATAGCTGAAGCTCTCTGGGCAGTTTAGAGCAAGCAAAACTATAAAGTACAATGCAAATAACATAAAAATAAAGCAGTATTAAAATGATCCTATAAAAAGAAAAACACTTGGAATTGGTAGTTCCATTAAGCCAAGTAATTCTTTAAAAACTTTGGACTAAAGGGCCGTCTTAACCTGGCACCAAAAAGATAACAAGGTAGGTGCCAGGTGGGCCACAGTGAGGATGTTGTTCCATAAATGTTTTATCTGTAAACTGTTCTGAGAGTGGTTGCTTTAGAACAGTCTATCAAAACAATAAATCAATAAATAAATGGGGGCCACAGAGGAAGCCCTCCCTCTTTTGCCATAGTCCCAGTGTTCCTTGGAGCTAGCACTTGGATGAAGGCCCCAGAGGTAGAGCATAGTGTCTAAATAAATTGCAGTTGGGAAAAGTCTCTGACAGGTATTGAGGTCCCAAGCTGTGTAAGACTTCATAGGTAAAAACCGGCATCCTCAATTAGTCCCAGAAGCATACAAGCAGCCAGTGCAAGTGGGTCACTACTGGTCTTATGTGTTTTGACCTCTAGGTTCCAGTTATTAATCTGGGTTCCACATTCTGCATGAGCTGCAGCTTCTGAACCATCATCAAGGCCAGGCCTATGTAGAGTGAGTAGCAGTAATCTAATTTTGGGATTGATGGAGTGTAGATTATTGAAAGCAAGTCTACCCCTCTCCAGGTAAGGGTGCAGCTGAGCCACCAGCTAAAGGTGGTAGAAGGCACTCTGAGTAACTGAGAGCAACTGGGCTTCAAGTGATAAAAATGAATCAAGGCAAACACCCAAGCTAAGAACCTCCTCCTTTGGGGAAGTGTAATTCCATACAGAACAGACTGAACACCCTCCATTCAGTTAGAGGAACCAGCTACCAACAGCATTTCAGTCTTGTTTGGATATAGCTTCAGTTTGTTACCCTCATCCAGTCCATTGTCACAGCCAGGCACCTGTTCAGCATCACCAGCAGAAGATGAAAAGGTGAAATAGAGCCACATGTCATCAATACACTGGATGTCCCAGCTTTTTGGTTTCATAAAGTTGTTAAATAGCCTGAAGGAGAGAACAGCCCAATGTAGAGCACTCTGCTGGATAAGCCTCAGGGCTGAACAGTATTCCCCAAGCACTAACTTCTGGAGATGGTTTTCCAAGTAGGAGCAGAACGACAGCCATGCAGTGCCCTCCACTCCCACCTCAGTCATCCCAGAAGGATACCATGGTCAGTGGTGTCACAAGCTACTGAGAGTTCCAGAAGTACCAACAGGGCCACACTTCCCTATTTCTCTCCTGGCATAAGTTATCATACAGGGTAACCAAGGTTCTTCCATGTCAAAACCCTGACTGAAATGGATCCGGATAATCAGTCTCATTCAAGAGTCTAAAGTTACTAAGGTCTTCTTGGTCAAGGGACGATTTCCTCAGAAATGGTTTCATTGCTACATCTTTCAGGGGGCATGTGATCATTCTTGCATGGAGGCACTGATCACCTCTCTAGCCCAGGTTTGTTATTCCTGCCTTACTAGATTTTATAAGGTTGGGCGGGGTGGGAAGGATCCAGTACAGAGGCGGTTGCACAAAGCTGACCTTGTGACTTATTCATGATCTGTACCAGCTGAAACTCATACAGTAAAACCATACCAGGCTCTGGGTATATCTGGGTAAAGACTCAGATTTAATTCTGGAGTTTAAGTCCCAGAACATGCAAAAGATCTTTTCCTGGAAGTGTTCAGGAAATAAATTACAATGACTCTCAGAAGGTTCTACAGTGTCCTTGGGGCCAGCGTGTAATAGGCCTGAGACAACCCAGAAAAGCTCCACTGGACAACAAATAGAAGATTGAATCAGGGTAGTGAAATGTTTCTTAGCAACACTCACTGCCTCTAAATATTTCCAATTGTAGGCACACACAAGGTTTCAATTGCATCCACTGGGAGTTTTCTGCTATTTGTACTCAAGCCATTTCCAATGTTGTTTCATTGCTCTCAGCTCTGGAGTATTCCAGGGAGCTGTACAAACTCTACAGCAGAGAAGACCCTTAAGAGCGACTGTGTCAACTGCCCAGCTTGTTTCTGTGTTCCACAGCTTGGAAAGAGGTTTGACAGGAATGCAAGACATACCAGCTGGGAAGTCCCCCAGAGACCCCTGGATACCATCTAGATCAGGGGTCTCAAACTCGCGGCCCGTGGGCCATTTGCCGGGATGGGTGGGGCATGGGGGAGGGGCCCTGCAGCCTTCAAAGCGCCGGCGGTGCCCGGGCCGGTCACGGGATGAGCGGCCCACCACCACCACGGTGGTGGAATACTTGATGTGGTCCAGCCTCACCCAGACTCTACTTCCAACGGCCCCCAGGTAAATTGAGTTTGAGACCCCTGATCTAGATCCTTTAGCCTTCAGGGGTGGACCATCTTTAGAAGCCCCCTCCCTTGCCCCCTACTGCCAGTGCAAATTTCAGAAGGCGATGATCACGACAAAGGGGCTGAGTGAAAGTCCCGTCCCCCCACATTTACAGCATCAGCCTCCTATCTGGCCAAAAAGACTTAAGTCTAGAGTGTGCCCCACTACATGTGTTGAGCTGATGATATGCTGGAACAGTCCTGTGGTTCTCATGGTGGCCATGAAATCCTGAATCACCACAGATGGGGTGTCCTCAGCATGAAATACCCAAGAACCAGCAGTCCGGGAGGTCCTGCATAACATCTGAGACCACCTCTGTCAACTCAGGAAGAGAGACTGATGGGTTGCTGCCCTGGTACACTAGCAGAATCCCCAGTCTGTCCTGCTGGCCCAAGACAAGGTTCAAACATCTCAGACTAGTCAGATGGGCAGGGTGCCTGGAGAGGGAAACTGAATTCTTATAGACCACAGTGAGCCTCCCTTGTCACCCTCAAATTACTCTGATGCTGAACCAAGTATCCTGATGGACACAACTGGGAGAATTTAACACTTTCTGTTCACCCACCCAGGTCTTGATTATACATGCTAGAATGGTTGCCTCATCTGCTGTTAAATTGTGGATAAGGGATGTCATATTTTGTATCAGTCTGACAATTAAAAGCAGCTTCTGGAGCCCTGAAGGCAGGCTGACATTCTAGCCATCAAACCTGTGGGTGCAAGGAGGACTGAAACAAGATCCAGCCATTAGCTGTCTGGGCCAGGTGCCCACCTGGCCAGTCATCTTAGTGCCATATCTACCTCTACTCTTTGCTACACTGATTGGGTCCCTCATCATCTGCCCACTTGGTCTCATAATTTTCCTCCCTGGAATGGTCCCAGGCATATATCCCCAATAACAGATACAATAATATTTTCTGAGTGAAAAATAAAGAAGCATCCTTAACTTTGTGTGGCATCCTGAAGGGACAAACCAAAAGGACCCTCTTCTGGGCTGCACCTGCTGGAAGTGCCTGCCACTTAGCAGTGGGCCTGCATATTTATTTATTCAATTTGTGAAAAGCTGCTCATTAGCATAATGCTTTCTGGGCAGCCATTGCAATAAAATATCAATAACGTTAATAAAATAACAAATATTAGATAAAATAAAGCACAGTATATATAACAAAACACTAAATATAATAAAATGAGCGCTGTCATAGAAATTGTTTAAGTAGTGCTATAGGTGCATTGAAAAAAGTGTTTTCATCAGGCACCTAAAACTCAAAATAGGCACCTGACGAAACCCTGATGGCAATGTACTCCATAATTGGGGTGCCACAACAGAAAGGTCCTTCTTATTACCTCCCCCTTAACCTCCTAGGGAGAGGGACCTGTAGGAGGGCCTCTATTGATGTTCTGGAACAGTGGGCAAGTATGTGTGGAGTAAGGTGCTCCCTAAGATAGTGTGGTCCCAAGCCATTTAGAGCTTTATATGTCATAGTCAAAACCTTGAATTCAGCCTGGACTGGAACAAGCAGCCAGTGCCATTGAACGAGGACCAACGTAATGTGTTGAGAACTGGTCCTAGTCAGCAACTGTGCTACCCTGTTTTGGATCAGTTTAAGAGTCTGGACTGTCTTCAAGGAAAGTCACATGTAAAGTACATTATAGTAATCCAGTCTGGGCATTACCAGTGCATGCATAACTGGCAAAATTACACTTATCCAAGAAGGAGCATAGTTGGTAAATCAGCTGGAACTAATAAAAGGTGCTCCTGGCAATCCAGTCCACTGGGCAACCAGGGAGAGCTGAGTCCAGGAGCACCCCCAAACTCCAAACCTTGTCCTTTTAGAGGGAGTGCAACCCCAACCAGAACAGGCTTATAATCTCCCAGTTGAAATGGAGGTTTGCAACACTTCTGTTCGATTGAGCTTGAACTTATTGACCCTCATCCAGTCCATTTCCAAGTTCGGACACTGATTGAGGGTAGACACCACTACTGGATCAGATGAAAATGAGAGGTAGAGCTTAGTGTCATCAGCATATTGATGACACTTTAGCCTCCAAACCTCCTCCCAGTGGTTTCATGAAGATTTTAAAAGGTGTGGGGGATAGACTCAAACCCTGTGGAACTTCATGGCGCAGAGTGATAATCCTCTAGCATCTCCATCTGAAGACAGCCCACCAGGTAGGAGTGGAGGCAGTGCCCCCAATTCCAAACTTGGCTTAGCCACTGCAGAAGGATGGCCATGGTTGATGGTATTGAAAGCCCCCAAGAGGTTCAGGAGAATCAACCAGGTCACACTCCTCCTGTCTCTCTCCTTGCAAAGGTCATCCCACAGGACAACTAAGGCAGTCTCAGTCCCAAACCAGGCTTGAATCCTGGTTGAAATGGATCAAGATAATCCATTTATTATATGTGCTGATACGCTACAGGAGGCTGCTGAATTGCCAAGCTAGGTGACTCCACTGAAGTACTCAGCTGATTGCTGGAAAGTCTGGCAGAGAGCAGCTTCCAATGGAACTTAAAGGGCAGTAACCCACTTCCCCAACTATCCCAAAACCTGACCAGTATTGCATAATCTGTCTTGTGAGATACCTGCTTGTCCTTACCTTTTTGTGCACAGTGGTGGCAGCAAGAATAAAACGTGCTGGCAGTCCTTGCTCCTGCTTATAAGGGAGTTCTCGGTGGAGAACTGTCTGTTAGTTGTGGTGATGTCTGTGAACATTTCCTGCTGTTTTTTACACGTGGGGAGCGGGAGAACCTTGTGGATCCTGCAGAGTCCACTGGGATTTCCATGTGTCTACTGAGTTGAGAAGAGGGGGCATTCTTCTCCTGATGTGCCCAATCATCTGATGGGTGCGTCAGGGTGAGATAATTTATAAGTCACACTGCATAGTTTTCTATGCATTGCATTCTATGCAGTGTGTATTACTGTACTGAGTGAACCCTTCCCAGAAGTCCTAGTGCCATGCAAGCTGGCAAATATGTGAAGTTCGAGGACTTCTTTTTTTCTAAACACACACCCTTATTTAATGTCTACTGACAGCTGAGATGGGGGCATAAAGGATATAAGGGCAGTAACCTGGAATACTGATCCATAGTACGTTATATTACCCTCTTGGCCCAAAAAAAGTTATAGTAATTAACTACAGAATGATGCTGTCAAAATCCCAACAATTGGGTACTATATGAATTTATTGGTTTTCTGTTGAAAGTCATCTATTGGAATTATCTAACTGTCTCATTTATGCCCATGCATTGGTTTGATTTGTTTTAATTACACTTGCCTGTAAAATTTAAATATTAGTGTTATGCACAAAGTTCCCATAAACCTAAGATTCATAGGCTACTTGGTTTCTTTGCAAAAATTAGTTGCATGCCTGAGTATCATTCATTGCATGTATCTATAGGGTAGGTGTTAGGCATTTTTCCTGAGCTAAGTAGGGTGTCTCTATTTCTCTTGCTGTTCATTGCTTGAAGTGTCCTGATTTCTCTTTCCCTCTTTTTCCCAGCTCCCTCCAAAGAGAGTGGTGGGAGAGAAAGAGAAGGATGTTTTATGGAGTTTAACTAGTTTATGTTATGGCTTAATTCTGTATCCTAGATTCTGTGCCTGACCTCAGTCCTGAACCATGTGGACTAGAATATTAATATAATTGAATTGTTACTTGCTTCAGGAGAAGACAAACTGCCCAACTCCTGCAAAATCCCTTTCCAGACAATTTTTGATCCTGTTTTGCAGGATTATTGAAATGTAAAACAATCTAGTTTTTACAGAAGAACATAATGTATCTTCCAGATAGTGATATTTGATCAGGTCACCTTTACTTCAACAGTTTAATTTCACGTAGGGTATGTGAAGACCAATCAGCAGCATTGATTTAATAAGCCCTGCCCTCAGCTGGCTTACAATCAAAAAGACTAAACACACAAAGGGATCAATTTGGCAATGCCAAAAAGAGAAGTTATTTTTTAAACAGGATTTACATTCGTTTGGGCTAGGCTGGTCTCGGATTGCTAGTGTTCTTAGAATAGAGAGAATTTGACCCCCCCCTTTTTTTTTTGTATTTGGGCTTTCCAGCCAAGGACCAAAGTGGACTTTCCCTCTTCCTTTCAGCCATGAGAGCTTCGTATTCCAGTCTGACTATATTAGTTTTTTTACTAAATTGTATTAGTCTGTCTTCTCCCATGTATATTTGACCAGATCCTTAAGGCTATCTTCATAGAGATAATTTCTCCCTCTCTCAAAATGAGGTAATGTGGGAGGCTACCAAAGAGAAATCCCTTTTAGTGGTTGCGGAATGCCTTCCCTAGAGAAAATTGCCTGATGCCTACTTTGTGATTTTTTGTGTGCTAGGTGAAGGCCTCTTTGTTTCTTCAGGTTTTTTATTCCTTCAGTTTATTAAAAAAGATTCTTGAAATTTTTGCATTGCTGCTGGCATTATTCTAGTTTTGCTGTTTTTATTTTAATGTTATTTTATATAGAGAGGGGAGTATTTGTGGCTTTAGTTTTGTTTTATGAACCACCCTAGGAACTTCAGCAATTGGTAATCAATAATGTTTTTTATTCTTATTCCCTACAGAAGTATGTAACAAAATTCAGCCCTATTTGTCCATCCCTGTTTCTGGTGGATTGCAGTGAATTCTAGAATTAGCTGGGTGCCACACATTGCCCTTCCTTTCCATGGTGCTTTAAACTTGCTGCACATTTATTAAATTATTCTGGTATTATGGATATGAACAGTAAATAAAGATTCCATGACTGTCTAGAGCAAATCTGAATGAGAAACTGGAAAAATGAGTTGGTTTTACTATATGTGGGCATGCCATTTTCCTCACATCTATATCAGCCTGGAGAGTTACAAGCTCATCATAACCATACAGGTTCTTTAATATCTCGTGAAAATCTAAACATGAAAAAACAAGTACAACTTTTAATGTACACAAATCATTGTTTTTTCTCAGGCACCTGAAGGCTTTCGAGGAATCAGTTACAGTGCTACTAATAGAAACTGCAGTGGGACAAGTGGTTTACTTGGACTACCTAAATTGATCACTTTTAAGATAAAAGCTAAAATCTAATGTGATAACATCTACTCTTAAAATACTAATTCTTTAAAATGCCTTACTCAATAAATACTGGAGGTGGTGCTGGAATACTGGGACACTTCTACAAACTTGATTGTCTCCCCCTCCCCCCAAGAAAATTCTGAGGTTGATGAACCAAGCTACAGTATGCTATGGATGCAGTACTTTCATTGATGAGTATCTTTCTGTCAGATTAGCAGAAAGTCTTGCATAAAAAAATACTTTGCATTCTCTTCCAGCACTAAGAATTAAAATATCAACCAACTGAAAAGGCTTATGACATGCCAATATTGTCATATGGTGAAATTAAGCCAGAATTTTTTGGTACCATGTGGTGTTGTTTTCTGTCCTTCATTGACCTCTTAACACAGGCTCACTTTCCACTTGAGAAATATCAAACATCGGTGACTTGTTGAAATACTTTTACAGTTTGTTATTTGGGCTAAACAATCCAATGGGCAATGGCAGAAGGTTTGTTTGTGGGAGGTGGCTTTTTATTTGGCTTTTTCCCTTTTTCATTAATCCCAATAAACTCCAGGGCTGTCATAATCCTTCTCTGTTCTGAAGGTGTGATGGGGGCATGGGAGAGCTTTGGATCCTGAGGAATCACAGCTTACCCAGCACATTTCCTCTTTGTTCCCTTTGACAACAGAAGTCTCCATCTTCAAGGACAGACTTCTTTCTTTATCCTTGGGGAGAGAGATCTTAAAGAATCTTGTGGTCCATGCAATGCCCTCTCAGGAGATATTAGATTTCACCTATAACCTTTTATTGGATTGGTCTTTTTGTATTCTAAAAACATGTTTTATACAAACTTGGGTATATATATTAGTAAATTTTATATAGATTGTCTGGTCCCTTTATCTACCTCAGATATGTCTGTATTGTAAATGGATATAAAAATAAAAGGTTAAAATTCTCAAATAATTTTGTGCATACTCTTTATTGTTAAGGAAAAATAATTTTAAAAGCTCCTTGTTAAAACCCCTGCTAATTTTCTAAGATGTATGAGTCTTCCGCTTTTTACTCCTTTCTTGATCAAATATTGATATTATATTGCTTTTATGTCTTGCCCTTTTTCCACTTTTGAGGAACCCCAGTGGCTTACATAGTAATCCTCCACTCCATTTTATCCTTGCAATAATCATCCCATGAGTGGATTGGACAGTGAGTGAGTGGGGACTAGAACCCAGATCTCTCAGACTCTCACTTTTATCGTAGTTTTCTGTACATTTCCTTTTTTAAGCAAAACAAATATGTAAGATGTGGATATATTCAAAGCCCCTTTCACAAATTTCCTCCAAATATATGGAGGGCCTATATCTCCAGTCCCCCTTCCACCTTTACACCCACCGCCTACACTGATACTGTTGTGGGCATAAAGCTGCTACATGCCATCAGAAATCCTGTTTATGTGTAATTTCTATGGGGGTTTGAGATGGGTACCCATTTTCAGGCTTTTACCTTTCAGGTCAGGGATGGAGCCAGTAGGATATGGCTATATTGGGAACTGAATCATCATGTAACCCCTTTTATTATATCAGCTGCACAGCAGATCTAAAATGCACTGGATTAAAAATGCTCAGATCTAAAATGTCTGAGGAATGAAACCGTCTTTACTTGCTGCCAAAGTATAAGGATGACACTAAGCAAACCTCACTGGTGGGACATAGCTGTGATAGCCATCACCAAAAAGCTTCCCCAGTTGTCATCTGGTGCACATTACTTCATGGGGGTATCCAGGGAGGATCATTCAAAGAACTCAGGGTTTGCACAGGTACAGTTACATAGATTTGAGCTGAATTTTCAGTGGTCATATAATAGGGTTTCAGGGTCCTTCATAGCTTATTTCCCCTATGACAGTTCCATTTATATATGTAGAACTTGGCTTTTTTTAAAACTGGATTTATTGAGTAGCTCCATCTCGTCTTCCCTCCAAATCTTGCTAGCGTTATGCTTCTTTGAACATGGGGTTCTAGCCCAGAAATTGTTTTGCTTTTATCAGTGCCACAGCAACCATTTAGATTCAAACTGGTATCTGGGGACAGATGCCATTGTGTGTCTTTGAAGATATGCATATGCTTATGAAGAGCAGTTCAAAGCAGGATATGAACTGGTTTCTAGTAGACATGAGTATTTAAAGTCTGGAGCTTATATCACTTTGCTACTGATACTAGCTTGTATACAAACCTGAAAATCAATATTGCCATTTATGTTCTTTCTGCCATGGGCAGGGCTTAATTTCAGCCAAAGCTCATCCTTGAGACGTCTGAGATGAATCTTGGCAATTGTTTTAGTATGGAAATGCTTGACGTAGAGTTCCTCTGAGCTCATGTAGAATGAATTTCATGAACCAGTGGAGAACTGCAGCCCACCTTATGCAATCTTGGATTAGAAAGAAGTGCTTTCATAGCAGAAGATAGGAATCCAGAGATACTTCAGCCTCCTCCCTCCCTCCCTCCCTCCCTCCCTCAAATAAGCACTGGCTATGAAGGATTCTTCTGGACTCTTCTTCCATGACTTTTGCTGCATGTGAGATTTGTTTTCAGTTTATAGGGCAAACTGGTGGTGATTTGCTTTCCCCATTTCCAAGAATGGGAAGCAAAGTGGTAGTGGGAGAAGGCTTTAAACATAAGTCTGTATGTAGCAGGGAACCACCAGCTTCACTTCAATAAGAAAACTATTCTATAATATTTATTATTTGTTAGATTTATATCCTGGCTTGTCTTCCCCATTTTTCCCACCAGTTAATTTTGTTTTGTATTTGGGGCAGGGAAAGAGGCAACTGTGTCTCTAATCCTTTACAGATTTCAGAGTAAGATGCTGAAATTGAGTTCACTGCTCATGGCACATTATTTGCAGAGTTGTTTTTAATATGTATTTGGATGGGTAGAGTTGGTTGTTTTTATTGGATATATTTGATTTAATGGTTGTGATCTTGTCTTCCTTTTTTGTGGTCTTTTCTGTACAGTTGGTGTGGCCTGGACTTTGCTATAGTAAAATATTAGAGAAGTTGCTTTACTCCAGAGCATTACATCTGTCTGATAGCCCTACAGCTACACAGCTTGGCAGCTTTGAAGATTTAAAAGGCTTCTCTCTCAAATACATGTTGCACCATGATGGGTTAGAAGTGACTGTTACTAACTTCTATTTGGCTGTAATGCATTTATTAATGACAATAAAAAGCACTAGATGGAAAGATGGTAGTTATGGCAGGGAACCTCTAGGATAAATGTAATGTTAGGCTACAAGGGCAGCTGCTTATTATTTTTGTAGCTTGCCTTTCTAGTTTCCGAGGCTTCATCCATTGCTTTATGGAAGTAACATCTTTCACTTCTGCCTTTTCCCCTCTCCCTCCAAGAGTTAATGCATCATAGTGTGCACCACTCTATTTTGTTTTAAAAAAGAAAAGAAAAAATGCTCTGCTTGCCGAATGGCCTAGTCTCTAACCTTTCCTTCTGCAATGTGAGTGTATATCTCACCAAAACTCCTTCTGTGGGAAGGTTATAAAATGCATATTTACCCGACCTGCTCATCTGCAATTATCTTCTAATCTGGCCCTTCACTGGTCTCTCAGGTAAATACAGCTAGTTATTCTTCAAGTCATATTATTTACCTCATTAAGTGTGTATTTTGGCACGTGTGTTATTTACCTGATGGACTAACAGATCCAGAGGAGCAGTTGGTGTCTTGTTTAAATAAATAGCCCCTGAATGTTCCCAGGTCTAGGTGCCTGTGTTTTAGTGCAAGTCTTTCCTGTTCTGCATAATAGTCTCCCGAGGGTGCTTCCTGCTCCTCCTCCCAGTTGGAAGACATTAACAAGGTACATGCCGATGGAAGGCAGGTCTAAGGCTCTGCATTTTTGCACCATAGGCAATTTCTGTCAATAGTGGGGGAGACGCTATTATTTAGTTACCAGGGCATTTTTCCCCCTTGGGGAGGATCTTTATGGCAACATGAGAGCAAATGAAAACCTTCAAGTAGGTTTCCCAATCAGTATCAATATGTGAACATTGGTATAGGTAGACCCCTGATGGAGGGTCTAGCACATTTAACTTTGATTTCTATGTGCTTGATTTAAAATACAAATACCTTAAATAATTTTGCTATGCACCTTATACTAATTTCTATTGTAGTTTTACATGTTTAGTGCTGTAATGGGAAATGCATTGCCCTTGATATTTTTTTTCCCCGATTCATCCTGCCTTTTTCCTACAAAGGGCTCAAGGCAGCTTACATCTCCTCCTCCATCTTATCCTCACAACAACAACCCTGTGAGGTAGGTTGGGCTGAGAGTCTGTGACTGGCCCAGAGTCACCCAGTTGGCTCCATGGCTGAGCGGGGACTCGAACCCAGATCGTCTGAGTCCCAGTCCCACGCTCTTCACCACTACGCCACACTGGCTTTTGTTAGGCTGCAGTTCCCTTTACTGCTCTGCATTGGCTATGCTGGTCAGGGTGGATGTAAATGACATTCCACTAGCTTTTGGAGGGTCACATGTTGCCCACCACTGTTATAATGTCTTTAAAGTATTAATTTCTGAATCAGTTTGGACTCTCATCCTGCAAGGCCAAGGAATACAAGGGTTCTCCTTGTTCAGTATTTCATGGCACAATATTCCTGGAAAATGTGCAGAGTAGGGACTGTAACTTGGGAAGTCCCAAGAATAGGGACTTTAACTTGTCCCACTGCTCAGCTTAGGAAATTTGCTGGAGATTATGCATCTTTAAAAGGATATTGCTTTTGTATGGGGTAGGGTTCAGTGTCAGGTTTGTGCATGTACTGTGTATATGTTGTGGGTAGCACAAGTAGTGTTCAGCACATGAAACCTTAGGTGAACTGTTGTCTTAAGATTTTTAAAAGCTGCTGCTTTGGAGGCTGCAAAAGTGTCATATGATTAACTTGATTGATCAGTATGATTTTAAGTTCATTAATCATATTTATAAAAGAGTAATTCCTGTGAAACCTTATATACTGCTGCTGATAAAATTGTAAACTTTTTTATATTCTGTCCTTCTTCCAAGGAGCTCAGTGTGGCATACATGGTGTCCCCATCATTGTATCCTCTTGTATGTTCATGGTGGGCACAATCTAGCAGGGTACTTATGTTCCCATTGGTTCTTTTATGTCCCATCCCCACTACCTGAAACCCAAAATAAAGGGAATTGCTAGTTTTTGGAAGGAGGTAGATCAACAGAGGTCACAAAAGGATGCTCTGCCAATTTGTTTCCTTCCAAAAACAAAAGCTGTTTTAGGAGTTGTTGGACACATGATGGTTCACACTACCAATCCTCTTGTGGGTCCAGAGAATTAGCTGCAGAACCCCATGACAAGAACACTAAATGAAAAGACAAAATCCCTGTTGCCATGGGGCTTCTGGGCATCCACCAGTGCTAGCCACCCCCAAAGTGCTCAGGTAGCACCTGGGGTCAGCTGGCACTTGGTTCCCTTCCTCCCCACCTAATTCAGGAACCATTCCAGGCTCACCATGACTTTTTCTTTGTATAGTTTCCTCCCTCCCCATGGGCCCGGATATTGCAAAAGCAGGTGTCAAGCCAGCTTTCATGATTCCCATTTTGATAGCTATGGGCAGTCTTTTCAAAGCTGTACCTTGAAGAAGATACCATGCTTGCCAGACCTTTTTTAAAAGAATATTTTTTGTTTAAAAATAGCATCAAATGTGTTTGTTTTTAAAAATTAGACACAGTTGCCTAACAGCAGGGATTTTGATGCCTTGGTTGGAGCAATGCCCTGGAGGGTGTCTACTGTTCTGGGGCAACAGGTACTAATCCTGAACATTGCCCAGAAGAGGCATTTCCTCCTGCTTTCATTCCTTCTTTACAGCTGCGTACACAGTAACTTGTCAAGAGAAACAGAAGATGCAAGAGAACTTTTGCTGCAAAAAGGTTTTTTTGGGGGTGGGTGGGTAAGAGGGATTTATACCACTTTCTCAACAAGAACCTTTTCTTGTCCTTTCCTCTTTTAGAGGGTTTAATACCTGGGTTAACATTCATACTTTGTCCTGAGCCTTCATATGTTTTGGGAAAGTGCAAATTTGCACTCCTGCCCTTTTTTCTAGCTGGCTGTCAACATTCTGGTTCCCTTTAAAAAGGAGGCTTGGATTGGGAAATGGGTACCTTAGGACTAGGACATACACTGGCATGTGGTCCCAACCTGAAACACCCATTTCCCCATCTAACCCTCTTTTATAATTGTATCCAGAATTTTGACAACTACCTTTCAAGCTCCTTTTTCCCTAGGAAAATGGCTACAGTTGGCTGAAGGACTGAGGGGAACAAACTGTGGTAAGCCTGGTTATTCGTCTGGTGAACTTTACTTCTGCAAACAACCAACCCATTACAGCTTAGTTTCAGGATGGCTTATTGCAATGTGTCATGACTGGGTGAATTTGCATATGTAAATTTACATATGTCAAGATACCATTCTGTATCTGATTATTGTAATTATTTTATTGCAATATTTTGGTCATCCGATCATTATTTTTACATTTTAAGTTATTTTTGTTAGTCTCTTAGACAGTTTGGTTGAAGGGCAGAGTATACAAGTTTCTTCTGTTATTAAAAGTTTATTTCTGATTTTTCAGGCTTTAAACATCCAGTTTAATTACAGTTTCCTGCTTCTTTCCCTGAGCTTAACATACAGTCCTTTCCCCTCTCCACTCCAGTGTTTTCTAGGTTTATGTTTTCACTTGGTGAACATTACTTTTTACCGTTTGATTCTTATGGAAAGGGGAGAATAGGGGAGAAGAGAGACAGCGTATACATACTAAGTGTTTAGTTAATAAGAGCTAATTTTCACCTCTCCACCCAAATGAAGTGAACATGAAATTTATGTTTTAATGATGGCAGTTAAGTAAGTATTTATGGAGTAATATATTCTTTCTTTTTCTCTCCAGAAGTTCCAGATGCTGCTAGGTGTTCAATGGTAGCACTTGTCCGTACCACAGCAAAAAGGCTTTGCCTCAAGTTACTCCTGAAATCGAGGAATACTTTACGTTCCCCTCAGCTGTTAGGTGTTTTCCAGGGGTACGGCTCCATTACAACCGGGAAACTGGCGTCTCACAGCTTTGCTTCCATGGCAGCAATGTCATCTTTTCCCCCACAGAGGTATCATAATTTCCTAGTGTTGGATTTTGAAGCCACATGTGACAAGCCACAGATCCATCCCCAGGTAAGTGTATAGATTCATTTTGTTTATTTCTGCCAGAGACTTCCTGGGACAGAGAGGTGGTTGGAGCAGGTGGCATCAGTATGTGACTTACTTTGCATTACCTGATTGCCCACCATGGCTTAATTTAATTCAAACTGGCTGACTGTGGGTTCCCTTTTTCTTGGCACTTGCTGGCACCCTTGCTTAGCATGTTTTGGTGTATTTTGAGAACCCTGTATAGTAGACTGTTTGAGGGAGTAGACTGCACTGAAGTACACAAAAATAACTATGGTTGTTTGAGGGTTGTTTGCCTGCTCAGCAACCCACATCAGATGCATATAACGCATGGAGCTATGTGTTACAAATTCAGAATGGCTGTTGGAGCATTTGCTAAGACCTGTGGGGAAATCTAGCTATGATAGTTTATCAGTACATTTGAACAGCCCCAGAATCTTGTTATATGTAACAACTTGTGTCTCTTATGAAGAGTGATCATCATTCCTATTTTATAGATAGGTATGAAATTTGGCAGCCCAAGATGACCCCAGAAATTTGATCTTAGGTCCAACACACTAGCACTTAAAAATCTTTCTAGCTGTTGTGTTTGCTTTGAGATAGAGAAAACCCAGATGGATCGTGACTGCAACACGTAGCTTAAAGAATTCATATCTCAACTTGGTCGTGAGCTCACTATTAGCTCTGGGAAAGCCTTTCTTATGCCCTTAGTTCTTTATATTTAAGATTAGGAACTTTCTTCCTCAGAAGAACACTGTGATGAGTAAAAGTGGGGAAAAGAAAGAAGACTGTAATTCTGCTTCTTAATCTCTGTATCACCAGTGGAAACAGCCAAGCCCCTTCACTTGCAAGTGAAATATTCTTAAGTGTGAATTTGCAGCACTGCTTGCTGGATTTGGCAGAAGAGCTGGAAAGTGTTAACTTTTCTTACTTCTGTTTGTTTCACTTAGGTGTTAATTTAGACACCAAACAATATTTGTTTCACTTTAAAAGATAACTTCCAGCTGTTCTGGGCCTGTGAGTAAATCTTGATTGCACAGCTGCTACTGCACAGTTCCCCTTGGGACTGACAATGCACAGTCATTTTAGAAGAATATCTCTGAAGGCATTTGTGTTGCAATTCCTCAGTATTTTGCAACTAATACTAAAAAACAAAAAACAAAAAACAAACTTTAGACAGAATACTGCATGAGGATCAAAAATGTTCATTTTGGTTCATTCCCTCTCCCTCTCCCTCATTAATACACACACACACACACACACACACCACAAGCACTCATTCATTCATTCAAAGTTTGATGATTCTGACAAGAAGATAGGGTGGTGGAAGGCAAATAAATACTTGCAGTGTTGGGAGATGGTATGAGTGCAAACACACCTATGGAAACATGTCAGTTTTTTCTTCATGATCACTAGAAACCCAAACAATATGTGTCCTCCATGGTTCTCTTTCCTATTCTAAATATGAATAATGCACATGCATTTTCCAGCTTCACAGCTAAGCAGGCTAAGGATATTAATTTAAAAATGAAAGTGGGGATTCTCAGGATATTGCATATGTCTGTTACATATTGGGAAGCTTAGATTTCTGTACTGTTACGGCTGTGGAGTTCTCCAGTCTTGCTGCTTAAGGTTTTGAAATAGAAGGGGTTGTTAAATCAAAATGAGCTTCCTAGTCAGCATGCTAATGGACAGTCAGAATTGTTTCAGTGTGACTGTATTAATTCAGATTTGTGCTTCAAAACTGTGAACCTGTATGGCCAGGCAGTGTATTTGCTTGGACTGAAAAATGGGTTTGCTTTCCTCCGCCTATCTGCATTAAAAATCAGAATAGTTTAAGTAGCATTATAAGGAGCTCTTTCTCCTGAAATATTTCCAATAGGGTTAGAGTGCCTGAATTAAAGGGTCACTGGAGAGCATTCAGCCCCATTATGTTTTGTGATTTCCTTAAGCTACAGTTTTAGAAAGCTGGGTGTGTGCACATGATTTGGCTAAAATTGGGAGTAATTGGGCAGTGGGTTTGTGGATTTTTTTAAGCCTCACTCTTGATAAATGATTTGATCACAGGAAAAAAAACCAGTAGAGGTAATTCTTGTTGATCATGCTGCCATTTCCTGCCTCTTTCTCAGGTCTTCTTTCTAGTTTGGTTTATATGGGCCTCAGCTGTTCTAGGGGGATTGCATCTTAGTATTAGCAATCTTAACGATGTGCTTGCCTTTATGTTACTTTATCCTATGGAGAGCAACTAATGGGAAATAAACTGAATTTTTAAGCATCTTTGGAATCTACTGCAGTCTTGAGTGTACATGTGGAGATGTAGTTGATTTTTGTGAGTAATTTTGTAAGAATGTCTTGACTTTTCTCTGGCTGTTTCCTGTATATCCAGCCTTGGGTGCAAAGACCCGTAAAAGCTGTAAATTGTACTGTGTCCCTTTTGGAAATGGGCTTGGCCTGTGTGCATTTTGATGCAAACCATGATGCATGTAGAGGTAGTTTACAGCTGGCAGTAAAAATGGAGCATGAGTGGAATACAATTACCACAACTTTAAGGAGCTGTGTCCCCCAAGTCCTTGGTTTGGAATGTAACAATATGTGCCATCGCTGCTCAGCTATATATTTTGTGGGGAAGATAGTGCATTAAGGTTGGATATTATTCAGTTGGATTTTTTCATCAACTGTATCCAAGGCTCAGTGGCACCATGCATTTCTCTGCCCAGGGCTGTCATGTTGTGTTTCTGAAGAAACCTGTAGGGGCACTAAAGATACTTTACTCAAAATAGCCAACTAAAAAAGAGAACTTGTTCCCTGTGTCAGAGTTATATTTCTTTTCTGATGTCTATTTAGTGTGAATCTGGAAATGTGCTTTTGGAGATCCAGCAGATGTGTAGTAAAGCTCATGAAAATGCTGCAAAAAAAGTAGAGAGATGTATTTTAAGTCCTGAACCAAGTACAGACTGAAGAGTAGAAATGGTTGAACTAACCAGCCTGTGACCTTACAAACTTTTACAGATTTAGGGACCAGAGCATGTCTGGATTTATTCTGAGAAAGCCAGAGTCTTTAAAAAAATGGAATAAATATTATTAGAAATCGAATCACAATGGCATGTAGAATGAAAACCAGAATGTGTGCTTGAGGACGCATTGTGGGACACGGGGCAATGTGAAATTGAGGATGAAACTGAAGACCAGGCATGGCAAAGATGAGATTTGGAACAATTGATCTAGCATCATCTAGGTGGAAGCCAGTAAGATCAAAGTAATATCCTTCCTTTCCCAGCAGGCTTCCTTATATCTCAGTGAAATGTCCTGAAGTACTAACAACTGAAAAGTAGCTAGGGTTATTTCAGTACTTCAGATCTTGCAGACTTGCTGGTAACAAAACAAAGCCCAGGTTTTTAACAGAAGGAATTAAAATGTAGCTCCCAAGAGCATCTTAGGCCTGGATTTCACATCTTTAACTTACATCTAATATTTGCAGAAGAGGTTGCTGTACCAGCAGAGTTCTGTTGCTTTTTCCTTTTGTACGACTGGTAGAGGACCAGCTTGTAAACCTAAGATCTGAAAACCGCTGTGCAATGGCTTGCACAAATGGAACTTTAGTTGGATTCTCCCCTTGAGCATAGTTCAGAATTTGGTTTCCACTAGCGCAACATCATTTGTGCTAATGGAATGACACCATTGGGTGCAACCCCTTCATTATATCTTGCTTTCTCTTGTCAATAAATGAAATTTATTCCTGAGCATGGATGCTATGAGCAGAGCAAAAGCTTGCAGTGATAGTGAAAAATGCCGCTTACCCAAATTTGCTGTAGGAGCAGCTCCCAACCTAAATACCCTTGCTGGGTGAACTAAGCCACCTTAACATGAAGAATTCCAGGGAGCAAATTCAGTCTTCCTTCCCCCCAAATAGTATTTTGCTCATCTGACTGTGAAAGGGTTTTATTTGCTACTTGCACATAGTTACTATTGAAGTGAAACCCTGCAGATTTTGCTACATTTTAATTGTTCATATTGAGCTTCCTTTAGCAATGTAGCAAGTTCTGTTTCAAACTCTTTTACTTCCCCAAGCTCTAACTTTCAACACCTATGAAAAGTCCCTTGTTGGTACCCATTTTAAGAACTGAGCATTCTTGGCAAAAATTTTTTTTAATAAAATCAAATGCTTACATGCATGTGCATACACACATACACATCTATGCACCTCATATACTCTTAGAGAAAGGCCATAGCTTGGTACTTGTTATTTCCAGGAAATAAGCTCTGGGAAAGAGCTCTTCTGAAGCAGGATAATTTTGTTTTGTTCACATTTCAATAAGAACTTAAAACATTTAGTGTTCACATTATCAGTATACGAACCAGAATAATTACTGTTATTGCTTTGTATTCAAATACCTCTGAATTTTGCCATGCAGTTCTTCAGGCTTGAATTATAATGTGAAAAACATGAATTATAAGTGAAAAAGTGTGTGTGTGAGTTGTGTGAGAGAGAGAGAGAGAGAGAGAGAGAACCACTTTAAGAAATGTACATATTGGGCAAAAACACATACAGAAATATGTACTTCGGGAGAAATGTGTTAGAGAATGCATTTAAATTTCCATGTTAAAAAAAAAATAAAAGAAACTGATATGGAAACAGGATAGAGCTACAGCTGGAAAAATGAGAAACTAAGGACATCATAAATTGCCCATCCCTATTCCAAACCTCTGGTATAGGCAAGTCAGCAGTGAATTGAGCCACAACCTGAAGTGTAGGTATATGGCCTGTGACTCATTTGCTTGGACAGGCTTGCAGAAGATGCTTCTCCCAGTGGAAAGGCAGAGAACCTGGTTACACCCATAGGTAGAAAGAATGTTGCCTTGTCCCATGGGCACTTTGCTGCATTTCTGTGTGTGCCCTTCAAAAAGAAACTGGCTCCTTTTGCTACTGTGATCCCTGGAAGGCAAAAAGTACGTTCAGAGGCAGAGTTTTCTCTGTCCCCTCAGAGTCAGTTTGCTGCCTTTCAGACTAAAATCTTTTTTTAAAATTTAAAATGTGCTTCCATTTCTGGAGATGAATTAGCTAACTCTTCCTGTAACACCATGTCAGCATTTTTCCAAAACCTGTCCTTTTGTTTATAGGTATGCATTTTAATATTATTATGAACCCATGTTGAGACATTTTATTGGTGTTCTTTAAACTGTATCCCCCACTTTAAGGTTTTGTGCAGAAACACAGCTTAAGATTGTTTACTTATAATTGGTTTAATTTATTTAGAAGGATTTATTTATTTTTATACCTCCCACTAATCCAGATGGATTTCCTAGGAGTTTACAGTAAAATATCCTCATTTTCAATAAACCAAATTAACTCTGAGTTTTAAAAAAAAACTTTTGACACTGTGGCTCTGTGCTCCTTACAACTTCACTTAATTGCTTGAAATATGCAATTATAGAAAATGCTAAATGACAGAAAAACTCAATTTCAGTTGTGTCTCATCCGTTGTGTTGAATTTGGGGTATGGGCTTCTTGTAGTTGTAGTTCATTTAATGTTTTATTAATGCAGTATTGCTATAAGTGTAATTGAAGCACAGAGCAGTCTTCAAAACATTCCATTTTGAGAAAGAAAAAGCAAGGTAGTAGATTTCAGAGCTGTATTCTTCACGGGTACTCACATTTTAGTTGTATATTTATGAATCCCTGTAGTGATGTTTTGACTCAAGGGCATCTCCCTTTTAAAAAATCAGTAGCCTTGTGTAATTACCCTGTAATACATAAAATTCAGTATGAGGTGTTTTAGCTGTGATTAAACTAAACTTATGCACCTAGATTTTTCACAGGGTCCATGACTTTGCTTCAGACAGTAAAAGTACTTTCCTTTATGAGAGATCCAATCCAAAGGCCCCTTCATGTGATCATTGCACTTATAGTAGCCCTTTGAAATTCTGCCACACAGATTCCTTGGTCAAGAGTGGACATTGGTACCAAGAAAGATTATTTTCCCTAGAACAATTCATAGGGAAATTGTTTTGGAGCTTTTATAAACAATGGCAATGGAATGACTAATTATGGAGAGGGAGTTCAAATTTAAAGCATAGGCGGGTAGAAAGTTGATCAAGTACTTTGGGCCTAGTTTCCTGAGCTAAAGCCAAAAATCATGTGGAATGTCAAGCAGGCTGGGTATATGAATTTGACATGTTATGGTTGAGTCTGTTTTCTTGACAAACAGTATTTACTTTTATGCATTGCTCAGGTCCTTCCCATTTTTCTTGTGCATTTCATTTACGATCCTTGCTTTTCCCCCACATGAAAGTAGCCCTAGTAGATTAAGAATAGCAGTTTACCTAGCCCAGTATTCTTTCTTAAAAAGCATTTCATAGCAGTTGCTTTAGAACGGTGGTGGCGAACCTGTGGCACATGTGCTGCAGTGGGCACACAGAGTCCTCTCTGTCAGCATGCAAGCCAAGTCGCCCCAGCATCGCCCCAGCAGCCAAGCATCAGATAACAGCACACATAGGGGTCATGCACATGCTTGGAAAGAGGCAGTGGGGCCAGGCAATGACGTCACGAGCTGCAACTCATCCAAGCTTTCACATGGCCGGTCAATGCACTGCCAAGGATATATATATATTTGCTTGGACTGGCTGTGATACATTCATTTTTCTTAACACAAGATTTTAGCTTTGAGTTTTCTTATGAAAAATTGAAATTTAATATCTAAGATTTAGCAAAGAGATATTCTAATTAACAGACTGAGGTTCTTTTAATGTTGGCTATCCCCCAGCATATTTGAATCTGCAGTGTTGGCGCTTTGCATTAAATAAGTGGGTTTTGGGTTGCAGTTTGGGCACTGGGTCTCTAAAAGGTTCGTCATCACTGCTTTAGAAAATCTGTGAAAGCATGAGGCACTAACAGAAAATTCTACTACACACTAATTGTTTTTAATTTTTCCTGTGTGTGTTATGTGCTGTCAAGTTGTCTCCAACCTATGGAGACCCTATGAATGAAAGACCTCCAGAAAGTCTTGTCTGTGACATCTCCATTCAGCTCTTCCAAGTTCAAGGCTGTGGCTTCCTTTATGGATTCATATTTGGTCTTCCCCTTCCTCTTCTGCACTTGACTTTCTCTAACATGATTGTCTTCTCCAGTGAATCTTGCCTTCTCATGATATATCCAAAGCATGACAGCCTTAGTTAGAACCCTTGCTTCTAGGGTAAGCTCTCACTTGATTTGATCTAGGACCCACTTGTTTGTCTTTCTGTCCTTTGAATTGAAGACAGTCCTGCAATGCAAATCTATTCTTTATGTGGACTTTACATTCTTCTGGGATATTACTTAAATTATATTATGGCACTGTGTTTCTTTTGGTGATCTTTTTTAGCTTAACTCTGATTTTTGAACTTAATAGCTGATGGTCACTACTGTAGTCTGCTCCCAGTTTTGTTTTGGCAGGAAGAATATAGCTTCTACACCTTCTACTTCTAGGTACATATTCTGTTTTATTTCTCTATTGGTCTTCTTGGGAGGTCACCAGAGTGGCTTCTTGAAGTACGTGTTTTCAATGAATAGGTTGCTGGATTCACAAAATTCTATGAATTGTTATCCTGCTTAATTTCATACCCATAGGTCAGATTTCCCTACAACATTTGATTCTGGTTTGTCTCTTACTATTTCATTCCTATTATGTAGGGTTAGCAGCATGTCTTCCTTTTGTGTGTTATCAATTTCCTTCTGAACACCTGTATAGAAGTTTCTGATTGTTGCTTCTTCCCCATCTTGAATGATGGTTATGTTGATAGGTTTTCCACTAACTCTGGTATGATTCAGTTGAATTTTGGATTATAGCTCTTACTGCCTGTGCTACCTCTTGCCTCAGTATTAGAGTCACCCCATTTCTTTTGAATTCGCCATTTCTGGAGTAAAGCACTTTGTATTTGTCTGATTGGAAATAGCCCATTCCAGTCCACTTTTGTTTTCCTACAGCAAGTTCTGCAGTGTTCATTCTTCCTGTTTTTGCATTTTAATTTTTAATAGATTTGACTTTCAGGTCACCCATCCTGAAATTGGTCTGACCATCTGGGATAAAATCCATTGATAATTTTCAAGTATCGTGCAGTGCTTTTTTTTTTTTTTTTTAAGCCCACTTATGCTAGCAGCTACTATATCCCAAAATGGGATACAGATTGGACATTTTCTGTATTGGTGTCTCTGTGTACTGTTGTATGTGAATAGATGTTGTACATACGGTGGATAAAAATCAATTATTTTAAAAAATTAAAAATAATTTTTTAAAATTTAAATTGGTTTTTTAAATAAAATGTTTTTGAGGAAAAATCTATATATAGTTTTCTGTTTAAGATACATTATAGTCCAAAGGTTATTCTTCATGAAATTTGTTTTTAATTATGTAGCATGAGGCTGTATATTCATTCATGTATAAATATTTTTGGTAAATGACTTCCATTAATCCATTCACAATGTCATGCTTTTCCAGAAGTTTCTGTAAGATTATTGGGCAGTTTTTCTATTTAGAAGATATTATCACAGATTATTGGTTTTACAGTTCTCAAAACTGTGAATGTGTGTTTGCAGAGATCATGTGCCTCTTCTACAAAGTTGAGGAAAAAGTCTTTAATCCCATTGTTCCTTTGCAAATCTATGTACACAGAATCAACCCCTGACCTCTTAAGTGCTAAGTTTAAAAAAAAATGAATAGAATTAGATCGTTGGGAATGGAAAAGATCTGCGCAAGAAGCTAAGTGCGTGTGCATGTGTGTGTGGGGGAGCAGTGAAAGTGAAACCTTTTGAGCAGAATGCTCCACAAACCTTTGTATCTTTTTGTCTATAACCTGAGGTTTATCATAGTATTCTTTCACTGGAGGAGAAAGCCTATAATGGTAGCTGGCTGTATAAAAGATGCAGTTTGGGAAGGCAGACATGCAACCAAATTATGTAGCAAAGCAGGATTTAAATCCAGTCTCACTGACTAATGATTTAAATCTTGATTTTAATCAATCAAATATAAATCAATTTAAGTCAAATCCACCCTGGTTGTAAATAAAAGTTCTTGATTTTTCCTTTGAAATGTTTAATAAATGTTGCCCATCCCTTCCATTTCCTCCCTGTTCTCAGCATTAACTTGCGTCACTGGATCCAGAGATGGCCACTAACTATAGACCTGTGGCCAACATCCCGTTTCTGGGCAAGGTGTTGGAGCGAGTGGTGGCGGGACAACTCCAAGCACTCTTGGATGAAACTGATTATCTGGATCCTTTTCAGTCCGGCTTCAGACCCGGGTACAGTACTGAATCTGCCTTGGTCGCCCTGTACGACGACCTGTGCAGGGAGAAGGACAGGGGGAGTACATCCCTGTTGGTTCTTCTGGACCTCTCGTCGGCTTTCGATACCATCGACCATGGTATCCTTCTGGATAGACTTGCGGGATTGGGGGTTGGAGGCACTGCTCTGCAGTGGTTCCGCTCCTATCTCAACGGTCGATTCCAGAAGGTAGTGCTGGGGGACCATGTCTCTACGTCATGGCAGCTATGCCATGGAGTACCACAGGGCTCCATTCTATCCCCTCTGCTATTTAACATCTATATGAAACCGCTGGGAGAGGTCATCAGGAGGTGTGGGCTGCGGAATCATCAATACGCTGATGATACCCAGCTTTACCTCTCGTTCTCCACTAATCCAGGTGAGGCAGTGGCTGTGCTGAACCGGTGCTTGGCCGAGGTAAGGGAATGGATGAGGGCAAATAAACTGAAACTCAACCCAGACAAGACGGAGGTCCTGTTGGTTGGCGGATTGGGTTTTGGAGAGGGTGGATTTGACCTGGTCCTGAATGGTGCAACACTCCCTCTTAGGGATAAGGTCTGCAGCTTAGGAGTACTCCTCGACCCGGAGCTTTCTTTGGAAGCTCAGGTGACAGCGGTGGCGAGGAACGCCTTCCTTCAGCTTCGGCTGATCAATCAGCTGCGCCCCTACCTGGAGTACGACTGCCTGGCGACGGTGATACACGCGCTGGTGACTTCCCGCCTAGACTTCTGTAACGCGCTTTACGTGGGGCTTCCCCTGAAGACAGTCCGAACACTTCAATTGGTGCAAAATAGAGCTGCCAGGTTGCTGACGGGGATGGGGCGTTATGCTTACATGACTCCAGTCCTCCGTCAGCTTCACTGGCTTCCCATTGAAGCCTGGGCCCAATTCAAGGTGTTGATTATGACCTATAAAGCCCTAAACGGCTTGGGTCCTGGCTACCTGAACGAGCGCTTACGTCTGTATATGCCCGACCGCCCTTTGAGATCTGCGGGAGAGTCCCTTCTCCGGGAACCCTCCATGAAAGAAATTAGGAGAGTAAGTACTCGGAGGAGGGCTTTCTCTGCGGTGGCGCCCAACCTATGGAATTCACTCCCCAAAGAGGTCCGCCTGGCACCGTCGTTACTGGTTTTTCGGCGCCAGGTAAAGACCTTTTTATTTAAACATCATTTGAATTGTTAAAACATATGATCTGGCCAGGGCAACTTCTTCTTCCTTCTCTTTCTCCTCCTATATTTTTATTTACTTAATTTATACTGATAATTTTAATCTTATATTTGTAAATCAATGTATTTTTTGTATTTTTGTATTTAATGGTAATTTATTATGTGCTATTGTATTTCAATGTATTTTATCGTGTTGTAAGCCGCCCCGAGGTTTCGGCAAGGGGCGGCATAGAAATGTTATAATAATAATAACAACAACAACAACAACTTAACTAACCTGATCACATTCTTAATGCAAGTTAGACCTTTGTATCAATTTTTTAAATCCCTCACATAATTTGGGAAATTATGTTAAATTTCAGTTTATTGGTTTCAGGTGAGACAAAGCATAGTGCATATGATTCAACAGATGGGTAAGAGACTATATTTTGATATTCCTAAGTTGAGACCTTGTCATTTTCTGAATGGTCATGATTTGGGGCAAAAAAAAGATCGGAATAACAGTTTTGGTACTGCGGTGTACATTTACCTTCAATATTATGAAGGTAAGGACAGCCAAGTAATGGGTACGTTGTGGAATTGGACTTGTTAGGGATGCTTGGGACAGTATCTTAGGTTAATAAAATGGATTTATGACCTCTGTGAAATGGCAGAGAATATGACTTGAGAAAGTAAAGAGGAAAGGCATTGGATTAAAAGCTCTGACAGCAGACATTAGCACCTAATTGTTTTTGCTTGCTTCATGGCACTGCTCTCTTCTTTAATGTTCATTTATGGAAATGTGTAGAACCTTTGTTGCTAGCAGTCTGTTGTTTCTCATTTCAAGTACAAGGCATTTTTAAATTTCACTGAATCAACAAATATCTATGTACTTAGTTTTCTCCAGGTAACTGTGGCAAATGTAATTTGGTAAATTGTTTTGTGAAAGTAGTGGACCTCATGAGCACACCAGCTTGAATATTTCAAGACAGATGTGCTGAACTAGAACCTGTGTGTGTGTGTATGTGTGTAAATTTGTATTGCAATACTTTGATGAAGGTATCTAAGTAACATGGCAGGGATTTTTTTAATCCTGTAATGACTACATGGTCAGTTTTGTAGAGATTTTGAGGCTGTGTTTTGGGGTGGGGAAGCGGCTTGTTTAGCCATGTGTACCCCTGGAGGCCAGTGTAGGACTGCTCAATTCAGCCAGCTCTCATTAAAAGAATAATTAAAAACTCACTAGGACAGTGCGATCCCCATACTGTCCGTTCTTCTAATTGCCTTGGGGGGGGGGGGGGGGGGGATACAATCCAAGCCTTATACAATCTCTGCCTCTCCCCCCCCACCCCATTTGGAGGCATCAACTCTCATCTGTCAAAGTGTAAATCAGCAATTAAAACACAAACAGTGAAATGCCAAAGATGACCTGAAGCACAAAGCGACTGACAAACAAGTCCGGACAAATCGGCGGATAATTTATAAGCATTGCCCTAAAATCTAATTATTTGGCAATTCGAATTTGCAGCCGGCCAGGGCTGTGCAATAAATTTAACCCGCCATAAATTATTTAGGAGCAGCCTGTGGTGTAAATCAAAAACACAAGTGTTTGTTTAAGAAACAAGCTCCTTGTGCATAAAATGAGGTGGGTTTTTTTTTTGTCTTTTCAATAGAAAAGAAGAAAAACTGTTGAATGAAATGAGCTGCTGCCATTGAAATTCTGACTTCCTCTCTTGGAGGTGTAAACAAGCTGTCTTTTAAGAAGAGAACACAGTCCTTTCTCTTATCAGAAACATCTCTTACTATCAACAGCACCCAGCTTTTTTATTGCAGTGAGAACAGCCAGCTTTGATTTTCCTGTGGCAACTTTCATTCTTTATATTTATCACAATTTTTTGAGTAAGGGCAGAGGAAAATAAATGATGCTCAATTACAGTTTTTAAAACTGAATACAGTAATCTTATCCTTTGCCAATAAATATATGTTCTCCTTTGTGTGTGTCTTACTGTTCAGATATACATTTGAGAGCCTGAATGTTCTTATGGGTATTTTATTTCTGTAATCTAATAAGGTCTCCAGTATTGTGGACAGTGTTCCTCTGTGAATATCAGTGTAATTCTTTTTGAGTTGTTACCAATTTGAGAGATTTCTCCAGAAGTGGCTCAGGAAGTTAAGTCTGTAGCTTATCCTTTTAGTAAGAAAGCTCACATTGGCTAGAGCCTTAATTTTCTTCTTTTCACTAGTCTTTCTTCTTCCCTCATCTCAACACATCATGCCAGGAGGGTGGCTTTAAAAAATTTTTTTGTTAGAGGGTGGAGTGAAATTGGTTGAATTTATAGTGCTGAAATCACAGGCCATCATGAATTTTCCTAACCCCTTGGAAAGAAAAGTCCTTTTAAGTTTTCAACAGGCCAGTTGAGATTCAGCCTCCCATCTGTTTCTTGACGACTTTTTGTAGTGTACGCAAATTACACTAGGTGACTGCAGCCATGTGTGTGTTTGTGTGCTTTCCTCTGAGGGTGGTAGGTCAAAAATTCTTCATGGGCTGCCAACTCCTTAGAACACAAGTGCTGTAGGGATTATATCCAAGTTTATTTAAAGCAGACATATTTGGTAAGAGTGTTTAGAATTTTAACTATTTTTTCTCTCCCCCCCTCTTCCCCTATGTTTATGTTTATGGGTGTGCGCTCCCCCCCCAGTGTGTGTGTGTGTGTGTGTGTGTGTGTGTGTGAGAGAGAGAGAGAGAGAGAGAGAGAGAGAGAGAGAGAGAGAGAGAGGAGTTCAGATTGATATGTGACTGTCTTCCTACCATATCAATGCAAATATCTATGTTGATACATACCCATTTCATAATAAATAATTGAAATGAAATAATAATCAGCAGGAGAACATAAAAGCTTATGGTTTTATCACTAGCAATTTAAATTCTTGCTTTCCTTTTCAGTTAGGCTGTGGCAGTCTGCATTGGTGGCACAAATGACTTCAGCTGTGTCTATAATCATAAGGGAACTCTATGAGTACCCTTTGACCAGCTTTAGTACTGTTCTCAGTTATTTTTTGCATTATGGCAAGTTTCTAGAGTGGAAATGCACAAGATAGCTGGGACACTTGGCATTGCACAACTAGGTTGCTCCTTTGCCACAAAATGCAGTGTGAAGGCTTTGACCCCTGGGTCTATATTTGAGGCGTGCATAGGACTCCATCAGCAAGTGACTGCCAAAGAGAGTGATTTGCTGAGCTGTTGACAGTGTGTTAAGGGTGGGGTGGGGTTCATGCAGCCCAAGAGATACAGGCACCTTTATTGACAGGTCACAGTTTTGGAATAGATGTGATGTTGCCAGAACATAGACAATATTCTGCTGATAATTCTTCTGTGTAAAATAGTAAGGGAATCTTTCCCTAAGAGGCATATAGAAAGCGGAGATAGTAAGAAAAAGAGATGGGTTAATGGAAGGGCAAAGGTGGATGGGGGCAAGGATGGGTTGAATGTTCAAAGCAACTCAGAGCCTTTGTGTGTAGGATCAAGTTTGCACTGGCAAAAATGCTGTCAAGTGACCCCATACCTCGTTGTAGGACTGTTGCAGCACCAGTTCTGGAACTATTTTCACTCAAGCCAGGTCAGCTATGAGTGGGCTTCTTTACCCCCCTTTACTCTCTCTTCCATCCATTCTTTGTACTTGATTGACAGAATGAATGCATTACAGTATTTTAAAGCTGGTTAAGTTGCCGGGCTTTGTCGATGTGCTCTAAAACCTAGCCTGTTCAGTTGTGTGTATAAGTGCTTACCATTTCATAATAGCTCCTAATGAAATTCTAGATCTGTAATAACATTTTGGATATCTAAAACAAACCATATGCTTGTAAAAAAGTGGAAACAGATCGGCTTTAAGCCATAAATTCTGGGTAATGGAGCGCTTTTTTCCTCTTTATGTTTGATAGATATTTTTGTTTCCGCAGGAATGTCAGCTCCTAATTTCATGATGTATCATGGGTTTAGGAAAATTGAATTTAATAAAGGCCTAAGATGAATGGCAGCTTTAAAGGTCCCAACACTTGTCTTTATTAGCAGGATGGACGGCAAGCTCCCCAAATGCTGCTGCTCTCCAAATGGAAGTTTAAATGGAAAGTAGTAATGTTGCAGGTTACATTTCATTGCAGAGCTGGTTAACATTGTTAGCAAGCGGTGGTGCTGGTTTCATAGGGCTGGTATCTGTTGTAGATACAGGTGGAGCAAACACTGCTGGAGACCTGGGGGTGGGGGGAGTTATTTTTCCCATTCCCATGGGAACATTGGGACAGCAGTCTTTGGGAAAGGCTTTTTCTACTCATTCTGAGAAACTGAACAATGACTCCAAGACAAAAAAAGAATGTGCATGTTGATCTTTCCCCACCAAGTCAGCTGGTTTCTAAGTATGCTTTCTATAGTACTCCTATAGTTTTCATAAGCTAACCATAATTTGGCAATCACAAAACTTTCAGATTTGGTCATTTCCATGTTTTATTTTCTCCAGCTGCTTTAATGTTAGCCCCGCTGAAGTTGTGGTATTTGCATGATTTATTTATATATTTACTAACATTTCTGTGCCATTCAACAGCTGAAGCTCTTTGGCAACTGTGAACATTACATGGAACCCTTTGCAAAGCTGCTTGGCAGGAGTGCTTCAGAAGTGATCTGCTAAGAGTAGAAGAAGAAAGTCTTAGGCATATCTAATAAGTCTTTGTAAGAAATGTCCAAGCCTTTTGCACTGCTTGATGATGCTTCAGTATAGACAAGGTGTTTATAGCAGAGAGCAGTTGATATTTCCATATATAGTTCCTTCTCCTTCAGGAATGGTCAATGACGTATGGCACAAGTGGTTGTGACTTTCTAAGTGTTGTAAGGAATCTTGCGTGTGTAGCCCCCCAGATGTTGTTTAAATCATAACTCCCATGATTCCTGGCCATATTGGACTGCAAGGAGATCAAACCAGTCAGTCTTAGAGGAGATCAACCCTGACTGCTTTTTAGAAGGCCAGTTACTGAAGATAAAACTCAAATACTTTGGCCACCTAATGAGAAGGAAGGACTCCCTGGGGAAGACCCTAATCCTGGGAACAACTGATGACAAAAGGAGAAGGGGACGGCAGAGGATGAGCTGGCTAGATGGAATCACTGAAGCAATCGGTGTGAGCTTAGGTGGACTCTGGGGGATGGTGGAGGTGGTGGAGGTTGTCCATGGGGTCACGATGGGTCGGATGCAACCTTGCGACTAGCAAAAACCAACTGCTTCATCCCTTTTGGTTTCAAAGGGAACTAAAATGCTCATACAGTACTTTAAAACAAGCAGGATGATAACCAACAACCATAGGAGCGCTACCAGGCACAGCAGCAATTTGTGAACCATATTTAAAATTGGCTCAGCAATAGGAGAATTAGGCTTAACCAGTATATCTTCAGAGTACAGTATTTATTGGCAAGAAATGGTTAGAATTTGTGAAAATCATTCCATCCAAAATTTGTAAGTTGTTTATCTTGACCATTTCAGTTTGATTTCCCTGAAATGATTGTTTGATTTGTCAAGGCAATATTCTATACCAAATTTTATTTTGAACTGAAAAAACAACTGTTTTATAAAGAAATAGAGAATTTTTAGCTACATAGGGAGAGTTTGCTGAAAAGTGGTTATAAGGTATATAATTGTTCCTGACAGGAATAAATAGTAGTTAGTGGTCTGCCTTAAAATAGAGTGTTTTTTTTAATTAATATCTTTCTGAACATTTTCCTTATTTTTATCATTGTAACATTTCCTCCTCTGCCCAGTCCTTTGCCATGCTCCTGCCACTATAGAGGGTGCAAATTATTGACAGTGTTGCCATGATGGCAGCTCTTCCAGGATCTAGTCTATGGAGTTTCTAGCACTTGGTGTTTCCCACACTATAATTTATTTTAATGAGCTGCCCATCAAATAAGCTCTTGATTGGTGTATTTACAAGATTCAATCAAAGCTACTTTTTATCATCTTCAAAAGGAGAAATATGCATTCTACATACTAAAACAGTTTATTTTTCTCTGAGGATATGCTGATGCCATTACCTCACATTTTTGTCATCACAGTGATGTATGTTGAGAACAGTGTTGTGATCAGGACCCAAAAGCCTAATTCGTTTCCCTCTGCTGTAGCAGTTGGATTCTTAAGATGCAAATATTGCTTGGCGGAAGAGATTCTTTCATTCTTTAGGCTTATTTTTCCTCTTCCAGATGTTTTCAGGCAGTTTTGTTGTTGTTTCTTTTAAACTAATTCTATTCATGCTTTAAAAATTTATGAAAGCACTAATAAAAATGTCAAAGTGGTAAAAATGTTAGCTTTTGCTCTGCTTTGATTAAATTTTGCAAACTGTTTTTGAATATTAAAAAGCAATTTTTTTTATTCTCTTCACAAGTGATTTGAGAGGCTCAATGCTTGGCTATCACTCAGTAGGCTCATTTGCACTCCAGAGCCCCAGCATCATGCTTCTCTATTAAATAACACAGACAAATTATCCTTTAAAGACACCAAGCAAATTGTCACTCCTCTTACATTAAACTCAGGAGGGGGTGGAGTGGGGAGGAAAGAGACAAAGGATTTTATCGTTTTTATTTCTTGTAGTTCCCCCCTAATTTCATGTGTATATTTTAATAATTGCCAGATCCATTATAACTGGGCTTGCTTAAACTTTTATTAACAAGCCCATGTAAATTTTTGATTTTTGACTTTCAGATTGTTGAGCTTTCTCTGTATCAGTATAGATCTGTTACAGAAAATAATCATGCACATTATGTACAGGGTGATATACTTCCGTAGAGTGGGAGTTTCACATTTTCTTGAGTTTCTATGCAATGGTCACAAAAAATGAAGTCCATCATGCTGTGTCTTCACTTCTAGATATCTGCTCGTAGAGGTTAAGTGCCCTATATAATGGGATGGAATTGTCAGATAGGAGCTGCAGTTTGTGTACATATTTACATGCAGTGTGTACATTTCCCTTCTCTTCCACTCCCCATATATCTATATCTATATATGAATGATTGTAAGTTCCTTGGAATAGGGACCTGTTAAAGCAATTCTCTGTATAGCTCCATATAACAGATGATGCTACATACAATAATAGTAATTTGCATACTTAATAGTAAAATTTAATTTGTGTTCATCTACCGTTTGATTAGTGTATATATTGCAGTAGTATTTGCAGTCTTATTTTGTGATTGTGAGAACTTAAATCAAGTTAAACAAAACAAAACCTATTGTTAGAATTGAAAGAGTATAAACAGTGCAAAAATATATCCTGGAGCAGCGATATTTACCCATCTTTGTAAGAGCACTGAGGGTTTGGATTTGGAAACAGAATTTCCCCATTCTCTCCACAAGCCACTCTGCAAATATGCTCCAAACACTCACCCAGTCACCTGGAGCAGTTCTTGGGCACATGTACGCAGCTGCAGGTGGGAGAGTATTGGTTCTTTTAGTGCCTGTTCTGCTGGTGAATAGACACCATTAGATGTTGTGGAAGTCCATCAGCAGAAGGTCATTAAAATAGAAACTTTTGGCTTAGAGTCATCTAACAGAGCCTTGTCAGAAGGAAATTCTGCTTGTGCAGGGTTCTATGCTTCTGATTTCTCCAGTGCAATATCCTGCATTGCATTGGATGATTCCTTTGAACTGATTTGCAGGGGCTACAGAGAATTAATCAGTAAGAAGGGGCAGAAAAACCTCATTCCATGAACACAAATTCTGTTTGTGGTTCTTAGGATCCAAACCATCATTCTCATCTTGACTGCTGCTTTTTGTCACATAATACATGCACATTCTATGCAAGTGTAGATTATCATTAAATTTCTTGGCAGATTTTTCTTTTTCTTTTGTGGAGGAAAGATGGGTTAATGCTTTGTCTTCTTATTGTAGGAGATCATTGAGTTCCCTATCCTGAAGCTAAATGGCAGGACAATGGAAATCGAATCCACCTTCCACATGTATGTGCAGCCGGTGGTCCACCCACAGCTCACACCATTCTGCACAGAGGTAAAGCACTTCATTTTTATGGAGCTGAATGTTATCTGATGGTTGGGAATTGTTTCTTCTGGGGCATCTGATTGATAGGCAATTGCTTCTAACTTTACACAACAATTGTTGCAATTTGTTAGCTTACTGTTTACTTCAGTAGGTGTGCTAGAATGCTTTGTTGAGTTGTCTAGAGTTGATATAGTTGCAGTAGTTTAGAGATTTGGATTTTAACAAATGGAAATTCACCTGAAACAAGTTCTCTTTTCCCTTTCATCATAGAGGAATGGTTGGTAGTTTTTAATATCAAACTGCATGAACTAATTTATCTCCACCCCTACCCCTTGCAGATCAGAAACTTTAGATCTTCAAAGGTTACCTCAAAAACGCATTTCTTGCTTCTGGAGAATACTTACACCAAATACCTAGCCTCTGGTGGTTAAAACCCCTGATGTGGTAAACAGGAGTTAACATTCTCTGAAATGAAATTTTTCAGCTTTTGGGCGGAGGATTGGGGAATGAGCTTGGAGAGTTCAGGGGAGAGCCGACACATCTTTTTCACTCCTTGTACAGAAGAGGCCAGTGAAAAGCAGGCAGCTGATGTGGTAAAACCTGGTCAGTACTACAGTGCCACAAAAGCACTTGTTATATGAGGAGGGAGCAGACCAAGATGGTGGGAAAAAATAAGGGTTGAGAGTACAAACCATGGTTTCAGTGATTGCTGGATAAACACTGTGTAGGGCAACAAACCACCGGCTAGTGTGAAGTGTGATCTTTGGGAAGCTGGAAAATCCATTTGCTGGGTTCAGATATAAAACCAAACGGTAACATGTTTGAGCTCTGAGCTTGTGTGCTTCCTCATCTCTCATGTGGTAAATCTCTCCCTCATTTCCTAATTTGGAAAAAAAGGAAAAGCACAGATTTTTATATTTATGTAGTTTATACCAGGAAAAGAAGCGGGGAATGGCAATACATAATAAGGGGACAGAGTGTGTAAGCCTGAAATCCAGACAGGTTCACTCATGTTATTCCAAACTGTGATTTGGTGTCGGCTTTTACATCTTTCTCCAATCCTGGCTGAATCACAGAAGAAATTTGTACCAGTTTCCAGGTTCTAGAATGAAAGTTTAAGCCCTCCTAGTATAGTGGAAGTTGTAAATTAAGTGTAGTGAATATTACATTGTGTTCAAAAATGCTTTGGTGTTAGGTTTCCAACAATTATGTTAACTTCTGACTTGGAAAAACTAACGTAAAGTAGCTCCTATAATGGAAACTTGTTTCGTTACATACAAGGCATGGCTCTTGTTATCTTGACTAGCTGAAGGAACTTAAGCGGCAACTTCTTCTGTTGCCACAATTTTTATGGCATGCAAGCCTTGTCCCATGAGAGCTGGAAATGTTGCAGAAACCATGTTGTTCTGGGTGGTGTGAATGATAGTGTGGGTGTGAAAGACATAAGTCCTGGATCATCTGTGCATCCTCTCCCTTCCTCCCTATACGTTGTTATTTTATCTAAATAGCCTTAAGCAGCCCCCTCCCCTCTATTTATGCTTTTCAAAAAACTCTGCTTTTGCTAATTGCTGGTAAAAGGCTTTATATCTGTACCCATACTTATAAATAGTAAGCTTTATAGGTCTTTGTCTGCACAGAAAAACCAGGTCTGATTATCTGATGGGATGCCAGAGACAAGTGCTTATGTAATCTGCAAACTGTCTTGGACTAGAAATATGATGGTGTACTAGATAAAAGCCAGAGGAAAATCCATGCTGTTGACATTGCCTTGAGGCTTGTCTTCTCTGCGGCTTTCTTCTGTGTTTGCCATTTCCACTAGGGAAAGCTGCTGTGGCAAAAAGACTAACTATACTCTTTCATCCAACTGTCTGCACAGGTATCTGAAAAATAAATTCTTGTTGCTCGAACAGTAAGAAGTCTATTGTGCTGGTGTAGGTTAGAGCCAGACTGATTCTAGTCCTTCTCTTTACTGGCTGTCATTCAGGAGGCTAGAAACATTTGTCAACCAGGGGAGCTAATAGGCAAGGGGATCATCTTAACTACTCTCCAAGCCAGGTGGGGAGACTTTGCTTCTTTGCCCGGCATCCCTGAGACATTTTCCTCTTAGCCTTGAATCAGAGAGGCATAAACTTGGGCATGAACCATTCCTCTCTTCAGCTGAGACCTGATTGCAGGACAGAGAGAAGAAATAGCGTGATGGAATCTTAGGAGTTTCTGGCAATAATTTCCCCTTTTTATTTAAGATTAATGTAGGTAAGGCCTCCAGGCAGCAGTTTTTACCTAATTAAGCTATAGATTAATATAGATATGGATTCCAGAATGCAAAATGTAGTACTTGACCCTCTCTACCCACTTCTGCTTAATAATGACTTGAAGAACTTTGGGAGTCTACCTAGAGCAGGGGTCGGCAACCTTTTACACTCAAAGAGCCATTTGGATCCATTTTCCACAGAAAAGAAAACACTGGGAGCCGCAAAACCCTTTTGACATCTAAAATGAAGACAACACTGCATATATAGTTTTTTACCTTTATGCTATGTATAAAAAAACTATAGTGTGTTGCATTTATAAAATCAATGAACTGCTACAGAGAAAACAAATTTTTATTTCTGCATGCAACAAAAACATTTTGAACTCTGAAAAAAAGACGCTGTGTTGAAAGTTACTTTCAAATAAAATACTCAATGTCTATCTGAGTCCTCCTCGTATTTATGAAATAAAAAGCCAAACTTAAATTATCCACTAGCAGCAAACCAAACATGCCACCTGCAGCAAACCAAAAATGCCATCTGCTTCTGTGTGCCCTCATCCCTTTATCACGTGGTGAAATATTGAACAAACATCCCTCTCCCAATGTAATAATGTTGCTGGAATTTTTATAAGAATCTTCTTAAAACAAAGAAGTAGATCTATATCTTCATTATGATTTAGCTGCAGCTCTTGTTCAGTCACTAAAAACTGTTATTTTTAATCTTACATTATAAACCAGTAGGATTGCTTTCATATATTTTGAATAGGAGAACAGCTTCCTGCAGAGTCAACGTCAGTGCTAAAGGGCTGCATGCATTAAACAGCAAACCCCATAAGTTCGTCAGCAGTAAAAGCAAATGACTCTACCCACGTACCATTAAATGTTTGGTTTTCTTCAGAAACTTTTCTTCGGATTTATCCATGGTTGGGGTGGGGTGGGGGAAAGCTCAGTAAATCGATGAGTGTCGGGTTGCAGATATAGGTGTGTTTAGTGACTGATTAGCGGATATACAGTCAAGTGATGTGAATTGTGACAGGTCCCAAGCACAGCTTTTAACATTCAGATGAAGGAGATTACACTGGGACAAAGAGAATCTTTTCAGCAGTGTGTAACATGAGAGTCTGCAGGAAGCTTGTTTAGCAGAAGAATGTAGGGATTTACTTAACTAGCTAGTGCTGTGTTCCTGAGTGCTGAGTGGAGCTTTGAGCAGATCAGTGACTGTGCCAGCGTGTGCTTTGAGTGACGGAGCCGCAACAGAGGGGTTCAAGAGCCATGTGCGGCTCCAGAGCCGCGGGTTGCAGACCCCTGACCTAGAGGACCTTTGAATTCTGAAAATTAAAACTTTTCCCACAAAAGTTGTGTTATCAATGAGAAAATCTTATAATCAGCTTATTCAACTGCTCAGGTATTTGGTATTCGTTAGACTTAATCCTAGTTTAATTGGCGTTTAATCTTTTTTTTCTTTCACACCCCAGTTATAGTACTAGTCCGCAACAGAAATGCATGCCTGGAAACAAACTTTCAGATATTATGCAGTGTTTTCTCTCTGCTGTTACAGCATAGTCACTAGAGCTTTGCAGAGTGACTTTTTAAAGAAGCAAGTATGATCAGATTTTTAAAATAACAAATAATGAAGTCTTACTTTGAGAAAGGAAGACCAGTCTATGCATATTACTGATTATGACATTCAGAAGCCCAGCTTTGTGTATGAGTGGATTTATCCTGCAAGCTTGACTCGTGTAAATAGCATTAAGGTTCTCTATCCATTTTAGAATTGCTGGTGGGTTGTGTCCTCTAGCACTAGAAAAAGACAATCTTTTTGCTATCGCAAGAGCTTTATTTTTGTTGCCAATCCAACAGTTCCTTGTGGATTTGGGTTTGGGTTTGGGTTCTATTCTATTCTATTCTATTCTATTGTGATAGCAGGCTTCAAAAGATCATGAATGTTAGTAAACTTGAAGAATAATTCTAAAAACAATCAATATGAATAATGAATTCAGTCTAGAAGGAAGCCAAGAAGTACATGCCTATATCCTTTGCAGTGTATTTAAGGAAATGGCAATTCTCATTCCTGAGGAGATTAGAAGTATCAAATTAAGGAAGTTTGGGATGAGATGGTAGTTGTATGGAAGACAACAGAGGGGGGAGAGGCAAACATGAAGGATGACAAATGAAGTTTCACATACTTTGGGTTACCTTCAGTTGATATCAGGACTAACTTTAGGATCAGAGACAAGGCATGTTTTGAGCTGCTATTTGATGGAAGAGAGTACCTCACATAGGTGCTATTTATTTAGGTACCAGATCGGATATCAGGCATGAGGTAGATATTGGCTTTGATAGATATTGGCTTTGATATAAAGAATGCCATTTCTGCTTCAATCTGTAAAATTTTCAGAAATCTTGACGTTATGGAGGGGGGTTTTCAGGAAAAATAGATGTTGAGAAAAATGGGAAAATATACAATACTTTAGCTTTCTTTACAAATCTAAGATGATTTTATTACTTTAAGAACTGAAAAAGTAGTATACATAACTTGGTTTACTTACTTTATTATCTGAATAAACTATTTTAAAATTTAATTTTGGGCACAATTGTTTTAGGAATATTCCAAATTACACTTAATAGATTTTCAATTTCTACTTTGTTTGACTAGAGAGAATATCAGCAAGTAGTCTCTGAAACATCTGAATCATCCTAGAAGCTGAAAGAAGCAGGAAGATCTGGAAACAGGCAAACTCTAGTATATGACATCTGTTTGTGAAGAAGCTTATGGATACTTCTAAATGTGTTCCTCTCTATGGGATGGGATGGGATGGGATTTAGGGAAATCTGATCTGATGGAAATGCTTTTGAGAGCTCTTGCAATAGCATCAGTTGGACCTTCATTTCTTAGGGAATCCAGTTACGCCTTTTCAAATTAGTGGGATTTCTTATCCTCTTTGTGCTATCCAATGAAACTTGAGACTAAAGACTGCTGTCTCCATAGAGTCAGTAAACTGAAAGACTGGCCAGTTTATTCCTATGTGTTGGTCTAGATAGGTTAACAACTCTGATTTGAACATCACGTCACTGGATTTGAACAAGTGTGGTGGTGCATACTTCATGATTACTCCCAGTTGGCTCCTCCTGTAAGTAAACTCTGCAGTATGTTTATGGTGATGTGCAATCAGGGTTTCTGGTTTATCTCTCCCATACAAGCCTCAATCATAAGTTATGGTTTGGTGTCAGCTTATGAATCTGACTACTTCGGGGAGAGTCCCTGGTTTGTGCATCATGATAAATGATGGAAGGATCTGCAGTTTGTTTAGTTGTTCTTATTTTCAAGACTAACCAAGCTAGAATAATTGAGCAGTGTGCAGAATCACACTGCTTGATCTCAGTAAGTTAGGATTCTCCTGACTGATTTTAACCATTCCTTTGTGCCCTCCTTTAATAAAATAAAAGTAGAGAATGGGGATAGGGGAGACATGCATAAGTAAGACTGGAACAAAAGTCTTATACACTTAATTCTTAAATCTTTTATTTAAGAAGTCTCCCTTTTATTAAACCTATTCAGCAAACATCTGTATAAGTATTTTGCATTATAACATCTTATCAGAAAGTGTCACAAAATGGCAGGAAAAAGTAGTGAAGCTTCTATTTGTGGAACATTTGTAATTATCTCCTTAAGGTGCTTAAGGATCAGGGTTTCCTGCTTCCGAGAACAGAGGACTGGAAAGAACCAGCTTCTGTATAATTGTCATCTGCCAAGTGTCCTTAACAAGCAATATGACTGTGTAGTTTCCCCCCTCCCATCTTTCTACACTCCGGGGTGTCATTATACACTTAGGTTTCTGTATTACCTTATAACATTTTGTGCCTGGTCCAATAGTAGATACATAGACAGTCTCTTTGAAATAATATACCATGTAAGTAGTAGCAGAGTATGTACAGTGATTTCAATTGTCTCTGTGGAAGTCATAATAGAAAATAAATCACTTTTAAAATGCAGAGATGGCTTTCAAATGTTTATAAAAATGTAGACCTAGCTTTACACTCTAATTTGATAATGCTTTGATACTTGTCCTCTGTTCCTTGGAAAACTGTGGTGCTCATGCACTACACTTTTCCAGAAAGGCTATTTATCTGTTTATGGCCCCTTTTTCTTGTGTTAATTATCAGTGTATGGGAGTGCCTGAAGTCACCTTGAGTTGTATAATGTAAATGAGGGGTGCAGAGGGAATGCACTGAAAGAAGTAGCTGCTAAAACTGGAGGCATTTTACTGATTCCATTATACTAGGGCTTCAGCTGCAGGGCTTGAAAAGTGATCTTGCTTTCCTAAGTGAAGTATTTGCCACCATGGAGCTGGCATTTGTCTGGCACTTTCAGTCTTAAGGCCCTTTTATTTGCACACCAGGATAATTCTGCTATGGTTTACAGCAAGGTTGTGGCATCCGTGCCCCATTATATGATGAGGGAACTACGAGACAGCAAGTAAGGAGACTGGCTTGCTCAAAATCACTTTGAGACTGGGGTGGTGCATTAATTTGTAGATGGCCACAGATGAAAAGCCCCCCCCCTTTTTTTTCACTAACTTGCACCTTCTGTTGGCGTGGGAGGAATCTTGGGCACAGATTACAAGCAGGTTCATATAATTGTAGAAGTATAAGATGTAGAAATGAGCATTGAGGAAGAACCTCCCTACCCAATACTACTAACAGATTGGCTCATATTACCTAGGTTATTCTGTGTAACAAGAAAATTGGAAGTTTGAGAAAACAGACAACAATGCCAACTTAGATGGCCTAAGGTGAGCCAAACCCCAATTTACAAAAGAAACTTCAACCCGCAAAGATTTGACAAGAAGAAATGTCTCTGCCAGCCAAATAAAGTGACCATTTATATTCCAGGTATGATAGCAGGGCCCATGTGTTTAGGATCCTCAGTAGTCTCTTGTTCTAAATTTTTCCCACTTACTTGTGTGTGAAGCTCTCCAGCAGGAGTTTCCAACTGTTTTAGGTCAGTGAGCACATTTAGCATGTTGAGAGCATGACAGAAATGGCTGCTATAGGAGTGCCTCGCCATTCATAAAATGACTGTCACTGTCAGCACGGCTGGTCACAGAGCACTCATTTTCCAGAAGCCAACCAGTGTGTCTAAAAGAAAAGTAATTTTCCTAAGAATGTAAGTACAAGGCAGAGGTTGCGTCTGAGCTCCAAACCATAAAACACCTCTTTTGAATGCAAATAAAGATGGTACTGGAGGACAGCACTTCACTTTGCAGCAAGCCACCCTCCATGTTTAATTTTTAAAAACATTTTTTAAAAATCTTAACAGACAAAATAAAAATTAGCCTGGTGCATGTCAAGAACCTGGTGCATGCCAAGAGAGGTGTCTGTGGATAAGTCGGGGGACCGCAGGTCTACAGTATTTTTCCTTGGTTTTTGTAGTCCCTCATCTAGATTTCTGTGAGTGCCTGTGATTTGGAGATATTTGTGGGAATCCTGAGAATATTCTGGAAACACAATGAGAGGAGCAAAAACAGGCAATACACTCCTTCCAACGGTCTTTTAATGTTTTCATTAATCTTTATTTTCTGCCTTTGTTTCAGCTGACTGGCATAATTCAAGCCATGGTGGATGGACAGCCCAGTCTCCAGCAAGTGCTTGTGGTAAGCAGAATAACCTTTAGTTCCTGACCTTTGACACCTCCTTTCCCTTCCCCCCTTCCTCTTCCTGTGTATTGAACCACGTAATTTAACTATGATTACAGCTTCATTAGAATAACATTTGCTGTCACATCAGCGGCATGCTGTTGAGAATATTGAACCATTGATCTGTCATTTCCAGCTGTTCATGTCAAAGGTACTGACAGCATGTACAGGCTTCTGCCAAAAGTCATGAGGGGAGCTGTGTGTAGGGGGAACTCTTTTGCTGGAAATGGTCTTCAGGGGTCAGCAATGTTGTGTTAAGACTACTACATGAAAGATGATAGATTAATGTATACATCAGCTTTAATGCTCAGTAATAAACCATGGCAGAAGAAATAGTGCCTCTGAAATCTTATCTGTGATACTACTGAATACGGGAGATAGTCTTAATAGTGCCATCTGTTTAATGTTGAATTTCTGCAGCATTTAAAGCTTAATTAGCTGAAAGTACTTTTGCAATCAATAGCTTTTGTTGTTTGGCATCTATGGATGGAATCCTCCAGGAGGTAGATCGTATTCCGACTGTAGTTCGATGTGTTGCTCCCATCAGGATTTGTGCCTAATAGTTCTTAATCAACATAATTGCAACCAAAGCTTGTGTGAGTAAAGCTGATTAAAGGTTAAAGTTGCACTTTCTTGCCTTTAGGAATACTGTGGAATCTCTGGGTGAGGGGAAAGGGGACAGTGGGTTTCCCAGAAAGACATTCAGTAATGAGCCACCCTATCTGCTGTAGCAGGAGCTGCTTCAAGTAACTGATGAGAAGACCCATCTTCTCCTCTCTGCTGAAAAAATCCTATCTGTGACAGTTAGTAGAGTTAACTTTCTAGTTTATATGCTAGTCATCAGATCTTCTTCCTGTGATAAGAGCCAGGAATGTAGACAGTCATGCCTCTGGTTCCTTTAATTAGCCTGCATACTCTAATATAGTTTATACAAGCCAAAGAAATGTGGATATTATGTTCAATGCAAAATTAATATGTGCTACATTCATTATACTAATCCATCTAGTTTGGTATTGTCTTTTCTATAGTACACTGGTCCTCCTGGGTTCCCAGTCTGGCTCTCTGGGATTACTGAAATGCCCAGCCCCCCTTTGCCTGACCACATCTCCTTTTCCTCTGAGTGCTGATTACCTGATGGTTTTTCAGCCTTTTGCACATTTCCCCCATTGTTAAAGATTGAAATGCCTTTCTTTTAGTTTATTTATTTATTAGATTTCTAGTCTGTCCCATTAGCCACACAACTCCCTGGACAGATTACAACAATAAAAACCATATACAAAGAATATAATACAGTAAAAATACCACAATTAATAAAAACAGTAGTATGAGGTTTAAAATTAAAATTGCTGATATTTTGACTCCAGCCTTTTTGCCTTTGGCCTCATACATTACTGGAATACAGCCTACAGGAGCTTCTGTGAAATTTAATTTAGCCCTTGAAATATATTTTTATATATTACACACACACACGCACACTTGGGACCCCAGTTGATACTGACAGGTGGTGCTTCTTCAGGATTTCAGGCAGGAGGTTTTGACAGCCCTATCTAGAAGTTCCAGGGTTGAACCTGGAACTTCTTGCCTATAGAGGATGTGTTCTCTCACTGAGCTACTACCCTTTGATATAAGTCTTTTGGAAATAAAGCAAGTTTTAAGTATTGGCTTTTACATATAATTTTGCATCAATTCAGTTTAATTGTCTGCCCTTTATAGCAACTGTTCCTCATCTTTCATTACAGAGAAAAGGAACAGAGTAAGGAATTTGAGTGCTCTGCATAGCTCCTTTTTCCTTTCTATCCTTAGAACACATCCTCTACTTCTGTTCCCATACTGATACTTGCTTTGGTCGCTTTTCCTAGGCTGTCACATTTGTATTCATTTTAAAAAGTGATATAAAAATTTGATTATAATTAACACAATGTTTTCCTTCATGTAAGAGGAAGCCTGCCTGACATGAATTGCTGAGACTTGGGTGGGGAAGACTAGGAATGTTGCTGGTGTACTAATCATTCTGCTTCCCAGCAGTCTTACTGCCTTGATATGCGAGGAATGCTGAGACCTCCACTAGTGTATTGGCTCTGGATTTTATAACCTGCGCATCAGCCATGGGGCTGTCTCAAACTAACACCCACCTAACTCACAGAGAAGGACATATCCTTAACTTAGTCTTTGTCTCAACTTGTAGCAGGGGTGGTCTGAAAAAAGGTATATGCACAGCCTCATTGTCATGATCACACCATCATTTGTATACAGTATGTCAGGATGAACCTCCAGAAACTAGTTGAATTAGATGGACTTCTGTATGCTGTGACGGAGTTTCCAGTGGATAGAGCTGGTACTCCTCTCAAGAATCCGGTCTCACTATGGAACAGAGAGGTGTAAAGGACTATTGACACGATCATTTCTAAGTGCTCTCTGTGGGATTTGTGGTGCCCATTCTGCTTCCTGGTATTTCAGGTAGCTATGAAACAAGGTGGATGATGGCTAGACCACAAATGATGCAAGATTTACTGTGAGGCTACCTAAACATATGCTAGGTCACTTCATTGTTTGTTTGGCAGTGGGGACAGTAGAAAATGTTTTTTTCCCCATTGCATTCTCCGGTGATCCATGGTTTACTAAAAATCTCCTCTGATAAATTGGGATTTGGATCCATCAGAAGCCTGCTGGGCACATTCTATTGTGTGGAATGGCCTTCTTCTTGAGATTAGACATGCACCAACAATTTTTCTTTTTAGCCACATGATGAAGACACATCTGCCTTTGTATGCCTTCCTGGTAGCTTTGCCTGCCATGTATTTTATTCCTATGCATATGTAGATATAGTTTATTGATTCTATGTGCTGGTTTTATATATTTATGCTTTTATGATCTGTACACATTGCCTTAAAATCTGTAGATGCAGGTGGTTTATAAATACCCACATGTGTTTTTAAATACCCATATATAACCAAGAATAATCTTTTGTACTGAGCAGCTTTGTACACGTGGTGCAGTATAAATATGTTTGGAACAAAAAGTCATTTTAGGCAAGTCCAAATACTTTTTGACCACTTTTCTTTGAGCAGCCCCCTCATGCTGTATCACAAGCTGCTTTTGAAATTTCTCTTGATTTTAAGAGTTTTGTCAGGTGGCATAAAGCAGTAATGGTTGAGAACCAAATGTCCGTAGGAGTGTGCAAAATTTGTTGTGTTTTTTGGATCTAGACCATAATAGCAATTAATTCTAGGAGCTAAATTTGGGCATACCTGACTATATTACTTTGGATTTTTTTAATGTGTTACGGTCAAGTATGTTTTGTATTGACAACTTCCTTGTGGAAGAATTTTGTGGAAATACATTTCACATGCTATATGTATATACAGGCAAATAATGCTATTTCTCATTGCAGAATACAATATCCAAGGTAGAATTTGCTCAGAGAATAGAACATAGTATTCTGTTTGTAGTGCTGGTTTGTTTCTTCATTTTGTGTGTGCTGTCTTGTGAGCTAATCTCCAGGAACTGAAAACAAAAAAGCTGCATGCCAATGTGGGATAACACACAGAGAGTGTTGTCCATGGCTGGAGAGATTTGAACACAGATCTCTCAGAGTTGGGAGCTGATCTTGGTTTCATAGGAACAAAATGGGAATGGGAATCCTCTTTGAATGAGGATTGCAAGAATGGTGAAACATCTAAAACTAATGAAAAACCTGCCTGGATGGAAAATGAAGAAAGGGACAGAGAGTATGTTGAAATGGGACCTATTGTAACTGCTAGTTTACCAGACTATCTTTTTGGGGATAGAAAGAGGTCAAGGCACACAGAAGAAGGCTGGCAATATTAATGTGTGATGGCTTTTTTGTAAGCAAAACTGTTGTGACGCCTGATAAAAATCACCCCTTTTTCTGGCTGCTTGATGTTTCGTATGGGAAATCTTCAAAGGTCCAAGCATACTTTCATAGAAATGAGGAAGCAAAGAGAATGAGAGGGGAATAGGGGGGCAGCCATGTCGGATAAGATCACAATTTTCTCCTTGTGTGATTGTGAGGCTTATCGGCATTTAACCACTGCATTTCTTTTCCATGTCTTGGAAACTCAGGTTTCTGTCTGTTTCTTTCAGAGGGTTGAGGAGTGGATGGCAAAGGAAGGCCTCTTGGATCCCAGTGTCAAGTCGATTTTTGTAACCTGTGGGGACTGGGACCTGAAAGTAATGTGAGTATATGGTCGAGGATTATGTGTTCATGGTGTAATGAGTCTTGCTCCCAGAAAAAAACTTCATTTTACACTAGGATATCCTCATGTCCCTTATGGCAGGAATGCATAGGTTGCTTTGTGCTACCAACTCCCTTCTGTCTTAACTCTGCAATTACCTCAATGTTTTTAGAATAGTGTCTTCAACCGTCTATTACTGATACATGCCTAGCCACTTATGATAGCCCTGACTCTTGGCATGTCATTCTTTCTTTACCCATTTACCAGCACTGTTCTATCTCAGTAACGAGTATGGATTATGCTGTATCGGGAAGGAAGGTTGGTACCCTCCTTTAGTTTGGTAAGATCTATAAAATGGAATATTCTTGTGCATCCCCGGTATTTAAATTGTGGGCTTTGATGCATTTCTAGATTTAAGCATTTGCTCCTGTGTTGTGAACAGATAGACCACAAGATGACAGACTTTTTTCTGGGCTTGAACCACAATATATTCTGTCAGGGAGACCCTTCCCTTCAAGAATGGTGACTGTTTAGCTTGAAGTTCAAGGAATGTTTCATTTCATGCTTGAGAAGGATTGGAAGGGTTGGTAGTGTTTCTGAATAACACTCTTCTCCTCTGTTAAATGGGAGCTTACTTTCGCTGAGGTGCTGACATCTCTGTGTTAATCTTAAATAAAAGCAATCTCCCTGAAGCTTGCATATCTTTAATTTAGGAAACTCTGCATGGTCTGAGACCTGAGAGCTCTGTCCTTTTGCTAGGCATTTCTTATAGGAAGATCAGCTAGAACACATCAGCTAATGGCAACAAAAGTCAATACTGAAGGAACTGATGATGGGGCTAATTTCTGAATGCCCAGCGGTTTTGAAATTGTGTGTCTTGGTCTGCTATATAATATTAGATTATTGAGCGACACAAATGATTGGTATACTTATTTGGAAGGATTATGTACATTAAGGATATTGGAAGAATTCTGCTAGAACAGGCCAAAGTGCAGCATCTAGTGCATCTTTTCTAGTGCAGCATCCTGCTTCTCACAGTGGCCAACCACAGATACCTGTGGGTGAAACCTCAAAGCAAAATAACATGGAGGCATTTACTGTGAACCATTGTTATTCCCCACTGGCTGGTATTAAGAGGCATAGTGTCTCTGCTCCTAGTGGTCATATATTGACTGATAATTTTTGAGAGCCAACTTGCTGTAGTAGCTTGTGAAGTCAGGAATTTTTGTCCTCTTACACTGAACCACAGTTGCCATTTTATTGGTCATGTAATATTGGTGTTGAGGCTATTTTATGCTTGAGGCATTTTCCTTCATTGCCTTTCTTGAATAGACAACTGTAATGTAACTACTTACATTCTACAATTTTTGTATGTTCACAAAAAGTCACCTCTGCTTAGATTTCATGAGCACAAACAGAAATGTTAGGATGCCTCTGACCTGGACTTTGCCTTTAACTAGCAGAGTGCTGATGAAAAAAGCTTATCACATGAAAACGGTGATGGGGTTGACTTATACAATTCTAACATCACAGCTATTTGGCTTTCAAATCAGGAATGGGTTTCTCCCAGTTGTAAGATGCATGTGGAAATTATCTTTGGGCATTTACAGGTTGGCTTGGTTAGCAAAAAACTGAAAAAATGGGGAGTGAACTGGCATGAAATGTGGAAGGACATGGTGCTGTTCTTTCAGACAAAAGAACTGCTTTTCACTGTTTATGTTAACAGAAACACCTATAAGAGCCATACCAAGAGATTGCCATGTGCAAAAGCCAACATAGATTGGTTTTCTTCCTATAGTGTTCAGCAGAGCTCAACTATTTCTTTCAAACTTTGGCATGGGATAGCTTGGAGAATGCCTGTGAGTGCCACAACACCTCTATTCTTTGTTGCTGGGCTGAGAATGTATAATTATGAGGATGAGTTTTAAGGATGTTTGACTATGCTTTTTTTCTTGCTGTGACACTTATCATCTGGCCTTAGATACGAAGACCAGGGCAGGTCAGACCTCTGGAATAGGGATAGGCAACTTTGGAAGGTCCAGAGACTCCCCCCCGCCCCCGCCCCAAAATCATTGGGTCAGTGAGGAAAATGCTGTATTTTCATTTTTTTAAAAAGCACATGCTCCCAGACTCATTTTAGTAAAAATGCATCTTTTTTTTTCTTCCCTTGATTGCATGCATTCACCATTCAATGGCACTCATTTGGGGATGGGGAGGGAATTCGTGAAATCCACACTTACCTACATTATTATTATTATTATTATTATTATAACATCCAGTCTAGAAAATGAACTTCTCACATGACCTTTTGGGTATGCTTAGGTTGTATTTTTGGCGTTATGTTAGGACTTTGAATGGTAAATGCTCAATTTTCCTGCACCATATGAAGAACATTTTGCACTTAATTGTTACCATTTGTGCCTGATTTATTTATTTATTTATTAGATTTATTTCTTGCCTTTTTCTTTTTAAAGGAATTCAGAGTAGCTTACATCATTCTCCTCCTCCTGCTCTCAGTCTTATTCCCACAACAACAACCCAGTGAGGTAGGTTGGGCTGAGTGTCAGTGACTGGCCAAAAGTCACCCAGTTGACTCCATGGCTGAATGGGAAGTAGAACCCAGATCACTGAGTCCCAGTCCCATGCTTTTCACCATTGTACCATATCTTCATCATTACAGGCTTCTCAGTAGAAGTCTCAAATTGTACTCATACAAGTTCAAAGTTGCCTGGGTAACCAAGATAAATAAATTATGTACAGCTGTATATTTTTTAGTCATTTAGTCTGATCTTTGGAGTCTCATGCTCTAGTTTTCAAATTCCTAACTCCTTGGTAGTGATTCCTTTGAAATTTGTTAAATTCTGTCCAAGATGGAATCCAATAATAATAGTTGGGGTAGCTTGTCCAGTTTTGACCATTGCATTTTAAGGAAGATACAAATAAACAGAAGATGATTTGAAAGGGAGCATCAAAATAATAAAGAATGTAGAATGCATAAATGCACAAAAGCTGAACAAAACTAGCTTTGAGGGTCCAAGAAGAAGAGAGTCAAACATCATTAAATATAGAATAAGAACCAATAGTCTAATATGGTAGCTGGGCTGTTTTAGGTTGGATACCAAAAACAAAACTGTTTTCTAAAATAGTTGAGGAGCTGTGTAATTGTGTTCAGTGGGAGCCTTATAGCATCTGTCTGTGGTGTTTTTGTGTAGGAAATCCTGCCAAACAGGGCTTGAGAAAGAGATTCTTAGAGGTCTATGGTTCAGTGAGTGAAAAGTGTATGAAAGGGACTTCCCCCACTACAAAAAGAATTTAAGATTTGTTGGCCAGCAGGAGACACTGCAGAGCATTTTTGAGTCTGTTAAAATCACACCTTTTGCATGCATTTTCATCCAGGTGAGAGAAAAGACTTAGTTCTAGCCTCAGAAGGCGTCACAAATAGCTTTTCTCTTCACCCAACTCTGCATTCTCTTTTTATTTAACACAAGAACTTTGGAAGCTGATACTTAGGCTAATCTTTGGGCACTGCTGGTACCAAGTGGAAAATACATGATCTTGTGATTTCAGCTTCACAGAGGTAAGGATTTCAGCAGCTCCGTGTTAGTGAACAACCCGTCACTGTTTTGCAGCGGAGATTGGCTGTGGCAGCCTTAGTGGCATCACATCTGATTAGCTGTGTGTCAGAGAACATGGCTTGAGCTTGAGTGAGAGAGCACTTGCTGCCAGCCCTGACTCGTCTCATTTCCCTGTTTACTTTTATCCATCACTACAAATGCTGAGGCTCCCCCCTGAACTAATTAAGTTTGCATGTGTTTAGACACATTGCCAAATAAGATTTAGCAAAGCAGAACTGAGCTACATCTCTTTTCCATTGGAACTGGAGCAGAGCTGTTACATTTTCTCTAAAAGAGGCACAGTAGCTTCTATGTGCAGTGTACCTAGAATGTATTCCTTGGTGTAGTTGGGTTATATTCTTAGAGTACACTGAAGGCTAGCTAACTAGTGTGCCGTTACTGTGTGCAGGATTAAGAGCTGTTTACTTTACAAGAGTTTGCAGACATCATGTTAGTTTAAATCCAGGTAGGGGAAGAAAGGCAAAGGCCAGCTCAAATAAGTCGCAAGAGTACCATTGTAGGGTTAGGTATGAAACACATGATTCCCAGTAAATGTCAGGAGAAGTAGGTGGTATGCATTCAAAAATCATGGGATGTGCTTCAAGGTAAACTCTGTTTCTCTGTAATTGACATTTGAGACAAACAGCCAACATCTATTTTGGTGCTTATCTTTTCAACTGTACTTATTCAGAATCTATTAAGAATCTGTGACACTTCTCCAATGCTGTACATCCTCTCTCTCTCTCTCGGTGTGTGAGAAATGAATTCCAAACTCTTATCTGCTGTTGTTTTAAGGATTTTATTTAGGACTCTCTTCTTTTAATGAAAGGAGAATAGCATACCTGAAATATTTTCTTATTTGTTTTTGTTATCCTTGGGTGGACCCAGGGATGTCTAGAGCATATACTTTTAAAGAAAGAACTGGTATAGAAGACATCATAAGGTACCTTAAATGCTGATGAGAGGGGTGCAACTGGGATTGGATTTTCTATGATGAGTGGAATGGTAGTGGTTTTTTGTTTGTTTGTATGTTTTGGTCTCTCAAACAGATCAGGTACTGGATATCTTAAAAGAGAGTGGAGGCAGGTGGTTTTAGAGCCAGCCAGGCATTTACTCTGGTAATGGTTCTCTCAAAGGGTGGCCCAGGGTTGAAAAGAGAAGACTAGAACAACTATGACTACCTTGATCTCTCTAAGGATTCTATCAATATTATCCTTCTTTGCTCTTGTGGTTGAGGGATAGGGTCTTACAGACTTTAACTTACAGAACAGGTAACAACTTTCGGAAATAGCAAATAATTATCAATTGTTAAGCTGTTATTTTTTCCCAAGTGTGAATTGGAAGTTAGATTCCTGGGATGGTATAGTGTTCTGTGCCATGCTTTGGAGGTGCTAGGGTGAACACATAGAGGAAGCATTGTAATGCTTTAGTGCAAAAATGGGGAGTCCCTGTCCCTTCAAAAATTTGGACTCCCAACTCCCATTATTCCTGGCCATGCCTGTTGGGGCTAATGGAAATTAGAGTCCTCCATCATCTAGGAGGGCATGCGTTCCCTACCCCCTGCCTTAGTGGAATGTTACTCTGAGGTTGGGAAATAGGTAGCCTGCCTGCTGCAGAATAAGATTATTTTTTATGACATCATAGTTTTATAGACTAACATTCTCTTCATTTATGATAATTATACATTCTCCTAGAACAGAAATCTTAAAGCGAATTCTGAATTCACCTGTTCCAGTTGATGGCCTTGCGGCCATATGTTGAACTAGCTCAAAGTTTCTACATGGTTTTCAAAGGAAGCTCTAGAGGCAGCACATTGAAGTAGTCCACACTAGTGTTTACCAATACATAATGGTAATAACTCCATTCAGTTAGGACTGTAGCTGATTTATCATCACATCGTCCTATGATACTTCAATGCTCCGATGTTCTTCATTAGGAGTTTTAAGAATCTGTCATGCTTCATCAAGAAATCAATCATTTGTCCTGGGCTAAGAGAGAGTGTGGTCAAGATGGCTGGGTCACATCTGTAAAGCTAGGTTTCAGGACCTTGGTCAGCAATCCTCAAGCTAGTGACTGAGTAGGTTACACCAGCTGAATCTGGCTGCACATGGCAGGCTTTTATAGTCTGGCAACCCAATTCTCTCTGGAGACCCTACCCTTTTGGGTGCTACTCTTGCCTGTTAAAGAGCCAGCCTCCTTTTCTTGGGAATGAAGATTGGAAAAGGGAGGAAATAGTTGGGGACTGCTTCCCAGAGTCTTTTTGTACACTAGAGTAATCTGAACCCCATTCCTCAGAGTTGGAAGGTAGTGTTAAACATGGGGTTCAAGACAGTGTGCCTCACTTCAAATTGACCAGAAAAGGGTTTTGATGGCTCTGTAGAGTTACTATCTCTGGAAGCTTCAGCTTTTGAGAGATGCCAGTCCTGGGCCATGACAGTGTCTAGGTATAGTTGAATATTCAGAGATGATCGGTGTTTTGGCAAGATGATATAATGAGCCCATCTGAGATAGTGAAATACTTTGTGGGAAAGCATTATGTGGGAGAGTCTGAGATTCCCACCTCTGGTGGCTCATAAGCTGGGATCAAAAACATTATGCTGATTCTGTATCCAGCCTTTGCATGGGTGGATCAACTGATTTCAGGCCTCCACTGATCAGCATGAATAGGTCTGGCAAAGGAGAGACAGTTGTTCCCATCCTGCTCAGTTTCTTTCCTTCCTTGTTAAGATGCAATTTCTTTAACGAGGAAAAAGCTCCTGAGTGGGAACATCACCCTTCTGAAGGCTTGTCCTGACAAAGGCATTTCACATCAACAGAGTCTCATGTCAACTTTGGCAAATATGAGTCACTCATTCTGAAACCTCCCCCCACTAAGGAAAAGAAAGAACCCCATGCACCAATGAGGAAATGAATCACACTCTACAGCCTGAATACATCATGACAGCAGTGGATCTAATGAGAGAGGGCCATTCATTCTGGGTGTAAAGTTTCTTCCATTGACATAGAAATGCTATTAATTAAAGAACAGGTACCTGAAGGTAAAGATAAGACACACTAGACATGCCAAGCTGGAATATATGAGTGGGGATTCAGACTTGTTAAGCCTGTGGAACCTTAGGTCTGAGAGCAAGTACTATAGAAAAGATACTTCTTTGGCTTTGTGCAAGAAGCTACTGGAGAATGAACAGCTGATGAACCAAGCTTGGAGTTGGGGTAATTTAGTGAGGGGCTTGCTGCAAAATGTAACGTTATGATCTTCTCAGTTCTTAAGTTCACTGAGTTGTGTACTCTTTGTTACACAAAAATGCAACATGCTTGTTTGAAAGGCCAGACAAAGGAATTGCCTAGAGCTCATGTACAATATAGGCTTGCCTCTGAGCACTTGTGCTCTCCAGTATCTCTGTGGCAAATTCTTCCCTGTTTCAATGGTATTGTTGGGGGGCTTGCTGCACTGACATTGCACTCTGTGCTTAAAGCAAAGCAACATCTTGTGAGTCATTCTTTTCTGACTTGTATATCTTGATGTATTGTACTGTTCCTAGAGGATACTCTAACAGAAGAAAGGCAGCCTGCTGAGCTCTATCATTATGATCCAGGAGCACCAGAAGTACAACACAGATGTCTCAACCTCGTTGTATATTGTGGAAATGGATACAAACCTTATTCAAATGATTATCTCTTTCAGGTCCTTTTCATGAGCTGGCAAGCAAGCCAAGAATTCTCTAGTTAGGCCATAGTTTCCTCTTATGTCTCATCTAAGAAACTGGTTAATAGGTTCTCCCTTCTGACCTCCCTCCCTCCCTTCCATATAGAAATCCCCTACATGTGAACCTTCAAGTTGCGAACTTTCAAAGATGCAAAAGTGCTTTTGTGTACTTTACAGTAATAATTGAGAGAGGAGAGTCCAGGAAGGTATAGCATAGGTCCTACCAACCTAACGGCAATGCCATATGGGGAAGAACCCATCAGACAAACAACATGGGTGCACTTCCACACTGCCATGTACCCAGAAGTATAACTTCTGGAAGTCCTCCAGTGACAGCCACAGAAGTTCTCCAGTGTCAATATAAACCTATTACGTATAATTGATATAATTATATGATTGTGTTAGTTGGGTACCTAGGCTAACTTTGTTGGACTTATAAATTGGACTTATGAACATACTCTTGGAATGGAACTCGTAGGGTACTTCCTGTATTTCCTTTTAAATATTTGTTTGTTTGTTTATTCAATTTTTTGCCACCCTACTAGCTATAGACTCTCTGGGTGGCTTACAATATATTAAAATTCAACAATGTAAAATAATACAAATATAATATAAAATTTGCTACAAACCCAATAATGATAACAATACAATCAGTAACTAAATTAACAGGATTAAAACCAAAATAAGAAAAATAGAATTAAATACAAAATACTATATACATATATAAAAACCCCAAAATAAAGCATTAACCATTAACATTAGAAATAAATATCAATCCTTTAAAATCATGTCCCATTGGCAGCAGCATAAAATAGCATTAATACCTAAAAATTCACCTATCAAAATAACCGCTAATCAGTTATGTCTTTAGTTGGTGCCTAAAAGCCAGAAGAGTCAGTGACAACTGGACCTCAAGAGCTATTGAATTCCAGAGTTGAGGTGCTATGCAGAAGAAGGCCCTCCTCCTTGCAAACTTTCCCCTCATCTTGTTAGGAGGAGGAATGCAGAGAAGGGCTTCTGATGAAGACCACAGTGGATGAGCTGGTACATATGGGGAATAGTGCTCTCTCAGATGTGTGTCTGAGCGAGAACCTTCAAGTCATTGTTACATGCCAACAAAGTTGTATCCAGTGTATAGTGACCATATGAATTAATGCCCTCCAGAATGTCAGTCCATTTCATACTTGGTCTTCCTTCTCTTCTTCTGCCTTCTTCTTCAACTTTCCCTACCATTATTGTCTTCTCCAGTAATTGTCTCCTTCTATGATGTGCCCGGAACTAAAATGGACAGGAATGGGTGAATTTAATTCAGATGACCATCAGGTATACTACTGCGGACAAGAATCCCTCAGAAGAAATGGAGTAGCCTTCATAGTCAATAAAATAGTAGGAAAAGCAGTACTGGGATACAATCTCCAAAATGACAGAATGATCTCAGTTTGAATCCAAAACAAACCATTCAACATCACAATAGTCCAAGTCTATGCCCCAGCCACTGGTGCTGAAGAGGCTGAAGTTGACTGGTTCTATGAAGGCCTACAATACCTTCTAGAATTAACACCAAAAAATGATATCCTTATCATCATGGGGGATTGGAATGCTAAAGTAGGAAGCCAAAAGATAACCGGAATAACAGGCAAGTTTGGCCTTGGAGTACAAAATGAAGCAGGGCACAGGCTGGTAGAATGTTGTCAAGAGAATACGATGGTCATAGCAAACACTCTTTTCCAACAACCCAAGAGACGACTCTACACATGGACATCACCAGACAGTCAACACAAAAATCAGATTGACCATGTGCTCTGTAGCCAAGGATGGGGAAGCTCTATACAGTCAGTAAAAACTAGACCAAGAGCTGACTGTGGCTCAGATCATGAGCATCTCGTTGCAAAATTTAGGCTTAAATTGAAGAAAGTAGGGAAAAGCACTAGGCCACTCAGGTATGACCTAAATCATATCCCTGATGAATATACAGTAGAGGTGACAAATAGTTTTAAGGAATTAGATCTGATAGACAGAGTGCCTGAAGAACTATGGACAGAGGTTTGCAACATTGTATAAGAGGCAACAACTAAAACCATCCCAAAGAAAAAGAAATGCAAGAAAGCAAAATGGCTGTCTGAGGAAGCTTTACAAATAGCTGAGGAAAGAAGGGAAGCGAAAGGCAAGGGAGAAAGAGAAAGATACACCCAACTGAATGCAGAATTCCAGAGAATAGCTAGAAGAGATAAGAATGCCTTCTTAAATGAACAGTGCAAAGAAATAGATGAAAACAGTAGAATAGGGAGGACCAGAGATCTCTTCAAGAAAATTGGAGATATGAAGGGAACATTTCATGCAAAGATGGGCATGATAAAGGACCAAAATGGCAGGGACCTAACAGAGGCAGAAGAGATTAAGAAGAGGTGGCAAGATTACACAGAAGAACTATACAAGAGTGGTCCGCCTGGCACCATCGTTATTTGTTTTTTGGCACCAGGCCAAGACCTTTTTATTTAAAAGTTATTTTAATTGTTAATTTATGAATTGTATTTATTGGGTGTTTATGTACATGCTGAGATGCTTCTGGTTTTTTAACTCTAATTATATAACTGTTTGTTTATGTTTATTTATTAATGTTGTAAGCTGCCCCAAGGCTTTTTGCGAATGGGGCGGCATAAAAATGGTATAAATAAATAAATGAGCTTAACGTCCCTGATAACCACAATGGGATGGTCACTGACCTCGAGCCAGACATCCTGGAATGTGAAGTCAAATGGGCCTTAGGAAGTCTGAGCAACAACAAAGCTAGTGGAGGTGATAGTACTCTAGCTGAACTATTCAAAATCTTAAAAGATGAGGCAGTAAAAGTGCTACACTCAATATGCCAGCAAATTTGGAAAACTCAACAGTGGCTGCAGGATTGGAAAAGGTCAGTTTACATTCCTATCCCAAAGAAGGGCAATGCCAAAGAATGTTCAAACTACCGCACCATTGCACTCATTTCACATGCTAGCAAAGTTATGCTCAAAATCCTACAAGCTAGGCTCCAGCAGTATGTGAACCAAGAACTACCAGAAGTACAGGCAGGATTTCGAAGAGGGAGAGGAACTAGGGATCAAATTGCCAGCATACACTGGATCATGGAGAAAGCTAGGGAGTTCCAGAAAAACATCTACTTCTGCATCATTGACTATGCTAAAGCCTTTGATTGTGTGGACCACAACAAATTGTGGCAAGTTCTTAAAGAGGTGGGAGTCAGACCATCTTATTTGTCTCTTGAGAAACCTATATGCGGGTCAAGAAGCAACAGTGAGAACTGGGCACGGAACCACTGATTGGTTCAAAATTGAGAAAGGAGTTCGGCAAGGCTGTATACTGTCACCCTGCTTATTCACTTATATTCAGAGCACATCATGAGAAAGGTGGGGCTAGATGAATCACAAGTTGGAATTAAGATTGCTGGGAGAAATATCAACAGTCTCAGATAAGCAGATGATACCACTCTAATGGCAGAAAGTGAAGAGAAACTAAGAGCCTCTTGATGTGGGTGAAGGAGGAGAGTGCAAAAGTTGGCTTGAAACTTAACATTAAGAAAACTAAGATCATGGCATCCGGTCCTTTCACTTCCTGGCAAATAGATGGGGAAGAAATGGAGGTAGTGACAGATTTTATTTTCCTGGGCTCTAAGATCACCGCAGACGGGGACTGCAGCCAAGAAATTAAAAGACACTTGCTCCTGGGGAGGAAAGCTATGGCAAATCTAGACAGCATACTAAAAAGCAGAGACATCATCCTGCCAACAAAAGTGCGTATAGTCAAGGCTATGGTTTTCCCAGTTGCAATGTATGGCTGTGAAAGCTGGACCATAAGGAAGGCTGAGCACCGAAGGATTGAGGCCTTTGAATTGTGGTGCTGGAGGAGACTCCTGCGAGTCCCCTGGACCACAAGGCGATCAAACCGGTCAGTCCTAGAGGAGATCAACCCTGACTGCTCTTTAGAAGGTCAGATACTGAAGATGAAACTCAAATACTTTGGCCACCTAATGAGAAGGAAGGACTCTCTGGAGAAGAGCCTAATGCTGGGAACAACAGATAGCAAAAGAAGAAGGGGACGGCAGAGGATGAGGTGGCTAGATGGAGTCACTGAAGCAGTCGGTGTGAGCTTGAGTGGACTTTGGGGAATGGTGGAGGACAGGAAGGCCTGGAGGAATGTTGTCCATGGGGTTGCGATGGATCAGACATGACTTTGCGACTAACAACAACAACATCATGATGTGCCCAAAGTATGACAGCTTCAGTTACATCAATTTTGCTTCCAAAGAAAGTACTGGCTTGATTTGATCCAGGGTCCAGGATATTCACAAAGCTCTCCCCCAGCACCATGTTTCAAAAACATCAATATTCTTGATGTCAGCTTTCTTCACTGTCCAGCTATCACAGCCACACATAGTGATGGGAAATACAATTGTGTGGATGATCTTAGTCTTGATATCCAGTGAAGTGTCCTTATCCTTTTGGAATTCCTTCATCGCTGCCCTTCCTTGTCTTGGTTGCCTTTAATTCCTTGGCTGTAGTCTCCATTTGAATTGATTGAGTCAAGGTTTACAAAACTTTCTCAGTCTCAGTTCCTTCATTGTTGACCTTAGTGTTGTATTGTTCTGTTCTATAGCCATGATGTTTGTTTTCTTAATGTGCAGCTTTAGCTCTGCTTTGGACTTTCTTCTTTCCCTGCTGAAGAATAATTTCAATTCATTGCACTTTCAGCCAGAGATACAGTATCATCTACATATCTTAAAATATCGATGCATCTTCTTTGCATTTTGACTCCTCCTTCCTTTGAACCTAATCCAGGCTACCTAATGCTCAGTGTGTTGAGTCGGAACAGAAAATGGAGATTTGATAGACCTTTGTCTGACAGCTTTGCTTATGGGAAACCCTTCTATGTGTCTGTAATCTGTACCAAGAGTAGTACCTTGTCCATAATACAGGTACTGCATCAGGATAATCAAACACACTCTCATTTCCTTCAGGACCATTCATAGCTTTTTGTGATGCTCATGGTCAAAGGTTTTGCTGTAGTCTGTAAAACATATAATGATCATCTTCTGCAGTTTGGCCCTGTGCTTGTTTTAATGCTCTTTTTCAGCTTGACTTTGAGTTTTGTCATGAATTGTTCATGGTCAGTACTGTAATCTACTCCTTGGTCTTGTCTTGGCAGTGAGAATACATGGCCTCCTTCTTCCTCTCTAATTATGTGGTCTGTCTAATTTTTATACTGGCCACATTGTGATATCAATGTGTTCTTCTCCTTCAGCACCTGTTGTTGATGTATAGATGTGAATGATGTTTATGTTGTTATGGTTTTCACAAATTTTGACTGATGTTATATGTTCATACTTTGCATTATAGCCCTTCCTGCCTATGCAGCATCTTGTCACAGTATCACCATCACAGTTTCTTCTGAGTTTGTTATTTCTAGAGTAATACACTTTGTGTTTGACTCACTGAAAATATCTCATTCCAGTTTTGTTCAGTTTGCTCATACCAAATAGTGTGATGATTAACTGTTTCATTTTTTAATGATTTTTTTCTTTATAATTTCGAGTTTGCCTTGATTCATTTTTCTCATGTTCCGTGTTCGGTTGTATATATTTTTCAGCACTGGACTTTCCTTTCACTTCTGTGCAGTTTACCCACTTCACTTCCATAATCAGGACTTTTTCTGTATTAACTCTCCAGGATTAAAAATATTAAAATCTGCATTGCGTTTTTTTCATATAATACTTCAGTGAAGGCCAAGCAAAATCTGCCTTTATTGTATACGAACTGCCAACACCTTCAGTGGAAAACATCAAACTATCTACTGTACATCTAATGAAAGATGATATGGAAATATATACAGACATGGGTGGTAATATTAAATAGATTATTAAAATATAAGGTATTACATGCAAATATTACCGTTCAAGTAGTCAATATGAATATGCATTGGTTTTACTGTCATGAACTGCTTGGTTCTTTTCCACATAGGTAAAAAATTATAATGCACTTGTGTAGTTGCTGTAATTGTAACACTCAGAAGCCACAGTGCAGACAAGACTATAAAGTTGATATGTAGAACCCTGGTTTCTAGTTTTGTTGGTGGTGATTTGACAAGTGCTGGTACCCCCCCTTCCCATGTTTTCATGAGAAAACAGGTGTTCATGTTTGTTACTGTTTGGGGGGCTTGTTGGCTATTATATGAAGATGTTCCTCTAATCATTGCCAACCTTGTTTTTGAAACACCGTGTAAAGTCCAAGCATGTTTTATATCAGACCTTGGAAAGAAACTTTGTGACAAGTGGTATTTAGAAGCACCAATAGCTGGAATTGCAATGTTAAGCTCTCTGTAGATAGTTCTTTAATGTTCTCAATGTACTTCACTGTAGCTTGAGTAGCTCACAATCCATAAAGTTCATTGATTTCCCATCATCCCTACCACTATTCATGTATCAACTCTCCTCAGCTTTTTGATGATCTCATGAGCATTTGCTGCATGACCATATCTGTCCATACTCCAGACTGCATTTTGTTCTAATGACTTCCTAGGATTGTGTTCTCTTCCTCTCTATACCTTTCTCTTAACTTCTAGCATTTGCTGAATGTATAGTCTTATACATTTGTTGCAATTATTGTGACCACCAGCACTTGACAAAATGGAAGCATTAATTCAACACTCTGCAGATGTAGTTCCCAGGTTCCAGATAAGGCCCATATTAATGCCTTTCTGCTTGTGTTAGTGGCATATCAACCATTGGAAGGCAACTAATCCAATTTCGTCCACTGTTAGATTTCTTTAGTGCTTTTAAGCCTTTTGGGAAAGATTTGTAAACCTACAGGAAAATTCATCTGCTCCACTGGAGTTTCTTTATAACAGGCTTTTCACTTACTGGGCATCAGCCTGCAGTGCCTCATTGGTTTTATTTTTATTTTATTTTATTTAAAACTTTTGTATGCCATCCCTTATGCATGCCTTCTCAGGGCAGCTTACAGTCATTAAAACAACCACAATAAAACAACAATCTTAACATAATAATTAACAATTAACCAAATAATGCAAGTTAAATTAAAATTATTTAAATAAAAGCTACTGTTAAACATTAAAATTAGTTTTTAAAATAACAATTGAATAAAAAGGTTTTAACCTGGTGCCAAAAAGAATATAAACTCGGCGCCAGGCAAATCTCTCTGGGGAGCACATTCCACTCAGAGAATTCCATTGGATTCACTGGTCTTTGATGTCATACGTGAGGTGAAGATCACATATGTTCTGTAGTGCTTCCCAGCTTTGTAATATTATACTGTTTTGTACTGTCTTTCCATTATTAGTGTTCTTGATACCAATAAGGTTTAGCAAGATTCAGGATAGATAAAAGGAAGTATTTCTTCAGACAGCTCATAGGTAAACTATGAAATTCACTGCTGTGGGAAGTAGAGTTGACCATCAATTTGGATGGCTTTATAAAAGGGGATAGGACAAATTCAGGGAGGGAAAAATTATGAAGGGCTACTAGCCTCGGTGGCTATGTGCTATCTTTGTTAGCAGAAGCGGTATGCCTGCATGCCCCAGTTGCAGGTGAAATTCTTGTACCCACCCTGCTTGAGCAGTCCTGTTTTCAGCTGGTTTATCACCATGTTAATGGAGTGCTGGACTGGATGGACCTTGTGGTCTGATCCAACAAGGCCCTTTGTATATCCTTATGTCCCTGTGTTCTAATTGGCCATGTACAGCGTGTGAGTATGGTTTTACTGTCATTATATGACCCATAATATTGCCCACACACAGAGCTTTCAGGACTTCCTTAGTATGAGGTCTACTCATAACATTCTCAATGGCTTCCAAATAGGAAGGTAAAATCCTTGAAGAGGATGTAAGATGGGAACTTATAACCAGAATTGCTTTTATCTGCAGACTCTGATGGAAAGTAATAATAAATATATCCACACACGATATGAATCTACACAAATATGAAAGTTGGTATGGCTTACATGAATTGAGTCTAGTTGGGTTTAAGTCAATCATTTGGAACTTCAAGATGGAACATAGATGAAGTTGGGAACCTGTACTCTTATGTCTTCTCCTGTTCCCTATTGTTGTGCCTCTTGTGCCTTTTTCTCCAAAGAACCACACAACTTTAATAATCACCAAGAAAACTGTCACAAGTAATACAACATTCACCATCCTTTGTTTTAAAATTTATTGAAATGTTAAAGCAGAAATTATAGCTACGTTAGTAACATGTTCATTATCAATATTTTGTGTCTTAAGTTAACAAAATAAAATGTATGGAAATAAAAAGTAGAACAGATATACATGTGAAACAGCCCTTTCCCAGGAAGAAAGGTCTAGACTTTTCATTTTTGACCTTTGCACAGATAAAAATGATCAAAAATGGAAAGGATGTTTGGGTGGAATTGGTTTATAGTCTACTTCTATATCTGCTAGACTGTATCTGATGATTTTTGTGTAGGCAAGGCCTAACTAATTCATTTCTTTCCAGGAAACTACTGGCTCAGAAATTTTATTTTGATAAGTAAGTGGTAAAAAGCAAGTGCTTGTTTTCTAATATGGTGATAAAACATTCTGGAATGGCTTGAAATGTTTATAGCTCTTGGTGCATTTCTTGGGATGCACATTAGTGCATCTTTAGCAGTGAATTATATCATTGCTTAATTTGATTTTACCATTTCGAATATTTCCTTGTCCAAGTTTTATAAGAAGAGTTGATTGTGTTATGTTCAGAATAGAGCAAGAATATTTGGGAGGGTAGATGCTTTCTTTAGCAGACTCAGGGAATGAGCCATTCCACTTCCATAGTGCAAAGTTCTCAGGATTCCATGCAATGTTCTTTGCTGACCAAAGTCCAACATTAGTCTATAAGCTAGGCAGAAGCTGACTATATAGTGTGGTTTGGATTCTATTTCCATCATGAAAATGATTGTGGCTCTCTGGCTTTTTAGAAATTGTAGTACAGAACTGACCATTCCAAGTACTGATATTACAAGTAAAGGACATAGCTCAGGAATCAAGAAATCTACATTTTAAAATGAGCAAGGCAGCTGCAATCAGAACATGTAAATTTGTTCCTCTGAATGGCAATAGGTTCAAATTTCAAATTACTTTTCATGCCTAGTTCTACATGAAGAATTTGTCCTAGTTTCTCTATTGTGACAGTTACTGAAATAGGGAATCATGTTTAAGACAGGGTAATGGGCATTCTGCAATGAAGACAGCATTTTGTTTGAGTGCGGAATTCCCCATCCTAGGGATCCTAGCAATGAATGTATTAATATCTAGTATGATTTTATCTATTTTGAAAAAAATAGCATTGTCTGAGACTCAGATTATGGGACTGGTGGCTGGAATACATTTTCTCCCTTCCTTCTCTCCTTCCTTCCTATTATATCTCCTTTCAGATATGTCTGTTGTTGTCATCATCATTGTCGTTGAGTGTCATTAAATTGTCTCCAATTATGGTGATGCTATGAATTAACACCCTCTAAAATATCAATTCATGTCATGGTTGATTTTCCTCCTCTTCTGCTTCTTCTTCAACTTTCCCTGGCATTTTTGTCTTCTCCAGTGATTCAGTGATCCATGGTGTGCCCAAAGTACAACAGCTTCAGTTACATCAATTTTGCTTCAAGGAGAGTACTGACTTGATTTGATCCAGGAGCCACTTGTTTGCCTTTCTGTGATTCCAGGATATTAACAAAGCTCTCCCCCAGCACCATGATTCAAATACATCAATATTCTTGATGTCAGCTTTCTTCACTGTCCAGCTTTCACAGCTACACATAGTGATGGGAAATGCAATTGTATGGATGATCTTGGTTTTCATCTCCAGTGAAGTTTCCTTATCCTTTTGGAATTCCTTTATTGCTTCCCTTCATAGTCTCGGTTGCCTTTAATTCCTTGACTGCAGTCTTCATATGAACTGATGATTAAGTCAAGGTTTACAAAACTTTCTCAGTTCCTTCTTTGTTGACCTTAATCTTCTGTAGCCATGAAGTTTGTTTTCTTAATGTGCAGCTTTAGCTCTACTTTGCACCTTCTTCTTTCCCTTCAGAGGAATAATTTTAATTCATTGCACTTTCAGCCAGGATTACAATATCATCTACATATCTTAAAATATCGATGCATCTTCTTTGCATTTTGACTCCTCCTTCCTTTGAACCTAATCCAGGCTTCCTAATATTGAGTTTGAATGGAAAACGGAGCTATGATACACCCTTGTCTGACAGCTTTGCTTATGGGAAACCCTTCTATGTATCTATAATCTGCCCCAAGAGTAGCATCTTGTCCACAATGCAGGTACCTCATCAGACCATCAAATGTGGAGGCACTTCCATTTCCTTCAGGACCATTCATAGCTTTTTGTGATGCACATGTTCAAAGGCTTTGCTATAGTCTATAAAAGCATAGACTGATAATCTTCTGATATTTTCTGGTGCACTCTGGTAACCAGCATATATTTGCAATATGATCTTGAGAGCTTCTTCCTTTTCGGAATGCACTTGAATGTCAGATATTCCTTGTTCCATATACAACTTCAATTTTTTCTTCTGGTATCCTTTCTACTACATTTGCTTCATTCTTTCTATATGCTTTCAGAACAGCTTTTATGTCACTTTCTAATATTGCACGGTCTTCCTCATAGGATTCTTTATCAAAGAAATCTATCATCCTTTCCTTTCTAACATATAAATCTTTTGTATAGTATTTCCTCCTCCTCTGTGTTTTCTGGTCATGTAGTTAAGTTTTCCTAATGTAAGTTGAAAGTTTGCTTTGATTCCTTGGATATTCTGAAAGAGATTTTCTGTTTTTCCTCTTTTGTTTCTCTCTTCTCCTTCTTAAACTGCCCATTGTAACAGGTCTTTTTGAGATAGTCACTGACAAGTTGTATTCAAGATTCTGATGCTATTTCTTTCACCTCCTATATTTGCTTCTTGTCTGTCCTTAGCAATTGTGAATGTTTCTTTTGTCACCCATCTAGGGTTTTTCTTTTCCTTTGCTTCAGGAATTGTCTTTTTGTATTTTTCCCTAACAATATCTCTGGTTTCAGTGCACGGTTCATCTCTGGTGATGGTCAGTTGAGTTAAGTAATGTAAATCTGCTTTTATGTGGTCTTTAGATTTTTTTAAGAATGTTATTTAATTTGTAGTTTGGCCTTGTGCTTGTGTTAATGCTCTTTTTCAGCTTGACTCTGATTTTTGTCATTAATTGCTCATCATTGGTACCGTGATCTGTTCCGCTTTTGTTTTGGCAGTGAAAATACTGTGTCTCCATCTTCCTCTCTAATTATTCACTGACAGGCTCCTCCCTCCTGAATCTGTTCAATAATGTACTTGTCTTTAGATGTTTCTCAGTAGCTGGTTGAGTTCTTTCTGATCCGGAATTCTCATATTCTGGCATTATTTCTTGTTTCATTTTAGATTGTTTCATCATAGTGTTTACAAGGTGCAAATACTGAGAAGTGGTTTGGCCTTGCCATCTTCTGTTCAGTACTAACTGGAGTTAGCTGGAGAGTCACTGCCATTGTCTGTGAAAGATGAGCTGCCAGTGTTGCCTTCAAGTACTGCTGCTACCCAGTAGCTGCCATACAGGGGTTTCTCCGCTCCCATCAGTACTAAAATATCCATTCTGCTGATGTGAGTGTTCCTCCTGAAGTTAGTGGATGCATCCTAGTGGTATTTCAGCTTTGACCAATCTGCCTCAAGTGACTCTGCTGGGGGTCCAGCCCAGTGAGAGGGTCTTGCCTCTTTTGGGCATTGCTCTCAGCCTCTCTGACACTCTCAAACCCCCTTACCATGTTAAAGTGTACATTCAAGGGGGGGCACTGTTTGTGTCAACATTTTGTGGGTGAAAACTATAATAAGATGGTTTCTAGACCTTATGGCATGACACTACATTGGTAATGATGGTGATGTCTCAGAAGTCATCTATCAGACTTAACCATGTAAAGTATGCAAAGGTATTTATTGTTCCATTGAATGTATGGTGAAAGGGAGAAGGTTTGCAATAATGAAAATCACTGAATTGAGGCTGCACTTGACCTCTTGATGGAAATGTCACATGCTGAGTATAGGTCTAATGGAAACCAATATTTCTCTGAGCCAATACATGATGTTTATGAAGGACTGGAATGTAGTTTTGTTCACGGCATTTAAACATGCCATTGTTGTTTAGGCTTGCTCATGAGTAGGGTGGTAAACCATAGTGTAGGAAAAGCATATTAAATTTCTTTACTGCTGAACTGGCAATTGTCCTTGTTGCAGTTTGCAGTCGTAAAAGTTCAAAACAACAATAAGGTTTTCAGTAGGGAGTGAGGTATATGTGGCTCCTGTTCCAGATATACAAGGATTCCTTGCTTCATAGTCTTTAGGAGACACACTGTACAACTTTTCAAGCAGAAAATGCTGCTACATTGTATACCACACCATGAAATCAGAATCAGGTTGATGATGCTATGGAATGTAAATGTTGGGGCCATGTTTCCTGGATTCTGTTGTAGCCATGGATTGGTCTAGTACTCTTCCCCAGATCTTGCTTACTTGAAGCCAGTGGGAATTTAAGCTGGTTTCATAAGCTAGGTATTTATCTTTCCTAGACTTGTTGCCTGTATAGCAGATTTAATGGTTCTGCATTTTTAGCTACTCCTTTTTCTGTTTGCCATTTCTTGCTTTATCTAAGAATAGATGGTTATATGTGGAATACTCTACCTCACTCTAGTTTTGAGGAATTGCTTTTGGGGGTGAGATGCTTGTAACAAAATCATTCCTGTAGTGATTACCTTGCTATAGATGGCAAACTTCAGCTTGTCTAATCTTCCATATACAAAGGGTAAGAGCCTCATCCTTACAACTGAAAGGGCTGGTGATATGTTAGCTGAAAACATAATGAACTATGACAGAGTCTAAGTTGAGAAAACATGGTGGTGCCTGCTGTTTGGAAATGAAGACTGTGGGACTGGAGACAGAGTATTGCAAGAGAAAGTAAAACGCTACAGAAGGGGAAAAATCAAACCAGGGAAACAGAAACCCACAATTAACCATTTGGGGTATTTCATTAAAATCATTGGGGTGGGGGGGCGGTTAACCTATTTATTTCCATGTAGTTGAGACTGAAGTATTCAAAGACCAGTAGTGGTTATATTGCAAGGTTGTATAGCTTTGCAAATAAGGCTATGCATCATACTACCTGAGAAATAAGTACTATAAGTCACATCAGCTATCTCTTCTGAGAAACATGACAAAATACCATCCCACTTAACTCAGATATTTATTTAGCCAGTAGTAGTACCTCACTACCCCATGAAGAGGATAAAACTTCATTGCATTTCTAATTGTCTTTGCCTGGAGGAGCAGAGAATTTACAAAAGTCCCCTACCTGGAAGAGAGTGCCCTCACAGGAGATAGGGTTAGTATAAGCTCATGCTGAGTTTGTTTGTTCCTAGTAGTAACATACCTCACAATACCATAAGAGTCACCAAGTGGGGTTTTGTGGGTTGTAGTATTCAGGAGAGTATTATTTTGTACAGTTTATTTAATTCTTTTAATGTTCCATGTGATGACTGAGAAAATCAAGAAATAGGAAGTCAGCCGATATAAAGATTTTTGCATGGATTTGTCATCAGTTTTGTAACTGATGATTAATGAACTGTATTTATATTTGCATAGTACCAAATATTTACACAGAACCATTTGTCAGGATATTGAAGGCCTTTCCTAGCCTGATAATGTCTTAATATTACGAATGGGGAAACATAGTTACTTAGCATATGTGACATACTAGTGTTTGTGCACCTCCAACCCTGTGTGATAGAAAGGCTGAAAAATATTCTTTGTCTATATTCCTCAGAGGTAGGTTGCCACTATCAACAAATTCTTAATAATTTAAGGAATATTAACATTTAATAAATCATATCCTCTATATAGGGAAGCAGAAGCTCCTTTTTCAGAGTTTCCTTTCAATTACTCAACAATTAGGCTCAACAAGCAGTCCAGCATACCAGCCATCAGACTAGGTAAGATGGTCAAATCAAGTCAAATCAAATCCAGTTTCCAGGAGAATATGCTTATTAAAGAACCAAGCAGAGATTATTTCAGAAATAGTTGATTTTAAAAAATGTAATGAAATGAAATCTCAGACTAGCTTACTGACAATAACTTTAAAGGATCATAAGAGTAGCTGACCAAAGTATTTTACAGGCAGCAGAGGTCCATCTGGAAGAATGGAAAAGAGTGGGAAAAAAATCCTTTTCCCTTATCAACCATCTGAAGATAAAGAAAAGATTTCATAATCACAGGTATTTCTATGGGGACTGGATAACTTCCAGGGAGCTAAATTTTAATGACCAATCAATAGCCCGAGAAGATCTAATTGTACATTATCCAGGTGATTTCTGCATTACCTACTTACTTGCAAATGGCCTTCAAGTTCAGATTTGGCATTTGGGGCAGTCTTGTCATGAATGGCATGTTCTTTCTTCAAACCTATTTCCAGAAAAGGGAATATGGGGGAGGTTGGATTCAGTACAACATAGAATTGCACTGTATAACTTTCGGAGTGGGATGAATTGCTTACTTGCTGAAGCTTCCTGGAAAATAATAGGAAAGAGTACCTACTTTTTGGGCTATTCGATGCTGCTTTGTATAAAATGGACAGGTTTATTTGCTGAAAAATCATGCAGGAGAATATTTCAAGAAATGCAGACTGTCTAAGAAAGTATGTAATCCGGTGAATCCTTCAAGAGCTATAAAAGGAGGTTCCTAATTGATATTTGGTGTATGGACTTAGGTTAGGCATATGATCCTGAAGTTCATTCTCTTCATCCCAGAGATTTCAGCTCTTCAATGCAGCATCAAACATTTTGGAGCTCCCATTTTTGCCAGGCTGGGCCACAGTAAAATTTAATGAAACTGCAATATTCTGTTAAGCTGTTGGAGGAAGGCAAAGATGAACCTTGATCAATACAAACTGAAACTTCAGTTTCATTGTCAGTATATTGATCCCTGCTGGCTGTAGGCCTCTCCACCAAGAAGCTTTACTAGACTGGATCAAGATTGTTAGAGACAACAGTTTCTGAAGCTTAAAGAGAGTAAGAGGCAATTCCTACTTGGTCTTCAGGGGGAGCAAGCAAAATGGACATAGGTTTTCTGAACAGTGTAGTTTGCCATATCCATACTTCCTTTGCTCTTGGGATACCTTAGTTCCAGGGCACTTGTGCTAGGTCTATACATTTAGAGGCTGTCAGAACCATGAAAATGTGGGATCCAGGATCTACTTCCCTCTCAGTTTGCACATTGACATGAGAACAAGGAATCCTCTTGAATTGCTGCATCATGTTGTAATCTCATTAGTTTCTGAATCAGATTAAAGAGACTACCATTATGTTTTCTGGAATATTTAACTTAAATTTCCTAATCTTTAATTACGTCCACACATAACTTAGTAGCCATTGCAAAGATCCTTGAATGGAAGTGGCTTCTCGGGATTCTTCCAGGTTGCTTATTATGGGATAACTAAATTTTTACCACTAAGGCTTAAAAGTTCTCCAAATTGCTCTAATTGCAGGTCCCTCTTTTAACCTGTAATTCAGCTAAGGCAGAGGAACATGGGTTATAGCCTGTGCAGTGTGGATTCCAGTTGCTGAAGGGTTATGGTCACCATTCTACGCAGAGATAAAGGTGGTTTGAAAGTTGTATTGTATTGTAATGAAGCTCAGTCTCATCTGGCTGTATTTATAATGTATGTCATAGCAGGTGCCAAAATTGCTGACATTCCTCAGAGGGTCAAGCAAGCAATATAAATAGGTGGGGAAAGGATGATTACTTTTGACTGACAGACCAATTTGAAGTATCAAAATCATGGCCAGAAGGTGGATGGATGGAACCAGTATATAGAAAGATCTTCGTGGTCTCTGTACCTGTGTGGGGCCTGTTGCCGGGAAGATTTTCTTAGCTAGATTTGTTCTGCTGTATATAGGAGGGGCTCCCGCCATTTTCCCCAGTTCTTTTCCAACTGCCGTTTTGGGTGCTTCAGATCTTTTCCTAGTGTTTTTTCTTGCTACCTCACAACTACCTTCTAGAATCTTCTGTTGATCTCTTTGTTCTTTAACTTGTTCTGTTCACTTCATCTCCTCACCCTTTCCCCCTACCTTTATCCAACACCTCCTCCATTAATGATAGAAGTCTCTCTAAAAATAATGCCAAAATAAAAGCCCCATCTACTTGTGTTTCCAGCAGTGGGGATCCCCAAGCTACCACAGCTGTTCCTGCGGCGCTTCTAGCATTGGTTCCTGTGTTCATTCCTGTGCTGCTCTTTCCCCAGCTCCCTTACAAGCTCCTGTGGTTGCCCTGGCAGAGTCAGCAGCAATGCATTTTTCTTTTGCATTTTTCTGCAATGGGCCAGAAAAGACTCTGAAGCCCCAAAACTCTGATGGACCCATTCTCTATGCTGCTGCACCTAGTCTCATGCTAACTGTTGTGACAATTTATGCACCAGTTCCTCCTGACCGTGCTCTGCCACTGCAGCCTCCATTGCCAGCAGGAGAGTTGTCTATATTAGATGCCACCTCCACCATCACAGTATTTCTGGGACTGCCGATTCAGAGGAGGCCCTGTCAACCAGTGGTTCCTGCATTGGGGGCCCCAGTCCTACTGCTCAGGAAAAAACTGAGGGAGGCCTTGTCGACCTGTGGCCCTTGCTGTGGGGACTACCAGCTAGAGGAACTGAGGGTTCCATTTTCAAAAAGTTCTTGTGCTGGTTCCTGTGCTGCTGCTGTCTGCTGCTCTTCAGCTGCCTACCCTCCCCCAACAGCCTTCCTTGCCAACTGGAGATTTGTTGCTTTCAGAGCCAGATGACCATGTCTTGGCCTCAGACTCACCACTGTTCCTCAAGGAGGTATTAACATCATTTCAGGTACAGGATCCCCCTCCAAACACCTAGGAAGGTTTTTTCCAAACAGGTCCTCTGGATGGCAGTGTCACTTGGATGGATTCACAGAAGACATTGTGCTGTTGACCATCCCATTCCTTCCATGCAAGTTTCATGGACAGAAGTGGTACAGTGACAACCAACATCCAACTGGTTGGAAAGCCTGTACTGGGTCCAGGAGTGCAGTATCCTTTCCCTTCTGCAGCAATCCACAATCATAGTGGAGTGAGCCTCTCAGGAGGTTCGCAGCCATATCAAGGAGCTGCCCTTTAATGACAAAGGCCTCTTCAGTACCTGCATCAACAAGTAATTAGTGCAGAAGAGGAGACTGGACACTGAAAGGCAATGCTGCTGACCACTGCAGCCTGCCAGTCCCGCTCCAGCTGTGTGGACCTGGTTTGAAGGAAGTCACCAGTCCATACCCAGCAGTACCACCCATGCCTGTTCCTGTGATGGTCCTATGCTGAAGCCAGCAGTGTCCTGCTTACAGTTCCGTGTACTCAACATTGCTCTCTCACATGCTGGCAGAGGAAGTAGCTGTGACGTCCTCAAGGGAACACTCTGGCCTATTCCTTTATCCAATCTCTGCTTTGTATTCTACTCTCAGTACCCTATGGAACCAAAGAAGGATGGTAGCATCCCTCATACGAAGTTCTGCATGGTTTGCCTCAGACTCCCAAGTTGAACCCAGGACGATTGTGCAGTGGGTGCAGCAGCTCCTCATGCTCATGGCAGCAATGGATGTGGTTGTTCCATTTGCCAGGCTATGAATGTGGCCACTGCAGCTCTGGTTTGTGTGCGCTCACCGGTCCCAGCGCAATTCAGCCTGAAGCATTTGGTGCTTCTGTATTCAGTTCAGGCAGTTCCACCTCCAACTCACCTGGTGGACCTGCTGACACAACTTAGCAGAGGGAGTTGCCTTCATGCTGAAGGAGCTGGATGTGACCCTGACATCAGATGTAGACTCATAGAATAGTAGTGTTAGAAGCTGCCAAGAAGAGCACCAGGTCCAATCCCCTGCTGATGCAGGACACCAATTTACACCATCCCACTCAGATACTAGTTTGTTTCTGAATGTCCTTTATGTGTGAGAGTCTCTTGTGTGTTTGTCACAAGCTCTCTAGGCAGATGGTGCCCAGGCTGGGGAAGGCATTGTGCCCTCAGCAGGACCCATGTAGTCTGGATGGATTGGGACTGGAGAATGCATATAAGCTACTTTGCAATCCCCTTAGTCCAGAAGGTGCTGATTGTGTTCCACCTCCATCTCAAAGACAAACAGGCTCAGGTGGCTATGGGCAACAGTAAGATGGTGTACTACCTGAACATGCAATGTGGCATGCTATTTGCATCATGGACACATCTTGCTTTGCAAATCTGGGACTGGTGCCTCAGGACTGGTATTGCCATTGTAGTCATTCACTTGGTCAGTACCATCAATGTCATGGTAGAACAGGAGGACCGAGGAGATCCACAAATGAGAGCTGTATTCAGAAGCCTGATGCAGCTTCCTGAAACTTTGGTGGACCCCTTTGTTGAAAGCACCACCTTCTGCTCCTGAACTGGGCTTGGCCAGGGATCAGTGGGAGACTCATTCCTTTTCTGCTGGGCAGGAACCATGTTATGTCTGTTTTCATTATTCCCACTAATCAACAGGCGGCTGGCAAAGGTCTGGCGAAAAGGCACATCCTGCATCCTCATTATGCCATGGTGGCCCTAACAGGCATGGTTTGCCCACCTCCACCCATCCAACCACAATTTCATCTGACTCTCTCTGAGACAAGATATCATCTCTTAGACCAAGCAACATTGCATGGGGGATTGGCTTGTAGACCAGAACCTCCTCATCCATCCCAGAGATAGGTGACCCTAGATGCAGCCATGCAACTGAACATGGGGAGTTCCTACATGGATCTTGCTCTCTCTCCCTCCCCCTCCCCCCAGCTTCTTCTACCCACTGCACTCCAGAGACTTGTGACTTGCAACCGTTTTCTTGCAAGGCATATCTGGTGGTAATCTCATTGTTACTTGGGACAGTCAACAGATTTTCTTAGTATTCTTGCTTCTGCTGTCCCATCAGTTCATGGGAGGTCTGCGTAAATTGGCCCTGCACTCCTGTTTCTTTATGCCGGGATAGAGCCTCTTGGTCGTGCAGGTTTTTATACAGCTTGATTTGAGCCATTGGCCACCATGGATTTATATGTCCACTCATGCAAGGTTGCCTTATTTGGTGCTAATCACTTTGGCCAGGATGGCAAGTGACCATCACACTTTGCACTTTGTCCTACCATTCCTTTCTTTCTTATAGACATGGTAGTTCTGCAGCCTTACCAGATGTTCCTACTGAATGTCATGCTGCCGTTCCACTTGAACCAGGTCATCATTTTGCCAGCGTTCTTCCCAATTCCATCCAGTACTGTATACCTGGATGTGTGCAAAGCATTGGCATTCTGCCAGCCCCATATGAAATCCTTCCACTGGTCCCAAGGACTTTTTGTTGCCTATAGTGGACAATCCAGAGCTGAGCTGATCAGTCCTCAGTGGGTTGCACACTGAGTCATTGAGACCATCAAGCTGGCCTACAGCTCCTTGAGTGACCGAAGGATGCATTCTACCAGGCAATGGCAACATCGACAGTGCTGCACACTGGCATCCCTCCGTAGCTTCTTTGCAGAGCAGGGAGGTGGTTTCCTGGTCGACCTTCACCTAGCACTGCCAGCTCAATGTCTGCACCAGGTAGAATTACTCTTTTGGCCAAGTACTGCTCTCACTAGTCCTCCACTGACAACACCTGCCCTTCTCTGTTTTGAACTAAGCTCGCTAGTTGCCCATATCTGTGGGGCACAGAGACCACAAAGAAGAAATTAAGGATGCTTACTTGTAATTGATGTTCTTTGAATGGTTATCTGTGCATTCACACAACCCAGCAACTGACCCCATGTCACTGTTGACAGCCTTAGTTCTTTCCTGCAATACTTGTACTGAATGGTGCAGGTCAGGCTGTAACCAGCTGTTCCTCTCCAGTTCCAAGGTCAAAACATCGGTCTCATGAGAACTGGGGAAAATGGCAGGCTCCTTGCCTATATATGAAGGAAGGGTGGGGCTCCCGCCGGAATGAGTTTAGCTTCCTGACAACAGGCCCCACACAGAGTACATATATGTGAACTCATAGATGACTACTCAGCGAACATCAGTTAGGTAAACAACCTTATTTTCTTGGGATGTCAGTGGCATGAGGGCAAAATATCTGGTGTGCAACCAGGCTGTATAGTCCAGGTGATGACACAGAGAGAGTGAGAGCGAGAGTGCGCATGCAGCAGGGCTGCTAATGTCTCTTTGCACTATGAAATCCTAATTTAGGAGATGATTCATAATGCTGCAATACAGCTCACAAGGCCAGACTCAAGAAATATAACACATTGTCAAGGTGTATAGATTAGCATATTTGCAGGCTGGGACAGCATGGATTTCGCAGTAGTTTTGCCACGCTTGGAAAGAGCAGTTGAATAGCAAGACTACATTAAAAATACAGCTTGAAAGAGGGCTAAAGTCATCAGTATCTAATGTTTGCATTTTGCCTCAGGTTGTCAGCATATTAATAACTTAAGGAGGTCTAGCCCTATCGAAACCTACTGGATTTGTGAGCTTTGTTTCAGCCAGGAATGAAGAGTATAGTAATTAATTTCAGCTTGTTGCCAAAGTGCAAGACAGTGCTGGCTTGCTGCTTCTGAGGAACCATTGATTCAGGGTATTGTAAGGACTCTGGTTCGAAAGCTGTGTTGAGCAAAGAGAGTCTTTGGGTGTCTGACAGTCCTGCTGGCCCCCCTACCCCCAGCTGCCTGAGTGTCTCTTGCAAGCAGCCTAGGGCTGCCTGTCTCTTTGTTAACAGTGTGACAGCAATGTGACACCGTGAAAATAATTACTAACAAATCATGGTGGTGACTACAAACAGCTCACCGTCTTCAGAGGAATGTCAAGGAGCATTAGAGCACGACCGCAGGAGATGCATGGAGGCTGGTATTCTCTTTTTCTCGGTTCCATGGTATTTGCAGGCCTCACTTCCCATCACCTTGACGCAGCCAGTGGGAGAAATATCTAGATGGTCAAGTAGGCTCGGTGTCAGGCTAAAAGGCACACATGAAACATCCAGTCGCTTGTTGGCTAGTTTGTCATCGCTTAATGGCTACTTTGCTTATTTTCCCCCCCGCTAGTGATTTAATTTTGTTTCACGAAAGATAAAAACAAGATACAAATGTGTGCCTGTAAATTCATGAAAGGACAGTGAAGTTTCTAAGGTCTTAGAATACATTATTTTGCAGAGAAAAGCTGAAGGAATGAGGTATGTGTAGTCTAGGGGAAGAATGAGGAGGTGGAGATAGACACAATCGAAGTATTCAGCCAATTTGAAATTGTGTCATACAGGAAGAGACAACATAATTATTTCTGGTGTTATTAAAGAAATGCAAGCAAACTTGCGTTTTGTTGCAGGGTGCATTTTCTAGGTAAGAGAGCAGTTCTGTAATGGAACATGCTGCAATCACAACTTTAGAATAAACCATCTTGGGTGATGTGAAGAAAATGGAAGCACCTATAGCGGCTTATGTTTACAGTTGACACAGCGGGTTTTTGACTATGGGTTCCGAAAGAAAACCTTTAAAAAGGTTTGATAGTCAATTACTATTTGAATAGCCTGGGTCATGTGAAAGATACTGGAGAGTGGAGTCATTCATGATAGTTGAGGTTTAGCAGTGATTTAATGCAATCAGAGCATATTGCATTATCCATATTCTACTGGAAGTTCTGTATTACCTTTTACCTTTATGGGTGCCTCATGCTTTGGAGCTGATTTGTGAGGCAGTGGTTATGAGCAGATGATGAATATAATATACAGAGTTGTTGCACAGGGAAAGCTGGTTATTGGAAATCTGTCTTTTCTAGGTCAGTCTAGCAGGTGACACACTTCTCATTTTTCCTTCATTTGCACAAATTATTATCTGTCTTTTGCATGTATAAGTAACACTGATCACATGTTGAGCCATTTGCAGAATGCAAGACTGAGGGGAAGGGTTGAGGAGAAAAAAGCGTTAAGGGTAGCTTAAAACATGTGCCCCCTCCTGCCAAACTCATGCAATATTTATGGAGGTGCTAGGAGTCAGATGCAACTGACCTCTGGGGTTGTGCAGTTAAGCAGTTCTTGCCTCTCCCCCTTCCCATATCCTAATTGCTGCATTTGTCCTTTGGCTCTGGAGGTTTCTCACTGGCAGAACACATGCTAATGGCAGCTGGTTCTGGGATGAATGTTCTTTTCACTTGCCCCAGCAAGAGCAAAGCTAGCCTTGAGTTTCATTGATCCAGGTGCCAAAGATGCTCCTGCTGAGATTCCAGAGCCCAGGATAAATTTTTAGCTCTGCCATCTGCTGCTGAGGACACAACAGACAAAAAGTTATTTGCTTTTTGTGCTTAACTCTTGCATTTTGTTGCCATGGTGTGGTTTGAAGGACAAAATTATTTATTCATTTGTTACATTTCTATCCCACTTTTTTACCTTTCAAAGGAGCTCCAGTTATCTCAAATGATCTTCCTCCTTTTCTCAATCTTATTCCCACAACAACAATCCTGTGAGGTAGGTTGGGCTGAGAGTCTATGACTGGCCCAAAGTCATCCTGTTGGCTTCATGGCCAAGTGGGGATTAGAACCCAGATCTCCTGAGTCTCTGTCCCACGCTCTTAACAACTACACCACACTAGTCAAGTTGTTTGACCCTTCACTGGGGAGACTGTCTGTTCCAGTTCATTTTCTGTTTTCTTCCTTCACTGTTTCTAGAATAGAAATTAATATTCATTTTTGGGAGGGCAGGAAATTTTAGGAGAGAAGATCTAGTTCTTTGACAAGCTTTGTGAATTGTAGAGGGAACTGACTACTTTCATGAGGTGGACCTGGGATACTTAACTTATGATGTAAGAACTACTTGAGGAAATCTTAAAGGCTTGTGAGGAGGTCAAACAGAATTTCTTATAGTCAGGTGTTAAGGCAGTAGTTACCTGCATAGCTTTCCATGCTATGGAGAATAAATACATTAAAAATTAGAGCAGACAGAAAGCACAGTGCCCTATTGTACAGGATATTGCAGAATTCAACTTTTCTGGCTATAGTTTGAGATACACTCTCACATAATTTAAGAACATTTTAAGTACAAAATGTATATAATACTGTTAGTGTTCTCCTACAGCAAAGGGAAATGTTTATTTCATTTCATATTATTTATGATCTGCTTTTCTGCCTAAAAATACATTCAAAGTGGCATACTAGGTAAACAGTAACACAACAGCAAAAGCAACTAATTAAAAAATTTGCAGTAGAAATATCAGAATGGCATGCAACAATTTAGAACAGCAAAGGATGAAACACATCTAGGAGAATCCCCAAATAAGTTTCCTAAAAAATTTAAAGGAAATGTAAAATTCTAGTCCTCATGCTTAGAAAAGAAACTTGAGTAAATTGTGAAGGAATTGGGAAAAAAGACTGGTAAGAATAAGATGTCTATCATTCATACCCTTCCCATTTATCTCTTTGCCCTTCTACAAATTCATGGCTGTCTTTCACCATTCCCCTCAGTTATTACTGTGTCTACAAAAACCAGTTTCCTAGGGATAATGTCTCTTTGTTCTTTGTTGTTTTTGTGACTTAAATATGGGTTATTCACCTTTGCTGAACAATCATTTAAAGCAATCTAGAGCTAAACAGAGTTTTAGGCAGCAACCTTGCTCATCTCCTCTGCTCATGCTCCAGAAATGGCTTTCCATTCTTTGTCTGCTTCAGTGACCAGTAGCACTTGGAACATTATTCTTCCATGAGGCTGAAATCTCTAACAAAGCAAACCAAAGTTCTGTCTTCCTGGGAGGAGACTTCTCCTTTCTCTTTTTCGCCTCCCTTCCTATCTCCTCTGAGTTTCCCTTTCCCTTTCCTCAAAAGCTTTCTTCTAAAGTGAGCCAAACCAAGTTTCACAGACTGGAAGGTCGACAGATCAACACAGCTTGGCAAATGGCTGACTGTGGTACTAAGACCATGGCAGGCTCCATCTCTCTCAGATGACATTCATGGCTCTGTACACCAGGCCTTCATCAAGAAGTCAGATCAAGGATAGACTTCCTGTTCAGCTGTGCAGGTCTATTCAGTGCATCCATGAATGACACTCTTAACCTCATTCACAAAATGAATATTTCTGCTTGCAAAATGGGAGTAAGTCTCCAGTCTTTGGCAACCTCCTGCTCCTCCTTACTGCCAGCTCTCCCTACATGTTGACACTGCTTTATTTCTTGTGGCATATCTTCAGCAACAACAATTCAGCAACAATTCAGCAAGGTCAGCAACAACAATTCTGCCTCACCCACCTTGATCTGAACAGTTCATAGGGAAATGAATTGACTTGACTTAAGCCCATGGTTGTTTACTGAAAGACAGAGTGAACACCTTCCGATGTCTTGGATGAGATCTCTGTTCAGTTCTTTGTTGCTGAACAACCAGTATCTAACACCTTCTTGGGCTTATGGCCTCTACTGTGGTCTTAGTTTTTGGTTGCTGCAGGCCTTCAGTCTCAACATGGATGCCAGAACCTGTCTCCCTTCTCTCCTGGAGTCATTCTGATGCTTCCTGTACTGTTTGATGTTTCTGTCATACCTTCTGTGAGAATTCAGCTTCCTCATACCCTCACTTCAGGGTTGGGAAGCTTGCTACTACTCACTCACGATCAGAGGACTCTGGCTTCCTTGGGAGGAAACAGTACATAGCCAAGAACTTGAACTTCTTGCAGTTGTCAAAGCCCTGCAGACATTCAAATTCACTGTCATAGGGCCATCCATCCAAAATGCAATAGGCACAATACCACTGTTGTTTTCTATATATTAAAAATAACAACAACAACAACAGGGTGGGACAGAATCCTTTACTCTTCTATTTCTGAGTAATTTCTATTTCTAATTAAATTTTGGGATTGATGTGCTACTGCCACATTACTGTACTTTCCATACACCTGTCAAACATTCATGCTGACTTCCTCGGTAGATCGGGTACCTCTTCTCAGGAGTGGAAACTGCCCCTGAAAGTCACACTAAGACTTGTGTAGCAGCGTGTGTGGTATCCTCAAGATTGACCTGTTTGCCACAGCTCCAATTACTTCCTTCTGCAGCTCAGTGGGACCTGCTCCATATTCTGGGGGAATGGTTTTCACTTCTACTGGGAGCTGGTGCCCTAATATACTTATTCCTCCTCCCTTCCCTTTGACCACACAAGAATACAGGGGAGTGGAGCTCTTTGTATCCTAATAACCTTATGGTGGCCAAGGCAGACATAATTTGTGACACCATTTCTCTTACTCGACCATATATTTCTTGGTCTTACTTTCCTTCAGGACTGCCTTTCAACCAGCAACAGGAGAATCAGATAACAGGGTATGTAGTACGTACATCTTTCAGTATAGAAAATGACTTTATAATTTTTCTGACCAAATTTTAGAGGCACTGACAGCTTCATGCAGACATTTCACTTGGACCTCATATGCTGCCAAGTGGAAGAATTTCCAGACCTTTCTAGCACCAATAGCTCAGATCACATGGCTTGCTGAACATCTTAGAATTTCTGCTTTCTTTGATGGTCAAAGGCTTAGCCCTCTCATTCATCCAAGTTTACATAGCAGACAAAGACACCAGCTTCTGCTTCTCTAGTCATGAGTCAATGCCTCAGCTGACAGCTAAGCCCTTTGAATGTCTGCCTACTTGTCTGTCGGTCTGCCTGCCACTGCCCAGGAAAGGTCAACCGGTGTCTTCACAATGTCTTGCCAAATGTGTGGTTTAAACCATATGCCTAGCTTATCAATTAGCTCTCCCTCCACTTTCCCTACAAATAAGGACATAGCCAGAACAATGTCTGCCACCTTCCTCAGAATTTCCTTACTTTTGCAATTCTATAGTGTGTCAACGTGGGCTCAGTCATGTGCATTCATTAGGCACTGTCACCTTTGTGCTGACACAGCTTTTGGCAAAGCTATGCTTCCTTTTATTCTCGCATGATAACTCCCTCCTTCAGTAATCTTACAGCTTTTCAGTCACTCATTTATGTGACTCACGGAGACTACAGAGAAGGACAGGTGGCTTAGTTGCAACTGTGGTTCTTTGAGTGGTCATCTGTGAACTCATGCAACTCATTCTCTTTCCTGTTTTGATACCTTGCCTTCTTAGCTATTTGCTGCTGCAGCAGGCTCAGAACTGAGCGGCAAGTTGGATTCATTTCTTGAGTATGCTCTTACCTAAACTTCTGTTTAGTCCGAGAACCTTTCAAATTACTGTTCTGCTTGGACATACAGCCTTTAACATGAGTTGACAGGTGACCACTTGAAGAACCACAGTTGTTCTTTGTGGTCTCTGTGCATCACAAATATGGTCTCTGCTCATGTGTGGAGCCTGCTTCAGGAAGATTCAGTAGCTAAGATTTATTTGGTGGGAACCCCTCCCTCAGCCCTGCCCAGGCAAGAGGGAGAGTTTCCCATCCAATCCTCAGTTCTCCTTTGGAGGTGTAAAAGTTCTTTCTTTGCTCTTCTACAAAAGGATATCCATCTCATTCCTAACTCTCTCCTTCAAACCTCGCTAAATCCTCCTGGGTCCCTCCTCTTCCTCTATTTGCTTACCTTTCTAGCTCTTCCACTTTACAGTGGTGCACAAAGCTCAATTCAGGTGTCCAGTGTGGCACCAACTTTTTCTGACAGACAATCATTCACTCTGTCTCTTCTGCCTGGGAGAGAGCCATGTTGTGGAAGCCTGTGCACACCACCAGGAAGCATGGGACTGACCACCTCAGGGCTGAACTTCGGAGCAGGACCCTCCACGGAATTGATCTGCCCATGCCCACTGCCTGTCTGCCCACCTCTGATGCCCCAGCATTGCTGCCTGCCTTGCCTGCCTGTGACCACAGTGCTTGCCCTGGACACCCTGCCAACTACAGGATCAAGGCAGATAATCTCTCCAAGAAGACCCAAGTGGCATGGATGGCAGACCCAGCCAAGTCCAAGGGTCACAAGAAGTGTGCCAAACCCCAGCATGCCAAGGCCATGCACCAGACCCCATTAGTATCAAGACCTCTTCAATCTGACCTACTGATACCAACATGGGAAACCCCCTAATTACTTCCCATTTGGAGTGCGAGATCCAAGATCCCCCCCACCTCCACTGCCTGGGCACACACTATCCCTGATCTCAGAACTGAGGCTCATGACTCTGCCTTCACCAATCCTACAGGGTGCACCAAAGCCAACCACTGCAGCTACTGTTCACTCTTGTTGATCCCGCTGGAACTACTGCACAAATCCAGCTACCACAGATAGCAGTCATGCTTCCCCCTTCTTCAACTGGGACCAAAGATCATGCAGGAACAATTGACCTTTGGCAGCACACACAGCTTTGCTTATCTGGGCTCTCCCACGAAGCAGTATCTGATGCAGTGATACAATATCTGTCCATTTCTATGCAGCCGCAGTCTCATTTTTCTACTCTCTGATCCAGGGGCAATGTAAAACAGTACCATTAAAATTGAACAATGTAAAATCAGTTATTAAAATGTCTGAAGAATATGATCATTTTTACAGGGTGCTGAAAAGATTGTAATGATGGTTCCAGGTGGAATGTTCTTGGAAGGCTGTTCTGTGGATGGGATATGGCCACTGAGAAGACCCCTCTTCTGTTTGCCATCCTCCTTTCTTCCTTGGAGGATGGCTTTCTCAGATGGGCCTTCTCACCCAATCTTAGGTGACTGGGTAGGTACATATGGTGGTCTTTCAGATATCCAGAATTGAGTTTCCAGATACAAAACATAGCCTTCTCAAAAGAATTCAGAGTTCGGAGTCTTGGTTCTTGTGCAGCATTTCTGTTCTATGAGGAAAAAAACACATCCTTGTAGAACATTAAGATCTCAAGCTTCTTGAATTTTTGACTTCATACTTATTTTTTATATTCATCACATGTAGTTCTTGTTTAACAGGAACTCCAGGCAAAGTACAAAGTAGTTCAAAAACACTGTGAGTAAAAGCAGTCATTAGTAAATATGCTGCAGTTATAATGTAAAAAGCAATCTCTAACTAATTAACCCTTGTCAAAAGGTCTTTAATCTAGATATGCCTAATTCAGTGCATATTGTGTCTTTGTGCATGATTTATATTGGAAATGGTTACCCTTCTTCCTTGGTGGGAGCATTGGGAGGTGACTGAGCTTGCACATCAGAATCCCTGAGAACAGTACTTCTGGTCCTAAAGTTTGGTTTGTGTCTGCTTCATCCATAATGTATGCCTTCCACTTTCTTAGTATAATGTGTCTGTCTTGTTATTAATGGAGCATACATCCATATTTGCTGCTGGTCAGCCCTCATTAATATCTAGAGGTGACGGGTTGACTTTTGTAGGGGAAAATTCAGTGGCCTTCATGTTGTGCACTAAGACTGTTGCCAGTAATGGCCTTGTTGTGCCTAGCTTTGAATGCACCTCGTTTACTATTAGAGGAGTGTGGGAACAAGTGAGGAAGAGAAAATGTGCCTGCATTATGCCAGTACTTCTACTCAGAATACTCATGAAGAGCAAGGGAACATGGAATGAAATGGTATCCAGTATAGCAGTGATGTAGCAGGTGTTGATCAATGTGAATTTGCTTGAGTTGAGGTGCTCTTTTTGACTGTCATGGATGTAAGTAGAGGTCTGTGGGTAATGGATGTTTATATCATGGCACGGACTCTTGACCCCAGGAGGCTGATGCTAAAGGAGATATGTGTGAGGAAGCCCAAGGTAGAGGTCTGTGGGTAATGGATGTTTATATCATGGCACGGACTCTTGACCCCAGGAGGCTGATGCTAAAGGAGATATGTGTGAGGAAGCCCAAGAAGATTGTCTGACGTGACAACTTGCTTGTAGCATTAGTGAATTACTGACCATTACTGGAATAAATGGCACCAACTAATACATGAAGATACTGTGGTAAAACTGGCAAAGATAGCTTCTGGAGCCTTACTACAAGAAGCAGAACATCAGAATCCATGGATCTCATCCTTTATCTCATGTACTTACATATTTCTGACTCAGGAGGACTTTTGAGAGGTGCAATTCTGACCAGCCCTTCAGAAGAAGGAATTCATTGGTGTCCCTTGACAGCCAATAGAGGAGCTACATGTTTTGCCATTCTGCTTCATGCATACTGATGTGTGAGGTTGACATGCATTGACAGCCACACATTGTCTGGCTGTTCTGTGACATGTTTGAGGCAGAGAAAGGGGAGATCTGTCTCAAGTTGGCATGAAATTGAGTGCTGTATTAATCCTAGCACTTCCTGCAAGAATATTGCTTCCTATTGTAATCACTTGAAAATTTGAATTGTGGCCACCCCTCTGGCTCATTGGATGCTATTAAGATGATTCCAGAAAAGTAATTAAGCCTGTTGTAGAGACCAAGGGCAAGATCATAAACATGATTGTATTCCTGATTGTCTACACAGTTGTATGGGTGTGAAAGCTGGACAGTGAAGAAAGCTGACAGGAAGAAAATTGATGCATTTGAAACATGGTGTTGGAGGAGAGCTTTGTAAATACCCTGGCCTGACAGAGAGAGAAACAAGTGGATCCTTGATCAAATCAAGTCAGAACTTTCCCTGGAAACAAAAATGATGCAACTGAAGCTGTTCTGCCTTGGGCACATCATAAGAAAGCAAGAGCTTTTGACATAGCACCCCATGACCTCTAGATAAGCAAACTAGCAAAAAGTGGACTAAATAGAAAAACGATTAGGTGGATCCAAAATTAGCTGTAAAACTAGACATAAAGATTGCTCATCAATGGCACCTTCTCAAACTGGAGAAAGATAACTAATGGTGTGCTGCAGGGTTCAGTCCTAGGACCAGAGTTCTTCAACATCTTTGTGCATTATTTAGATGAGGAAGTACAAGGTACATTAATCAAATTTTCAGGTAATATAAAACAGGGTGGAATAGCGAACACCCTGGAAGACAGAATGAAAATCCAGGGTGATCCTGATACGCTTGAATGCTGGGCTGAAAGCAACAGAATGAGATTCAATAGGGACAAATGCCAAGTCCTCCATCTTGGAAAAAGAAACCAAGTGCATCAATAAAAGATGGGGAATACATGACTCAATAGAACTGGAAAAGAAAACACCTTGGAGTTATTGTGGACATAACTCTGTTTCATTTATAGTACATAAATGTGAGGTGATATATATCTGAAGTATAGGAAAGGGATTATAGAAGAGTCAGTATGGTGCAGTGATTAAGAGTGTGGGACTGGGACTCAGGATATCTGGGTTCTACTCCCCACTGAACCATGGGCCAGCCACAGCCTTTTGGCCCAATCTACCTCAAAGGGTTGTTGTTATGAAAACAAGACTGAGAAGAGGAAGATACTTATTTAAGCCACCTTGACTTTCTTGAAAGGAAGATGATGGGATACAAATAAACATAAAAATTAATCTCCCTTATTTACCTGCAATATCAAAAGTGTGAAAGATTAAACATACCTTGGCTAAGTCATCAATTAAAAGGGAGATTGCAGCCCAGAAATTCGAAGAAGACTGAAACTTGGAAGGGTAGCAATGAGGGAACTAGAAAAGATCATCCAGTGTGGGGATGTTTCACTGGAAACCAAAGTCAAGATCATCCAGACATCATTGCATTCTCATTCAGAATATATGGGTGTGAAATCTGGATGGTGAAGAGAGCTGACTGAAAGAAAATTGATGCATTCGAAACATGGTGCTGGAGGACAGCTTTGTGAATAGCATGGACTGACAGAAAGGTTAACAAGTGGGTTCTAGGTCAAATCAAGCCAGAGCAAAACTAAGATTGTTATACTTCGGACACATCATGGGAAGGTAAACTCCCTGGGGAAGATGATCATGTTACAGAAAGTCAAAGGCAGAAGAAGAAAAGGAAGACCAAATATGGAGTAGATCAAATTGATAAATGAACTCATAGCTTTGAATCTGGAATTGCTGAATGGAGTGGATGGAACATTTTGGAGGGCTTTCATTCATAGGGTCACCATAAGTCAGAGATTACGTCACAGCACAAAACAATCATTTTATGTAGTTTGTATGCAATTTATTGTTTTCCCATGAGGTTCCATTGATTATTACATGGTTATAGGGTAGCATATACCTATTTTAGACAAATAATAAATGCAAATTATTACAATAGTGTATAATCTTGTTTGAAGCACAGTTTGAAACTAAGCAGGGTCTCCCCTTTACCACCACCACCACCTAAGTGGAGGGCTCTTACTTGAACAATGCTTTCTGTATATTTTCAGAATGTAGTAATGTGGGGTTCTTTTAATGATTGAGACCAGGTCTTTAAATGTAAAGAATAAGCATTTACCTACATTTCCAGAGGAGATTTTTCCAAAGCCCAGTATCAATAAATGCAGTTTGTTTCAAATGGTCCTATTTTCTTGGGTTTCTGACACTCCAAACTCAGAAGCAGGTGGACATTAACTATCAATGATTAGTTGGGAGACTTGCACATTAATTTTTTATATGCTAGGACCATCTGAGTGACTGAATTCAATTACAGGCTCCCTTCCTTTCTTATCCCCCCATCCTTTCCCCATGTTATTAATGTGGTTCCTCCATAGAAGAAGCCAAGGAACCTGTTGAAATGTGAAGCCCTTATTTCTTAGCGTGACCCCCTAGATAATTAGGGTTAAATTGATATGCTATCATACTGGTGACACATTTTATCTGCCTCTGTTTGTACAAGAGGATACAATGGTAGAGGAAGGACCAATTTGTGCCCTTCCCTTGCTAACCAGACTGAGATAAAAGGTGTCACTAGGACGATAACGTCCTTTCCTTGCGCTCCTTTATTGTTGCTCAATTTGCTTTTTTTCCCCCTCCTAAATCCTGTTCTTTCATTCTTTCAATACCCTTGGCCATATTTTAGCTCCATGCCATTGCATAATGATGCCTTGCTAAATGTGTGCATGTTATCTGCAACTCTGGCTGACAGCCCTGCCTGATAACCAAATTCCTAGTCATCCATCACTAGCTGCCTCTCCCCAACTTAAGAAAAGTGATAACCAAAGCATGGCTGTTTATCACCGCCAAGCAAGACTCTTCTTTCCTAGTTGGAAGAAAAGTGAGTTGGTTTCAGAGGAGGAGAGAGAGTCACCAGATCATGCCTTCAGTTTGCTTATTGTTCCCTTCTGTAGGCCTTCAAACTGGCTAGCCTGCTCTGTATCTATTAGAAACCCTCCTTCATGTGATACTGTGTGGAATTTTGCACATAATTGCTTATTTCATTTAGGTTTTAAACCTTGGGTTTTAGTTACTATGGCTAAAGAAAGAAACATGAAGATGTAGCAGGGTGAAAAAAATGCAAGAAATCCAGGAGAGGCTTTCCGTAGCCAGCAGAAGAGGAGGTGTGATCTACTGAAAATATCAATATTTTCAGATTAGAGACTGTCCTTTTTCCTAGTGCAGAAATTAACTAGCCATGGCTGCAGTAGCAAATGAAGCCATTCTCTGAGCCGTCTAGGCTTTGAGAGAAACGCTTCCTGCCAGTGGAAGGCGTAGTAGGATCAGCCTACTATGTAGGTTTGGGACAAATCCATCTGGAATCTTCTCCTTTAGCTTCTACAGACATCCTCTCATGCTCAACACATAGTGAACTGAACCAGGGGAAAGCCCATGAATCCTTGCAGATCCCAGGTTGCATAACTGGTAACAATCTTTGTCAGGTGCAGCTGCCCAAAGGATGCAGAAGAGGGATATTGTGAGTGGTTGCATCAGGCATAATTTCTGCTGATCAACCTTCTTCCTTGCTCAGTGTAGCCAGTGTCAGCAGCCCTGGGTACAGAAGAGGGGTACTATGAGTGGTTGTGCAAGGTGCCGTTCCCAGCAACCAGCCTTCTTCCCTGCCTGGTGCAGCTGGCAGTGGCAGCACGAAGTGTGGAAGAGAGGTACTGCTTGCACAACTTTGTGGGGCTAGATTGCTGGCCAGTACCCCATGAACTGTGGGAGCACTCACCAGGAACTTGGACTCAGGGCCACTTCAAAGTAGGCTGGAGATTGGGGAGCTGAGCCTAGGGAAATTGGATTCCTCGCACACCCCTAGTAAGAACCATAAGAATTGTGTTTTTTATTCTATGTCTTTAATTTTGATAGGACAGCACATGAAGGAGATGTACTAATAAGGACATACAAAAGAAGTATGCTGGACCAGAACAGAGACCTGTTTAGCACCCTAACATCCTGTTTCTTATAGCAGCCAGGCAGATAGGTGGGAAGGGAAGTACACCAGACATGATGGCAATAGCAACCTCCCACTGATTTTCAGTGGCTGATATTCAGAAGCACATTGTCCTGGTTCTGGGAGTTAGTATATAACCATATATAGTTTTCTGTGTATTAGAAGCCACCTAGAACCTTATCCTCTGTGAATTTGTCTGTTTCTTTTAAAAGCCCTCTACTTAGGTGACTGTCACCAATCTTGTGATAGCAAATTACATAATTACCGATGCAGTGTATGGAGCAAGTACTTTCTTTTGTTGTTTTGGGATTTCCCACTGTTTCACTTCATTGGATGCCCCTGGGTTCTAGTATTGTGGAAGACAGGGAGGAAAACATACCTGTCCATTTTTCCATACCAGGCACAATTGTATACACTTCCATTAGGCATCCACTTGTCTTATTTTAAAATTTGAAAAACCTCAAAGGTAACATTTCTTATAGAAGAATTGCTGCAGCCGTGTGATCCTTTTGATTGCCCTTTTCCAATAGCCTTTTTGAGATGCCACAACCAGAATAATGCTCCAAGTGTGGTGGCACTATAGATATGTATAAACACAGCACAATACTGGCAGTGTTTTAATCCCTTTCCTAATCACCCCTAAAATGGAATTTGCCTTTTTCATAGCTGCAGCACACTAGAAGGATATTTTCATTGAGGTACCCATTGTGACCATAAGATCTCTTTCCCAGCTTGGATCTCATCAGTGTATATCTGAAGTTACAATGTACACTTACTTCATGACATTAGTCTTCTATTTGTCATTTTATTGACCATTCATCAGTTTCGAGAGATCGCTCTTGAGCTCTTTGCCATCCTTTTAAAAAACTACTTAGAATAATTAGGTGTCAAACTTGGCTACTTCACTGCTCTCTCTTAACTCTAAATCATTGATGAATATTCTTAAAAAAGCCTCAATGCAAATCCTTGGAGAATTTGCACCTTGCGTCTTTCCATAGTAAGAATTGTCCATTAGTTCTACTCTGTTTCCTGTAAATCCCTTCTTTTGTTCTAATACATTTGGAAGCTGGTTTTGTGCCTAGTCCTTTCGATTTTAGAGCTGTACTTCCCAGTGATAAGGCTATATTGATATGAATACGTATAGGGGGCAACAATGTTTTGCCTTTCCTGTACAGTATTTTGATCTGAGATTTGCTACAATAATAGAAATGAAGACATATTATCTACTTCAGGAGGAAGATATTTGAGTCCTTGTACAGCTTTCATTAAGAAGCAACTAGCCTTGGAACTGTTATGCTTATGTCCGAATGTAGCATGCATGTGTAAAGATACTAAGCATTACTCAGGAGTGGTGGTTTAAGCTGTCCTGCTTCCAAATCCATTGGGTTTGGGTAAGGGCATATACTGGAATTATTGTTGAAGAATACCCAATCCTTTAAGACTAAATAGGCATTTAAAGCAGGCATTAAGGGGTGGGACCTGCTTGGACTGTAGCAGCCTCTTTGGTCCTTATGAGAAGCTGATAATCATGTCATTGCATTCTTTCATTGCTATTGCTTCTCATTCTCCCAATGTTATGTCCCAAATATGGTATTTTGCTTGGTGTATTTGAGAAACTGCAAATGTCAGTGCCTTCTTACCCATAGGGCTGGGCATGTGAAGATCCCAGTGGGAAAGTATCAATTCTTGCTGCTGCTGCTAACAGGGCTTTTGGCTTCTGAAAAGCTACATTAGCTGAACTCTGCACCCAGGGTGTGAAAGTAATGATATCCAATCCCTTCCCTTCCTCTATTTCTTTGATAGAGGCTCAGTTCAAGGAACAGAGTTTACAAAGAAGCGCTGGGTGCAAAGTGTATGCCTTATTTGCATATCCAATTGCTTAGATTGCAGTAATTACCATGTGCAAATGGATCTATTAATCACTTATTTAATTAATTTTTGTTCTTTCCTATGTTCGCCTAATTCATACCCAGTCCCACATTCGGGGCATCTCTAAAAATCTTTAGCAAAGCATTAATAAGCAATACGACCTGTTAGCTACCCCATATCAATCAAATTGATTGGAGATAAAAGAATGTACTTTCCAGAATAGTGGACATAATGTCCCTGCCTTGCCCCTCAGTAGTTGAAGGCAGAGTGGGGGATCTTGGGGGACTAATGGGAAGCCTGAAACCCATGTCCTATTCTTCAGTACCTTATCCCTTATTAATAACTCTTTTGCTCATGATAAGTTTCTTTACAGTGTTAGAGAAATGGAATTGTGGTATTTCATCCTCTGTGTATGTTTCTGGTGTTCTACACATGTACCTGGGCTTTGTCTACACGTTTGTCCCTAGCTTTGGCAATTTGGTTGTGTGATGATCTTGTGTGTTTGGATTCAGCTGCAAGCTCTGGCATAGTTTATTTTACGCTCTATTTATACAGTGTCTTTCTTCTTATTGCAAGGAACCCAGGGTAGATTACAAGAGTCTCCTCTTCTCTATTCCAGCCTCAAAGCAAGAACCTTGTGAAGTAGGTTAGACTGTGGTGGACTTTGTGGTTGAGTGGAGACTCAGTACCTGGATCTCCTGAGCCCTAGTCCAGCACTGCAAACACTGTGCCACCCTGGTTCTCAATTTATGAGATATTCTGTATAATTTTATATGAACTTATATCTTATTGCTGTCCCTCTAAAATCCTAAATTTAGAAAGAGTATACCTGATACATACTTCTGCATCTTTTCCTGAAAAGAGAAGCTTTCAGCCACAGCCTCTCTGCTGCAGATGATCTAATGAAAATATTAATGCTGTTCTTGTATTTTTTGACTATCTCTGTCAGATCCCAGTATTCTGTCTAGTCCAATAGTCAATTTTTCCATAATGATCAGATACACAACTGTATAATGCATGTTTTGATGAAGAAATTAAGAATTATTTCTTGAAATGTGGTGTTACACTCCACCAATAGCTCTATTTCATAATATCTTCTCATTTGACTTCCCATCTTACTCCATCTTCTGGTTCTGCTTTCCTTGCCTGTATATTGTGAACATCTCTTTAAGAATTCTTGAATGATACAAAACATTTCTGAAAAAGGCTAAATGTTGAGTTGTTGTAGTAGAAAGTTTCATCATTTTTGCAATGTATTTCAATCCATGTTAGTCAAGAAAGAGTTTCTGAGCTTATAGCAGAGGTTTATATTGCAGACATTAAAAAGTATACTGAGGGTTGACATGATATCTATGACATGATGGGGGACATGTACATTGACACATAGGAATTAGGGAGAAGTTATTTTAAAGGATGTTACACTTTAAGTAACAAACATAACTTGCTTTATGCACGGTGCTAAAGGTTTAACGAGTTCTTTCTTTCTCAACCACTGAGAGTTCATAAATTAGATATTAAGATACATGTTCCTAATACTCAAAGTTAATGGCTGTTGATGGTCAAAATAGTTAAGAATTTTGCTACACTGTTGACTTTTGTTCACATGAACATCAGTAGGTAACACAAGCAGGGTTTTTGCCAAAAAAAAAGTAGTTGTCTTGTCTGTCATGGTGAATATTTGCTACACTTCCTGTGGACCTGACCATGTGTAGGATAGGATTAATTCCATCCCACCAGACCCATATATTTTCTCCACAGGTTTTCAGAATGTATCAACTCTGATATTTTTTTAAACTCCATGCTGTTCCCTTAATGCAATTTAGCAGAGATGTTATTTGGCAAAGAGAAGTTAATAGAAGTGTGTGCCATTAAAGGAGGCATTTCATGGAGGCATATATTTCTTCTAAATGCCCCTATTCTATAGAAAGCCCCATCCTGGGCATGTAATAGTTCTTATCTAGGAAGCCCAAACTAGACTTAAGGGCAGGATTATCTGTTGCCCTCCACATGTTGCTGGATTACAAATTAAATCATCCCTGAGAGATGATCAGGAGTTGGAATCCAACAACAACAAGTTTCCCAGCTCTGAATTAGGATTGGACTGAGCTCCAGTATTTATATTTGGCTTTTATTGAAAGTATGGGATTCTTCTGAAACGTAGACTTGAATATAAAGCTTATTCTGTGCCATCAGACTGCTCTAATTGAATGCAACCTGCTCTCTTTCCTGTCTTACAGGTTACCTGGACAATGCCAGTACTTAGGGCTTCCAGTTGCTGATTACTTCAAACAGTGGATTAATCTCAAAAAGGTACTTTCATTGCATCTCTCTCTTCCTCCCCTCCCCAGTTGCTTCTTCATTTCCTTTTCCTTCGTCCATTCTGCCTTCTTCTCTTCCTTCAAGGAGGTATTTAATAAGCACTGCTGTTTTGCATTGAAATGAGGAGTTATTTTCTCAGAGGCTGGGTGAAGCGAAGTTCCTATTGTATTTTCTCTAATAGAGTCTTACTATATTTGATGGAATATGGTCTGCAGCAGAGGAGAATCCCATTGTGACCACTCTAACGCAGCACCTCTATGCATAATAACTCAGCATCTCTCTGGGAAAGGCTAGGTCAGCTGAAGCATATCCAAATCTGCCCTCCCACCCTCCCCAGATTCCTACATACCCTCCCCAGTGAATATTAGCCTGCAATTTGTCAGCTTTGAAGACCTTGAAAAGTACATAGAAAAAATAGCTTGCATAAGTCCTACTTTATTTATGCCTTTAAACAAACAAACAAATGGCACTAATTCTGCTTCTTGCCAATTTTTGTGACTTGTTTCTTGGTTCACACTTTATGGATGAAACTACTCAGACATCTTGTATTTCTCTAGAGAGTCCCCTCTGGCTTCCATAAGAATTACTTACACAGAAATTCCCCAACCAGCCCTCTATGTTTGTAAGAAGGTAGTTAGGAAGTGGAAATATGGCAATTGGTGCACGAAAGCAAACCCTAGTGCAATGTGTAGAAATGCAACAATTAATTTAATAATTTCTGCTTTCTGTTAAGGCATCATAGTGCCATATAACTTGACAGTTTTTCATTTTCTTCTCTCTTAAGTAGGAGTTGGCCAGATGAAATGTGCCTATACATCCTCATTCTCTTAATTTTGTTTGTCCATTTAAAAAAAAATCAAAATTAATGGCATTCTGAATAGCGGAGAATAAAAATTAGCATGATCTGTTCTGTCAAATATGGGTGAGGCACATATGTAATGAGGGAAGTGCTGGCAGCCAGTTCCTCACTGAGGCTGATGGGGGGTTCCTTCATTCCCTGCTGTCAAAGCAAATCTTTTGGCTTATTGCTGGGCTTTAGCAAATGTATTGTGAAAGCACATTGGGGCATTGTGCAGTTCAGTGACCATTAATGATCGCCATTTGAAGTTCACTAAACTTCTGTTGAATGCATAGAAGTGATATAACCAGCCAGTTGATGGACATTAAGAAAAAAGCCAAATCCCTGTGCGTGGTGCTGATTGATATCAGCTGGCTGAAACCCTTGGCTGTGTTGTACCTCCTCCCCTTAGGACAATATGTTATGTCTTTTTGCCATCATTTTGGGCTATCAGGTTCAGCCCACATGAAGTCTGGCTTTTATTATGTATAATCCTTTTTGACATACAGTCAGAGCAAAATTTTATGTTTCTTCCAGGGGAATAGCTTCATGGTAGATATGTTTGATGAGAATTCATGATGTTTCAGTATCACAGGAATGGGAGCAGCACAAAACCCCAGGACAGAATCAGCAGAGATCAGGGCTCATATAAATAAAACAGAAAAATCAGGGCCAACATCACTTAGAAATCACTTACTCTCTGATCAGCTGTGGTGACCCATGTAAGACTTTGTCAGAAGGAAATAGATGCTCACTTTCTCTGCAGTGTGGAGAGGAAAGGATTGGAATGGGTATCTAGTCCTCATGTTTTCTACACTGCCAAGAGGGAAGAGTGTTTAGCCTTAGGCTTGAAAAATCTCTAATTTTCCACAGGAAAGCTCTCAATACACTATGGTTAATTGGTGTCAGATCTATTACTTACTTATAATTTCCTGATGTCTGAAAGAGGGGTAAAGTTTGACATAATGCTAAACTATGGCTTATATAATTTAGCAGTGGGTTATTTGTGTGTCCAAGCCTTCCCTGCATGATTTATTTTCTGTTTGAGGTTAAGAAACCATGATGTGAAACCATGGTTTGAAGTTGGCTTTAAATCTTGACATGAGCTTTCCATTATGTCTGAACTTGCTTAATTTGTCCTAGTTCACAACCCCCAACTGCCTACTTAACCATGGAGACATGAGGCAAGAGCAGTTAGGCAACAAAGCTCTGTGAAGCATCCCTGCCATTTTTCCAGCCTTCAGGTGCCTTACTTGCTGTGTCTGGCTTGACGCTTCTTTCATTGTCCACCTGTTGTGGACAATGCCTGCTCTATCATGGAGCTATGCTGTGCTTTGAGGACAGTCGTAGGTAACTACTACAAAAACAGAGCCAGATTGCCTGTGGAAAGATTTTTTGGATGACTAAATTTAGAGCTAGGGTCTTGATAGAATTTGGATAAGCTCTTAGAGTTTGGACATTGAGGACCTGGTCATAGAAGAGAATCCAGGTGATGCTTTAGTCTTGATTAGGTGTAGACCATTGGCAACACTTTCTGTCAATTCATTTTGGACAATTATTCCCATGATACTCATGGCCCAAGACTGTTCCTGTGCATGTGTGCTAATAAGAATCATTATTCTGAGAGCCAGTGTGGTGTAGTGGTTAAGAGCATGGGACTGGGACTTAGACGATCTGGGTTCTAGTCCCCGCTCAGCCATGGAGCCAACTGGGTGACTTTGGGCCAGTCACAGACTCTCAGCCCAACCTACCTCACAGGGTTGTTGTTGTGGGTAAGATGGAGGAGGAGATGTAAGCTGCCTTGAGCCCTTTGTAGGAAAAAGGCAGGATATAAATCGATAAATAAATAAAAATCATTGTAATTGATTACTGAATATATATAACTGTTTCTAGGAAATACCTCCAAGCTTAAGTGATAAATTAACTAACCAAACTTATTGTTCTCATGCGTTGTACTCTTTGGTGAGCAGTAAGATTCCTTATAAAGAAGACAATTAGTGTTCTTCATTGTATACAGTGGTGCAGGGTGTGAAGGAAGGGTGGGATTAGTTCTTAGGAAGTTAGAGGCTAACTTCAATTGTTTTCTGGTGTCTTGTAGAGATTGGGGAGTTGTGGAAAGAGCTTGCCAGTGAGGTGATCTGATTACAGTAAACTTCAACAGTATTTAAGTGTATGTTTTACTAAAAGATGGGAGATAGTGCTAAAGCAGCTGTGTATGAAGATTTCTCTTGGAGCAGGGCCTGAGCAGTTAAGTATCCAACAGAAGAATATCACAGATCCCTCCACTGGTAATCAGGTTGGGACTGCTAGCAAAGTTCACAAAACAATAACTTGTTGGACTACAGGCAGAAATCTTTCACCAAAGGTTGAGAGGATAGGCTTAAGAAACAATGGCAGGAAACCTCCATTTGATGTGTTTAGGACTGCAGAAGGAAGGGAATCTTTAGGACTGTGTCTGGTTTGGGACATACTAAGAGCAATTAGAGATCTCAGAGAGGAAACATTTATGCTCCCTGTTCTGTTGCTGCAGCAATCTGGTGGTAAGGGAACGGATAGAATTGTGGCATTCCTCAGCTGCTGCAGAAGTATTTGGGATAGCAACAGAGTATTCTCAGAGCATCTTTGCTTGTTGGTAGGGTATATCATGACCATAATTGAAACCAGCCATGACTTAGTGTTATATATGACTGTGACCAGTGGAATTGGTGAGTAGTACCTGTTGATACAGGTATTGTTGCAATTCAGCAAATTGCTTGCTAAGTGGTTAGCCATAACTATACAGCTCCAACCCATTGGGACTAGCACATAATTGTATTTGGGACTAGCACATAATTTAATTCAAGTGTGCTACGTGCATGTTATGTTAGAGGGTAGAGTGGGTGCTAATCCTGGCCCGGTCCTTGTGGCCTCTATATAAAGGTCTATGGGGAGGCTTGGATGGTAAACAGTAGGAAATGGTCTTACTATATTAGTCAGGCAAAGAGTCAAAGTACAGAAGGAAATATGCTGGTTTTACCTGCAAAGAAGCAAAACCAAAACATGGCATTCCTCTCATTCAGTCTGAACGGTGCCATGTTGTGGATGTTCTGTTTTTAGTTAACAGAATTATACTGGCATCTCCTCCATTGTTTTATGTCCTCTACAGTAGGATAGGCAGGAAACTGATTCATGCTCTGTAACCTTGAATGTCCTAGTAATGATGTTGAGCTCTCCATATTCTCGCTGGTTGTCAGAGCCAAGATACTTCCAGTGGTGTTTAAGCAAAGAAACCCCCACTCTTGGATGCACACCTTAATGTGGTGAGGTGCGCTCAGAGAAACCAAGAGTAGTGCTGCCAGGAGGCTGGACTCTTTCACTAGGCTGGTCTTTTAGCAGGGTTGTCCAAGGAGGAAAGGTCAAAGCTGATAGAGCAGAATAAGATGCACCCACCCTCCTCTGGAATGATAGTCACATCAGCAGAAGGAAAACTAATAGTGATGGGGCAGAGACACTCCTTAAGGGGAGCTACTGGGGAGCAGCAGTTAGTTGAAGGAAACACTGCCAGAGGATATTTCTTAGACAATGATGCTCAAGCTAATTCTGGTGAGAAGTACATAGAAGGCAATGGTAAACCACTTCTGAATATTTCTTTCCTAGTAAGTTCTCTGACAAAACAATCCAAAATGAAAGAAGAGTTAATGCCAGAATATGGTACTACTTGGGCAGAAGGCACTCAACCAGTGACTGGGGAGGAGCAAAGGGCAAATACAAAAATGATGACAGGACTAGATCAAAAGCCAAAAGGAAGTTTAGTAGCTGATATGCACAGAGAAAAAAAAGGAAAGTCAGATGTTGCACAACACATAGAATTGAAACATGGAGTGAGAGAAGTACAAGGTTGGAGGTGACTTGACAGCACATGGCAAGCAAAGGCAAGTGCTCTAGTTAGAATTGTAAGGTATTGTTATCCTTTGCTGCAAAAGTTAGTACAGAAAAATGTTGCTTTTTCATGTAAAGGTTAACCACAGCCTGGCACATGGATGCAGGGAATGGATAAATGCAAGATCTTAGGATGGGAAGAAATCAGTAGCAATGAGAATGATCCCTGCTCATAGCTGGATGTGTTGTCAGAAGTTTTACTTCCCCTGCCTGCAAATGCTTCCCCTCTGCCAAACTGCATTGGCCTCTTTCTGACATTTTTAATGTCACTGAGCTATCTTGTATCCTTTTGTGAGCTGTCAGCTTATTGAAGACTTAGGGCAAGGAGTTTATTGTGCACTTTGCCTTGACTAGATCTGTACTGGGGAGGGCTGCCAGGGTTATGGATTTTATTAGAATGTTCTTGTGTATCAGCTCTCCCTTTAAACATTCTCAGTGGACAGCCATTGAGATAGTTGTTGAGTGCTCTTGACTGGTTTTCCTTCTACTGCTGTCAAAAGCTGTCTTTATGATTAGCTGAGGTGCTGTAGGTCAGAATTAAGGTACAAATTTGTGCTTTCTTAGCAGGTGATGCTCAAACTTGGAAAAACCAAGGGTGCTTGCAGGTCGGGGTGGAGGGGGCATTAGGGAAATGATGGCTAGAATAGTTTGCTATGGGGAAAGCTCAGGACAGGATGGAATAGTTTGCATTCGGCTTAGGCTGTAGTATATCCTATTCTTGCGTTTTGCATATTGAGGGCTTGTACCCACAGAGGTGCTTGTGCTGATCCCCACTGTAGTTGAAAGAAGGAGAGGCCAGCAGGCATGGGTATACACCAGTGTCCATTGCTAAATAGCCATCTGTTAAGCCTCTCACTCAGTTAAACCAGGCAGTTGCATTTTACCTGCATAACTTCTGCTGTAAACTCTTTAAAGCAGGGATCCATCCCTCTTGCACTTTGAGCTGAAAATGCCATGAACATTGATGGTGCTATATAAACGATTGGTTGCAGTAGTTGCCATACAATCAGATGCATCTCCTTAGGCTGTGTAATAAAATGACTTTGATTAACACTTAACAGGAAGCAAAAGTGGAGGGGGGTTCATAGAAATACAATAGTCTGCACCAGTCCTTGGTTCCAGCGTGGCAAAGAGGAGGACTTAAGGGTGGGATGTGGCACACACTGTATTTCATAAACCAGCATTTTTGTGGTATGGAGCTACTGGTGCATGTGCTATTGGGGTTGCAGGCTGGAATCTGTCTGGTAGTTTACTTGATGTTGGTGCTGCCGTGTTGCCAGTTCCGATTACAGTACCAAATGAAGCACTGACTGCAATTTTAGCCTTGCAGTAAACCTCATTGATAAATAACACCCATATGCTTTGACTATTGAGTGGTTCACTGGCGCATCAGAATTTCTATGATATAGAACTGACTCATAGCACAGTCTAGATTGCATAGATTAGTTGTACACTGGCACACATTGGAATTAAAACTTGCCTAAAGAGCTTGTGTTGTTCTTTTCATGCATCTTATCCTCTTAGTTGGTTTTGATGGAGTTGTCTCCTTAAAAAATGAAATTGAACATTTGTGTCTGGAAAAAAAATAGAATTTAAATGTGGTGACTGTTTTCTGAGTGTAGAGTCTGGGCTCTTTCTGATATTAGTGTTATCCAAGTCTAATTGAGTTTTCCATCATGCATATTTTGAAAGATATAGTAAAACTGGAAAATTAATAACTTGAAATAAATTATTAATTAAAAGTGATGAGAGGTATGCAGTTATCTTCCCTATGAAGTAGTGCTAAAGATTGGGAGACTCCCATAATGTTCACTCTTATCTATTACTTTTCTAAGTAGAACTATATAAAATCATGAGCGGAGTAAAAACATAACAGGAAACAGACTTTTTATCCTTTCAAGTAGTTACTGCAACCAGTGAACCTCCAATGAAATTAACAAGCAGCAGGTTTAAAACAAGCACATAAACTACTTTCACATGACCTACAGTTTATTTGTGGAACTCTTCTATCGGTACTGCTGGGCAATAATAATAAAACCCCCAGACAAATTAATGGAAGATAAGAATATCAATAGTTCTTTATTAGGATGCTAAGGGCATCTATCCTAATGCATAGGATGTCTCTAAACTTTAAAAGTGGTGATTGGGAGTGGATGACAAAGAATGGACTGCTGCTGTATATTTCCTGAAGCATCTTTATCTGGCTTTTATCAGGGATGGAACATGCGGCTAAATGGATTGTGTGTCTGGTGAAGGCATTAGCATCATATACATTTATTGTGAGGAAAAAAATGCTGCAGTGAAATAACTGGTGCATGTATGGTAACCTGCCAAAATGGGAAAGGGGAGAGTTGTTGCTCTCTAGAAACTACCTAACTTTAATGAACCTCTCTTCCAGAGCCCGGTCTGGCCTAAAGGCTTTGCAGGAATTGGGCTAGAATGCTGAGTTCTTTGTTAGAAGTCATAACGTGGCACTCCTCATTGTTGTCAAGTGCTTGGTCTCTTCTACTTCCAGTGCTTGCTAGACTTGTGTTTGGGTATCTCTATTAGATTCAGTGTGCCATTTTGTGGATTGTGAACCCACCAGTTCTCCAAAGAGAATGGAATTAGTTTGGAGGTCATGTGATAACTCAAAGGATACTAGTAATTGTCCAATCATAGAGAGATATACTGGGTCTGTTGTTCTCATTCAGAGGGACAGGTATGCTTCTCCTTTCCCTTCTGGAAGGCTGAATGGGGCCAGCTTTCTACTACTCCGCCTTTAAATCTGTCACACAGCTGTCTTGAACTCTGGAAATCCTTTCACTCTCTCCCTCGCCTTGTTAACATGTGTTGCCTTTGGGGTAATCAGGGAAAAAATATTATGTCCTTTTACAATTACCGGGTTTTGGAATATTAAAATGTCTCGCTGCATCGGCAGTGTTATTTTGATTGGTATTCTAACCTTTGACTAGCCCATAAAGCGAGCCGCTCTTCGAGCCAATATTGCAGGACTGAAATTTAATTCCGAAATGATTCCAGATAATAGGGAGACAGATAATATATGCATGAAGGATATTATGTTTGGACTAAATGCAGCAGGGCCAGGGCTTGGGAGTTGAATAATAGCCCAGAGTGAGTTATAATCTGTGGGACAGAAATACCTTACTGTCAGGGCCAGGAGTGGAACTCTTAAATCAAAGGGAGAGAGCTAGTGGGTAGTCACTGGAGATAGAGAGGGCATCCAGAAAAGACCTTAAAGAAAACTGGGTCTTGTCTGCCCTGCTGCAGTATACCTGCAAAGGATCTACTTGATTCTAGGACTCTCTAACATGGGTGTGCAAACACACACACACACACACACACACACACACACACACACACACACACTCTGTATATAATTTGTGATTGGGAATCATGACTTTTGAAGCCAAGTCTTGGTGTTGATATGCCTTCTTCCTTGTTTAACTGCCTATAGTGGTTCATTTCAACCTTCTATCTCCCCATAAGAAAGTTTGAATGAAAAGCAATGGAGTGGTTTTGTGCTTTTTGCATACATGGTTTAGGTCCTGTTTACCTGAGATTACATTTTCCAATGAGCCCTTATAAACAGTAGGAGATCTATTACTTGAAAATGTTGTCTGTCTGCCAGGTAAGTTCAAGAAGTTCTCTGTGTAGCCTTTGAAATTCAATTTTGTAAGCCTCTTTTAGAAGGGTTTTTTTTAATTGACCAGGAAAAGTATTGCTCATTTTAAAAAATAAGACTTGGTTTGTAGTAAGTTCCTCTTTCTGGAGTACTAGTTTTAAATTAAAAAAAAAAATAGCACTTCATTTTATAAATTTTGTTTAGCTGATTTGTAGTGAACTATTGGGAGTTACTTCAGTTGTATAGCTCACTTATAAACTACTTGGCCATACATAAATTGTTTTTTTTAATATTTATATCCTGTATTTCTTCCATGTGAAAGGAACCCAAGATGACTTAAATTATCTTCCTCTCTGTTTTATGTTCACAACAATTCTGTGAGGTAGGTTAGTAATTTTCATGGTTTAAAGGGGACTCGCACCTAAACCTCTTGAGGCACAATCTAACACTCTAACCATACTGTCTCGTTAAGTATATTATTATGTTATGTACAGTACTAGGTAAGCACTGAATACATTAATAGTTTGGATCCTGAGATAAGAATTGTATTTATAAAGCTAGAGTTAGTGAAAAATTGAGCTTTGGGGAAAACATGGATGAGCAGCTCAGAAATATACCAGCCAAGTAAGACAAAATTATCTTCAAAATTATGTCAGGTATATTTCAGTGGCTGTTTATTGATAGATGATCTAGGAACTGCAGAGAATGTAGATTTAGCAAAAGTTCCACTTGTCAAAATCTGATGTGTTGGTTCATGGGCTTGGTGCATTGAAACCCTGAGATTATTCAGTTTTTAAGCTTATATATTTATAGAGCTGGTTGTTCAATTAATTTTCCAGTAAGGTAAAGCAGTATTATCTTTATCTTGCAGGTGGGGGAGAGGGTACAGCTGAAGCTAAGGAAAGGTAAGGTAGCTAAAGGCTACCTAGGGAGTTCTTGGGTAAGGTACAATTCAAACTTGGAACTTTTTGACTTTACCTTGTTTTTAGACCAGCCTTTGTTAGTTGGTACTCTCCATATGTTTTATGGTACAACTGCTAGCATTGCAGACCATTGGACATACTGACTGGGGAGGTCTGGAGTTGATCTCTACAGCTTCTCTAAGGCACCAGGTTGAGGAAGAGTGTTCTAAGTACTATCCATCAGTAATATTTTTTACAATTTTTTAAAAAGCATGTTGCCACATTGATTATTACCATGTAAATCTGTATTAGTGCTATTACAGTAACCATGCTTAGAACAAGTGTAGTGATTGATATACCTAAGCAAGGGCCTACCTACATAGTTCCCTCCGCCCTTTGTTGTTTAAAGAAAAATAGCTTTGCAAGGTGATATGCAATGGAGAAATGGCAAACTGGGAAAGAATGAAACACTTTTCTATGCTGCTACTCCATTTGACTTTTAATTCAGTTTAGTTTTTCTAAAAGGTTGGTGCGTGTAGCATATTTTATAAAAGATTTTTTTTCTCTATTATAAAAAGAGAAAAGTTGGACAAAGGAATCAAAGTTGCCAATAATAAAGTGGCCCACCTTCAGTTAGATACTAGGTCAGTGGCAGAGTTGGCACTGAATTCGAGACTTTCTTTTAACTATGAGGCAACAGTTTATCCAGGGTTATGTATATGAATATGCCTAGCTGAGCCAAGGATGTTATCCTTATATGACAAGCCCTCATGGCTACGTTCTAGTATTATTGGTGAGACTCAGCATAGACTATCTGGACCAATCTTACGAGGGCCTGAATTGACAAGCGTAGCCTTACTTCAGTGCAGCGGACAGGTAGAAAAGAAGATGCCTTAGAAATATACTTTGCTTGTTCAGTTCTTGCTCAAATCAGCATGGAAATCATATTTATGTGGAAACCTATCTTGGATCTGTTATCATAAAAGTTTGTTGTTACATATGGTCAATTCATTTCTGCCTTCAGGCAGCTTTGTGAATAAATGCCTCAGTGAAATTGACTGGAAGTAGAAAAGACCTCTGCATACAACATATATCAATAATGGAATTTTTGCAGTTTTACTCATGTGTCAATCCTACTTTATTCAGTGAAGCTTATTTGTGAGTAAATGCATATAGGATTTGTGTCTACCTTGTAGAATATGCTGCTGTATGGAGTCATGATTGCCACTGGCTTAAAAAAAGGTTTAGATAAGTTATTGTAGAGCAGATCTATGGCCACTATTATCCAGGACTGGCCAAAGGAACATTCCAGTTCGAAAGCAGTATTTTTTATAATAACTGTGAGTGGTCTGTTTTTTTCTCATCAAAGTTTTGCTTTTGTGTTCTGCATGTGGACTTCCCTGCTCTGATCCTCATTCCTTGTGATATGTTCTGTGTACAGACTGAACAGATAGGGAGAGAAAATACATTCTTGCCTTTGCCTATAGGAAACCCTTCCGTTTCTCCAAAATCTGTCCTAATAGTAGCTTTTTGTCCAGGGTACAAGTTACGCATCAGGACAATCACCCACATTTCTTTCTGGATGATTCGTAGCTTCTTGTGATGCACTTGGTCAAAGGCTTCAACGTAGTCTATAAAGCCTAGACTGATGGTTTTGCTGAAAATCTTTTGTGCACTGCAGTATCCAGAGTACATTTGCATGCTACTTCTTAATGGAATCTGGCTTGAATGCCAGGTATTCCTTGCTCCACATAGGGTAATAGTCTTCATTGCAACACCTTGAGCATCACTTTGCTTTTATGGAAAAATAGTGAAATAGTCCTATAGTTTCTGCACTCTTTTGCATCTCTTTTCTGCATATTGAATGTTTCCAGTTCATGTGCCATTGTTTTGTTCTCATATCCACTAGTAAATTCTTGTTAGGATTTGCACCTTGCATTTGTTCTATTGGTATCCTATCTACCCCATATGCTTTTTTCCTTCCAAGCACTGTCAGAGCAGTATTCACTTCCTTTCTAATATTGCTGGGTGTTCCTCATAGGATTCTTATGTGAAGGAAGCAATTATCCTTTCATTTCCAATGTATAGTTCTTTTGTATATTCTTTTGTATACACCTTTTCTGTATTTTATCTTGGTCATGCAGTATATTCCCATCTTGGTATTTCTGTTTTGTTAATGTAAGTTGGAAGTTTGCTTTGATTCCTGGGATCTTCTGGAAGAGGTCTCTTGTTTTTTGTCTTTTGTTGTTCTCTTCTATTTCTTTGCACTGCCCATTGTAATAAGTCTTTTTGTGATAGTCACTGGCAAGTTGCATTCAAGATTCTGATGCTATTTCTTTCATCTAGTATGTTTGCTTCTTGTCTGTCCTTACCAATTGTGAGTGTATCTTTTGTCATCAGTCTAGGATTTTTCTTTCCTTTTGCTGCAGGAATTGTCTTTTTGTATTCTTCCCTAACAGTGTCCGATGCTGGTTTGAGCACCAGGCTTTTTGGTGGGGGTGAGATCAATTACTACTATAGCAGCTTTAATTGAGGTACAGTAGTTGTACCTGTTAGCATTTTACATACCTTTATTATCTATCTATCACATTTCTTCACTCTCACTGCTTGCTGACTTTAAGAGTTCATGGTCAGTACCATAATCTGCTCCTGGTCTTGTTTTGGTGGTGAGAATACAGTGTCTCCATCTCAGACTTCTAATTAATAGTCTATTTGATTTTTCTACTGGCTGCTTGATGATGTACATGTGTTCATTATCATCTGTACTAGGAACATAGTCTTGAATGATGTTTATGTTGATAGGGTTTCCACAAATTCCGACCAATGTTGTTGGTTTAGACTTTGCATTGTAGCTCCTGCCTGCCGCTGCTGCCTCTTGTTTCAGTACCAAAGTCATTTTATTTCTTCAGAGTTTGTTGTTTCCAGAGGAAAACACTTCATGTTTGCCTGAATGAAAATGTCCCATTCCAGTCCCTCTGACTTTGTTCCCACCTAGTGTGATGTTTGACTACTCCATTTCCTGCTGTACAGTTTCCAGTTTACCCTGATTCACTTTTCCCACATTCCATGTTCCAGTTATATGCTTTGTCCAACATCCAATTTTCCTTTCACCTCTCTGTGTGTAAGCCTTTCAACTTTGATCTAGTTCCATCATTAGTGGTAGTTTTTTTTGTAGTTTCTTTTGCTCCTGCCCAATAGCTGGTTGAATGCCTGAAATCTGCAGCAGCCAGATTAATAACTGGTCCAAACACATGAGATCAGTTGCCTTTAGGCTTCTGGTCCCAATTCAAGGTGCTGGTTTTAACCTGTAAGCCTTACACAGCTTAGAACCACAGTACCTATCATAGTGTCTCTCCCAAGTGCGATCTGGTCACTGCGCTCAAGCTCTGGAGCTTTCCTCCAAATGCCAACTCTGAGGGAAGTGCAGAGGGTGATATCAAGGAGAAAGATTTCTTGGTGGCGGTCCCCCTCTATGAAACAACCTGCCCACTTTGGCCTGAATTGGGCACTGAATCTGTCATCATTTCAGCACCAGGTTAAGACAGCCCTCTTCTCTGAGGCTTTTAAAGACTTACTTGGCCACCCAGGGGCTTGAGGGAGATCACCAGGTGTTTTACAGAGGTATTCTTTTGTTATTCTTTGTTGTCTGTTTTTAGTTATTGTGTTTTTAAAATAATGTTGTGTGTCCCCCGCTCCCTTTTATCTCATTTTGTCTGTTTTGATGCACTCTGTAAACCAGAGGTCCTCAAACTTTTTCACCAGGGGTCCAGTTGAAAGGTGCCGGCAGTGCGCATGGGCCGGAAAGGTGGTGTTGGGGGTGTGCACAGGCCAGCGAGGGGGTGGGGTGCGCGGCGAGGGGAGGGGAGGCAAGGCAGGGTGGAGGCGGGCACATGAGGCAGCGGCTTGCTCACTTGGACATTGTTTTCTCCGAGTGAGCAAACCACTGCCTCCCAGCACGTGGGGTGAGGTGGGTGGCGGCGGGCACATGTGTGGGTGCCTGTGCGGCAGGTCCAAATTGGCATGGTGGGGTGGATAAATGGGCATGGCGGGCCAGATCCAGCCCCCGGGCCATAGTTTGAGGACCCATGCTGTAAACTGTGCAGAGAGCTTCAGTCTGTTAACATGGGACTAAGGCTGAATCTGTCATCTGGTCTTATGGACATTCAGATTGATGTCATGGAGAATATTTGAATGAAATTAAGCCCATGTTTGAACCCTAACTCCAGGCAATCCTGGATACAGCTCAGAAATCTGTCACCATGGCCTCCTATGTAAAGTGCTCCCCCCCCCCATTCAAACTGACTGAAGGTCTTGACTGGTCCAAGTGTCCTGTTTTGCAAGTTGTGTGTTTTATGTAATTGGTTCTTCAGAGAAGGGCTTAACACTCTTGTCTTTCAGAGTTTGTCTAGCCACTGTCTTCGCTTATCACACTCTGATTGATAGTTTCTCAGTTTTCGCACACCAACAGTGAGGAATTCCACCTATGAAATTACTCTTTCCTTGCTGGAACATCTCTGATGTGCTGAAGTTATCAGAGGAAAACACTTCAAGCTCATGACTAAATAAGCACCTGGTTGCTTTCTTGGAATGTAGCCCTTTTGGTTGCTCTCATTTCAGATTGCTGCATTGCAGAACTTTCTGCCTTCCATGTAGACCCTTCCTACCAGATTTTCCACAGAGACAAGGACATCATTCAGCCAGATGTTTCTTTCTTTCTTGCCTAAGATTGTGCCAGTTGCCCTCTCAACCAGGACACTTGTTCTGTCCTCTTTCTTTTCTTCATCTGCTATTCCACTGGAGATGACCCTACATACTCTTGATGTCTACTGTGCACTTGCCCTTTATAAGGCAAGGTTGGAATCATTCTGAAAGTCACCAAGACTTTTTGTCTGCTATGGAATGCTGGGAATGGAAATGCTTATCTCTTCTCTGCAACTGTCATTGTGGGTTGTACAATCTTTTTTCTTACAAGCTTGCAGGAATAGGACTCCATGCCCCCTTATGGGCTCACTCAATACATGCAATGGCTATGTCAGTAGCATTTGCTCAAGATGTACTGCAAAAGGTAGATTCTATTCAAACATGGCCCAAAATGAGTCATGCTTAACCGCTGCAGTACTGGGCTGATCGGACCTCAGCCTGAAATTTCTGATCTAGTTTGGCTCAACCAGTTCTGCTTGAAAGTTTCTGGGTAAACTTACTACAATGTCCTTTCCAGCTTGTCTTCCTTTCCAGCCTGTCTTCCTTGCTACCATGCATCTGCAGTTACCTTCTATGCTTACAGTCCTGCTTGCTGCCTTCCAGTCTTGCTTGTAATGGTTGAAGTGTTGCCACATAAGCTGCTAGCATAATGTAAACCTCTGCCTGCTGTACTTGTCTGAATGCTGCTTCACAGTACCAGAGTATTAGAGCTTTAGCATTTTGCAAAGCAAAGCAAAGCAAAGCAAAGCAAAGCAAAGCAAAGCAAAGCAAAGGGGTGTTAGACTTTCACTAGTTTTGGTGAAATACTCTTAAACAGAAAGAAAGCCTTTTCTGGATAGTATTGTATGATGTCTTGTCAGTAATCTGTATCTGAAATAGAGTGTGTGCATTATGTGCCATCAAGTCATCTCCAACTTATGTCAGCCTTATGAATGAAACCCTCCAACATGTCCTGTCCATGACAACTCCATTCAGCTCTCCCAAGTTCAAGACTGTGGGTTTCTTATGGATTTAATACATCTCATATTTAGTGTTCTCTTTCATCTTCTGCTTTCAACTTTCCCTAACATGATTGTCTGCTTAAAACAGTGGGTCAATAGTTTCAACAGTAATACAACTAAACTGAAGTTGTTAGAATACAAAATCACTATTCAGAGATTAAGAAACATAGAGCGAGTCAGAAGGGGCCTCCTGGCCACCTGTTTTGACCCCCAGCTCCAGCCGGCTCCACTCACAACATGCCCACCATGTACATGTCTGGCCTTTCTTTGAACACCCTCACTGATGGGGCCTCAACCACCTCCCGTGAGAGCCCATTCCATACCCTTGGAGTCCTGACTGTCAGGAAGTGATTCCTGGCATCTAAATGAAACCTTGGTAACCTGAACTTTGCTCTGTTGGAACGCGTCCTGCCTTCCTCTGCAGGGGAGAACAGGTCTCTACCCACCTCCGTGTGACACCCCCTCACATACCTGTATGTCGCCAACATATCCCCTCTGAGTCTCCTCTTCTCCAGGCTGAAGAGACCCAGTTCCCTCAGTCTCGCCTCATATGGCATCCCCTGCAAACCGGCCACCAACCTTGTGGCCCTATGCTGCACTGCCTTTAACCTGGCTATATCCCTCCTGTAATGAGGGGCCCAAAACTCAACACAGTACTCCAGTTGCGGGCGCACCAGAGTCGTATAGAGTGGTAGTAATACCTCTCTCGATTTAAAAGGCACACTTGTGGCTATGCAACCAAGGGTGGCGTTCACCCTCTTGACCATCGCATCACACTGCTGACTCATGTTTAGCCTGCAGTCAACCAGCACCCCAAGGTCCCTTTCACAAGTGCTGCTCTCCAACCACTTGTCCCCTAACCTGTACGTATGACACCTATTCCTCTGGCCCAAGGGCAAGACCTTGCACTTATCCACATTGAATGCCATCCTGTTGTCTCCTGCCCACTTCCATAGTCTCTCCAGATCCAGCAGACCGTTCACCCCTTCTTCCATATCATTGATGAAAAGATTAAACAGGATCAGCCCCAGGACAGAGCCCTGGGAGACCCTGCTTGTCACTGGCCGCCATCCCGATGATTCCCCACTAATGGTTACCCTCTGCTTTTGGTCAGTCAACCATGCCCTAATCCATTGGACAGTGCTTTGGTCTATCCCAAAACTCCTCAGTTTCTTAACAAGGATATCATGGGGCACTTTGTCAAATGCCTTGCTGAAATCCAGATAAAGCACATTCACTGCATCCTCTCCATCTAGCCATCTCGAAACCTTGTCGCAGAATTCCACAAGGTTTGTCTGGCAGGACCTGTTTTTGCAGAAACCGTGTTGTGTGGCTGCCAGCCTCCCTTCCCTATCTAGCATCACTAGATCTCTCACTATTATGAGCCTCTCCATTGTTTTTCCTACAATGGATGTAAGGCTAACTGGTCTGTAATTCCCCATGTCCCTTCTACTACCCCTTTTGAAAATTGGGACCCACTGATGCCACGCTACAGTCTTCTGGAACTTCACCTGTTCTCCACGAGGCCTCAAAAATGGAGGCCAGTAGGTGTGAGAGAACCCCTGCCAACTTTCTAAGTACTCTCAGGTGTAACCTGTCAGGGCCTGGACCCTTTGTAATGTCCAATGCCCTGAGGAGCCTCTCGACTTCTAGGGGGCTGACTCTAATCTGTGCTTCTAAATCCCCGACCTCATCTAATCTCCTATGCCCGTCCTGCTTTGGGGAGAACACAGAGGCAAAATAGTCATTCAGCATCTTGGCCTGTTTCAGTCACTGGATCTCCTTCCTCCTTATTTAGTGGTCCCATTACTTGTAAATAGCAAGAGAAAGGGGAGACATGTCAATAGAAGCCCTTTTTGTTGCTCTTGATATTCTTGACAAATCTCAGCTTGTAATCAGCCTTAGCCTTGCAAAGAATCCTTCTGCACTGGGCCTCCTCCCAGTATACCTTTTTGTCTATTTGTCCCAGTGCCCATTTCCTATGGAGATTCCTCTTATGTCTAATCCCTCTAACCATCTCCTTCCCCATCCATGGCGGGGCTCTCCTTCGCCTCCCTACCTTACTAACTAACTAAGAATTTGATTTAAGAAACTTTACCCATGAGTAAAACATTCCTTGAGACTCCTGCTTGTCCATAGAGAATCAGGTTATATTAAAGGCCAGTTCTCTTCTGTTAATGGAAAAGGAAACACCTTTAAACCTGGGTTAAGTTGAATCTCTCATGGTAGTGAAAATGGATAGAGTCTTTTAATCCTGTTTTACTTCTGAACTATATAGTTTTAATTCATCCAAAACCACTCCAGAAATGGCAAAGCTATTCCATAAATTTGTATCAGTGATACCAGCGAGGAAAGGAGAACAGAGGGACTCCTTAAATGTAAAGCCTGGGTTTGAAGTTGCACCCCTCCAAGTGTGCTGCAGGTGTTGCCCTACAGATACAGGAAATGTACATGGTAAATGTCACAGTAAAAACTGTTCATGGATACCAAGGCTCCAGGCCTCAGTGTCTGCAGGAAATCCCTTTCTGAGCAGGAACCCTGAGGAGGTATGGAGAGTGAAATTGGATCCAGCTCTCTATCCTTTATAAGCTTTCCCATCTTTTAGTTGGAAAGCAAGGAAGCATAAATGACTCTGTGGAACATATATTACAAAGTTGCTGTGTGAGAGAATACAGTATAAAGATGGCAATTTAGAAAATGAAAGGGAATTATTACAGGGGAAAACAAAGTAGAATTCAAACTGTGGGGAAAAAATTGGGCCACCACCTAAACTTTTTACACTGATATTAAGACAACTTCCAGTATCTCTATGTACTGAAGATGTAACCCAAATTGTATGGAAATAAGGAGCTACAAAGTTGTCTTTTGTATGTCCATCCTAATATATTTTACTATACTGTTCCAGACCTCCTGCTAATAACTTCTCAAATCTGTAAGAAGGCCAGACTTTGTTGGGAAGGATTTTGAATAACATCACCAAAGAACTGGTGGCACAATCATGTTTTCAAGCACAGCTGTGAAAGCGGTTCCTATTAAATGTTACGTTCAACCTTTGCATGTTATGAACATGGATTTGTAACTTGCTGAAAATTTCAGGGTTTCAAGAACAATCCTAGACTAACACCAGCATTTTCTGTGCGTCCTAAACTGGCAAACATCTGTCCAGCCAAAGTTGGCTGAAGCTCAGGTAGATGCCAACAGTCTACTTTGTCTTCCTGGTTCCATATTATCTTATACTAGTGCTTGTTTTGGTTGCTTTTGCTTTGCTGAATTTCAGTGTATCATGAAATCAGCTGGGAGGCTTGTCGCTTACCAGTGTTGAAAGAGACAAGGTTGACCTCACACCTGACCCTCCCTCCCCACAGTCAATACTAGAGCAAGATGGAGAAGAAGGAATTAAAAGCAGACCATGTCTTACAATAATCCTGCAACGTGGTCTGCATTCCAGGCCAGGTGAGCGTGAAGAAACAGTTATCACATGCATGGAGAGTCAGAAGAGGTTGAAAGAAGTTGGGTGGAGTGCATATTGCTGGGGTCCCCTGTTCTAATTGTTTATATTATTTTAGAGCTTGAGTTTAGAGAATGTCCAGCCATATAGCAACTTCTTGGCAAAGGTGGTAGCCATTCCTTTGCTATGAATTGGAGGAAAGGAGAGAGACTGCAAAAATTAAACCTCTCTTTTGTCCCCCTTTTTTCTCTCTGTGTCAAATGTGAAGAATCCTGGCTGTGCAAATATGTAGGCCCTTTGCTCCTCTTGATCCCTTAGGGAGAGGGAAGTGGGACTGAAGGTTAAAATAATGCTTTTTGAGATTAAAGTATTAGCAGCTTCTTACTCAAGGTAAAACAAAGGTGAGTAGTGTGCTCTTCCACCCACATATCTATACCAGCAAATGTATTTTTATGTTGTTGTGGCTGCAGGACCATTAGGTCAATGCTGTGCTTAGAAAAGCCACTATCAGACACTTGCAATTCAGCTATCATTGCAAAATGAGCAGCATTTCCTCTTAGCTACTGGAGGACACTCCCATGCCTGTCTGGTTAGGAAATGGGCTCCTTCTCCGATATTGGTGTGGTACAGAAAAGGAAGAAGAAAGTGATAGAATAGAAAGAGCACTCCCAGTTTCAGGGAACTGTATAAAGTAATGGTCATAGTCGCTCTTACTTCAAGTAGCCCCATGGTATCCATCTCTTGTCCAAATGAAGTGAATATCCCTCATCCTATCATCATGGTTTTCTGTAGCTGCTTCTCCAATCCCAACTGTTTCTGCAAATTCTCCATATCATCAGATCATTATATTACTAGATGATCTTTTGTAGGTTCAGGATGTTCATTGGCTTGTTTATTCATTTGTTATTTGGCTAAATGGTATTTATGTGTTAATATTTTATGGATCTAAACCACCAGAAAAATCTTTCTAGACCAACTGGTGGTGAGATCTATAAATAGATAGATAGTGTGTTTAAACATTGTTTCATTTTGTTTTGTTTTGTTTAGAAATATATCACCTTTCAGTTTCTAGTCTCAGAATATTTTATAATCTGTTATAAAAAGAGTAGAACAACTAAAATGTAAATACCAACGATATAATCAAAACCTTGCAATCATAAAAGCAGCATAAACCACTCAGCACAATTAAAATGGCATCTAAAGAACTCAGGGAAAATAATAGAAAAGGTGTTTGCTGGTTCTGAAAGGACAATAAGGCAGGTAACAAGCAAATCTCTCTGAGGAGCGCTTTTGTGCCACTACCAAGGAGGCTGCCCATTTCAGTGGGGGCAGAGATAGTGGGGGCACCCACAGGAATTGCTCCATTTAATAGCTAAATAGAGAGACGGGCAGCCCTTCAACTACTTAAGGCATGAAGGTCTTTAAAGGTAAAAACAGATACAAAATGGTGGCATGACTTTTGGTTTGCCGGACTTGAAAAATAACCCAGTGAGGGACTGAGCATACTCAGCAGTCATAGAATATTAGGTTGCTCTTGGGAGGGGTGGAAAACTGTTGTGTGTGGTGGGGAGGGCAGTATCCTTGAAGATGTTTACCTGGTACTCAACAGAAGTACTTCAGGTTGCAACATTTTTTGCAGGTTCAGTTTGAATGATTAAATCGCAGTTAGTGCAGAATTTAGCTGCTCGATTTACTAACTGGAGTTTCTGCACAGTCTTCCAAGGTATAAGCTTATATAACTCCTTACAGTAGGCTAACCTGGAGGTTACCAGATAATGCATAACAGAAGCTAGGCTGTTTCTGTTAAGGTAGCATTGGAGCAGGCTTACCTGCCTAAGCTGGTAAAAGGTACTCCGTGTCATAAAAATAACCTGCACTTCTCATGACAAAGAATTGATCAAGGAGCACTGATGACAAAGGCTGGATCAAGCCGTGAATTTGATTTTTCAGGGGAGTGAAAGCCAGGATGAATTCCCCTCTCTAGGGCAGATTAACCCACAGTACCTCCATCTTGGCCAATTTGAATTGAACTTTATGTGTTGGTTTCTTCTTTGGCATTATTTTTCTTTTGTTTCAGGAACAGAAGAGGTAGAGGATGGGGAACAACACAAGGGACTGAGGCTTTTACATGTCACAAATTATATAAATGCTTTTTAAAAGCCCCTTGTTAATCAAAAATTATTTTTCAGCCTGAAAAGATTTTAAAACCTATGTTCACATTTTATTAGTATTTATTGATATTGCAATTAATCCAGGAACCAAGAGTGACTTAGGGTACAACCCTAGCACATTTAGACAGAAAAAGGCCTAAAGCTTCCATCATGCCTCAGCCAGTCTGGGAGTTCTAGAACTTGGTCTAAAGCTGAACTGGAGTGTGCCCTTTGTAGGCTTTTTTAAAGAAAAAACCACCCTTTCCTAGATGCAGAAAAGATTTCAGTGCTGATTTTACTAATACAGCATAACATTATCTATTTTCAGGCAAATCCTACCTGTGTAAGTGTGATACAGAGGGCTGCCCCAAGGCCATGGTTGCAGCTAACATCTTCCTGAGGTGTTAGAATTCTGTTACTAAAATTCACAACTTGGACTCTAAAAAGAGATACTGATAATGTTGTTGAAGCTTGTCAGTACAGCAGAAAATCTGGTTTTTTCCCCAGAGAATACAGAGTTTTGTTGCTGCAAGTCAGTCTTACAACATTTAGAGCACAGATGTGAATGTTCATGTTAAAGTGTTTCTCTCCTGTATATTTGGAAAACTTCTCCAATTATTAGTCGTAGGATTTTGCTCAAGTGAGCTGAGTCTTAATCTTTGAGACCTGGATTTGTGAGGCTGCTTCTGATCTTCTTAATCAATATTTGCAAGATTGTTGAGAAAGGTTAGGGTTTTATGGGGAGTTCTATAGGACCCTGACAGGTGAGGAATTGTGTCTTTAAGGGGTACAATGAACTTCTAGAATGATGAATACTCCCTATTTTATCTTTTTCTGCTTTTCAATTTTTGTTTCAGGAATGTTGAGTTGATCCCATGTATTTTGATGCTGTGTTTGTTTTGTTTTGTAATTTTATTTGTTCTGAGACATTAGTGGTGGACAGGGTACAAAAGTTTTAAATAAATATCTCCAAATTCTTGGGATCTGCCATGTTTCTCAAAACAAGTATAAATCAAAAGCCACACTGTTCCCATTGATCCCCATATTTCATGGGATAAGCAGGACTGGTTTGATAATACAGCATGTGTTCTGTATTCTTTCATTTTTGAAATTTTTACTATGTTATAAAATAGCACAGTAAAAGTCAGCACAGCAAGAAAAGAAAGAAATCCATATAGAAATAATTGAGAATGGTATCTAATCTCTTTCATTTCCTCCATCACTATCATATGGTACATCCTGTGAGAAAGGTGGGCTCCCATGAGATGATACTGTGATGCTGTTGCTACTGCGTGAGGTGCACATTTCAGCAACTTGGCCACAAGTTGGGTGACGCAGGCAGTCTGATAAAGTGGGCATGACAAGGCAACCAGCAGAGGTGAGAGGGTGGAGCGGCAGAAGGGTGGGCATGGCTGTGGTGGACAAGCATTGGGAAGCGTGTGCTGGGGCGAAGGAGTTCTTCCAGCAGCAGCAGCAGCAGCAGCTGCATGGGCAGCCATGTGTGGTGCTCTTGCCTGGTTGCTGCTCCTGTGCTCCTGCATAGCCATTGTCCAACTCTGATAAAAAAGTAGCAAATGGCTCACATTCCCAGGGAATTCTGTGGGTCAGTGAGGGAGAGGCAGATAACATAGGCAGGAGGGGTGCAAGCTGGGATTGGTGCCCAGCCACAGGGGCTGATGGAATATGTGCCCCCATTTTGAAGGATGGTGGAGGCACATGGAAACTATTCAGGAGCAGTTACCTCATGAATGTGTAGATACAGAACACAAGGCAAGAAAGATAACTTTGTGGTATTCCTTAGCATTATGTGTGAACAGTCCCAGTGCCTTGCAGAAGAATTCACTCCTTATTTTGTCATTTCCATATTTTGAATTGTGTAAACCACCCAGAAAGCTTTGGCTGTGGGGCGGTATAGAATATAATAAATAATAAAATAATCATAATGTTGTTGTGTTAAACCAGGCATTTAAATGGCTTTACTTCGCATTGTTACCATGTGGCGTACACAAGATGCGTAATACTATGATGGTGGAAAACCTGTTTATTATGGCTCATCAGTTAAGTAAAAAACAAAAAACAAGCAGATACTTGATGGTTGTGTAAGTATTCACACAAACACATCCCTGAGTCAATACTTGGTAAAAGTGTCTTTGGCAGCTATTACAGCTGCAAGTCTTCTTGGATAGCTTTGTGCACCCAAATCTTGCAGTGCTTGCCCAGTCTTCCTGTTAAAAGTGCTCCAGCTGTATCAGATGGAATAGGGGCCATGGGTAAACTGTGACTTCCAAGTCTTGCCATAGATTCTTAATTGGATTGAGGTCCAGGCTCTGACTGGGCTATTCTGAGACATTCAGGTTTTTGACAATTCATACACAAGAGATGTGTTGACCCCTCTCTGCTCCCCTTTACCCAAAGCTTTGCTTATGAACCCTTTGGGGCCTGTCTCTGGAAGGAGGGGCCCTATGGAATCGGGTGCACCTGCATTCTGCACTCTGAGCTCCTAACTGGGCCAGCCTGTGACTGTGCTGCCAGACCTTCAAGTCCACATCTTCAGGAGGCTGGTGCTCTCCATCTGAGAGACTACCCAGTTCCAAATCTCCTCCCTCCCATCCTTCGTCTGCTTCATTCCCACAGGCAGAAGGGAGGCTGGGTCCCATGGGTATCCTTGGACTACTTGCATCCAGAGCAGACTCAGACTGGTGCTGCGGGAGGAAGTCTGCAGGTGCAGGCCTGTCTGTTACAACAACAATTCCATTCTTGGAGTGTGAGCTCTGAGCCTCATCTGGTTCAGCCAGCTCCACCGCATCCGAGTCTGAGCTATCAGTTCCACCAAAACAGGCCATTTCTGGTGTGAGCCTGGGAATCTAGTCAGAGTGTACACGACACCTTCAAAATTACCATTGGTCTCTTGCTTGCTGCTTTGCCCTCCTTTCTGGTTACTACCTTCTCTAGACAGAGTCATGGTTGGGTCATATTCTCCGTGTTTTGTAATAATGGATTTAATGGTACTCTTGAAAATGTTCGTATGTAGTTTGGGATATTATATTCTGCAACTTCTGCAGAAATTTATGCTCCTTTGTCTTCATGGTGCTGTTTGCTTAGATAGCTCCCCAACAAATTCTGGACCTTCCAGAAACAGGTGCATTTTATTTGAGATAATGTGGCACTGGGATTGCACATGAATTGATTCTGGTCAACTGCTTACAGTATAGTATATGACTCTTGGAGGCAGTGGGTCACACCAGAGCAAATGTAGGCATGTCACAGCAAAGGGGGTGAATATTCATGTAACCAACATGTGCCAGTTTGTTCTTGTTTACTTAACTTTTGTGCTTCAATAAATTTATTTTTCATGTTCATGGAGTTGAGTACCTTGTATACATTAACAGTAACAATGCCAATTAAATCCATTTCAGTTTTGGGTTGTAAGACAGCAAAGTATGGAAAAGTCAAAATAGGGGGTGAATGTTTGTATAATACACTCTCAGTGCAGAGATTTCCAACATTGTTCCCCAGTACTTTATAGTCTCTGCATATTTTTTGAATGGGTAGATTTTATGAATAGAGCTGAAGTATCCTCATTTACTTTTGGGTTGTGTCTGTCTGCTTCTGATATGAGGGAAATGAGTGATAATTGAAATGCACAGTCCCACCCAGGAAAAAAAATGAACTGGGGTAAGATGTCATTGGGGACAGGCTTGGCCTGTTTTGGAAATTGGGGCTCAGACAGATCTAGGAGACCAAGTAAAACCATGTGATTGAATCCCAGACTGTTTGCTCTGCCTAATTATCAGAAGCCTCGCGTTCGTTCTGCTAGGTGCACATTATGCCTTTATTGTAGTGTAATTATGCCAGCTGCCTATGTTTAGTGCCATAAAAAGGAATAAAGTGCCCATTACCCGCCTAAAGAATTCTTCCTGTGGGTTTTTTATTTTTATTGCTCCATAGTACATAGTGGGGATAGCTTTGATCGGCCATGCTCCATGTAAAATAGTTAGTGAAGCGCAGAGCCATCCATCACGTGCTCTGCCAGGGACTGGTCTACTGATGTGCTGGCCCCTTCCTCTGTGGATGCCTTTTGCTACTGACCTGATTGCTCTTTCTGTGGGAGCATGACCTTCAAAGTTGCCTTGCCATGCATGTAAATTAATAGTTAATTATATTTGCCTTATAAGAATGTTGCTGCTTCAGAATGGCTATCTAATACCTGAATTTTTCATGCTAGTTTATCTTTCCAAGTATTAATTTGAAATCTTATAAAACTGACTTTACATCCAGAGTCAGACAGTTGGTCCTTTTAAGCCCGTTATTGTCTACTGTGACTAGCAATGACTTATTCTGGCTTCAGATGAAGGTCTCATACCTGAAATCTTTAAACTGAAAATATTAGGCACCTTAATGTATGCATATATGTGAAGAAGGGCAGGCCTCTTACTTGACTATGCATATGTATTTCGTTATTGTACCTTTTTTCCTTAGAAGGAGCTCAAGGCACTTTACTTCATTCTTCTATCAACCTTATCCCCACAACAACAACCCTGTGAGGTGGGTTGGTCTGAGAGTCTGTGACTGGCCCAAAGTCACCCTGTTATCTCCATGGCTGAGTAGGAACTAGAACCCAAAGTTCCCAGATTCCCAGTCCTGCACTCTTAATCACTATACTATCTATGAGGAAGTCAGGGCCCATAGAGAATGGGCTGCTGAGGATAGCTGGCCAGAATGGAGATTGGATTCCGTATATGAGGGATGTGCAACTTTTAGTCCTCCAGATGATGTTGGCCTGCAGCTCTTATCATACCCTACGATGGCTGTGCTGGGCAGAAGTGCTGGGGGTTGCAGCTTTTTAACACATCGCTGTGTGTGGCATAGCCAGTGATGAGGCGCAGGAGTTGCAGCCCTTTGTAATTTGAAGGGCCCCAAGTTGTCCACCCTGCTGTTGATCAAAAAGAAAGTATTGTCTCCTTTGAATAACATACATGAATGACTCATCAGCAACTATGGAAAGTGTGTAACAAATGTTACATCATAGCGCTTCTGAATGGCATACTTTTTATTTATTTATTTACTTATTTTAGACATATATAGACCACTCTTAAGGTATAAACATGGCTCTACCATACCCTGCATACCACTATTTCTCTCTGCCTGCCCCCAACACACTGCTTAAATAGCTACACAAGTTATTATTTTTAAGTTGAAAGAGTATTGCAAGGTGGTCTTTCTTTGGTTTCTATAAAAGCAGATGTATTCGCTGTAGGAGTTTGTACTGATTTCTGCAGTGTGACAGGTTGGTCTAGCTCAGAGTATTTTGGGCAACTCCTAACACAGGTATGTTATACCACTGGACTGTACTTCACCCATATTTGACTATGAATGGTGCTTTATCAGTTCAGGAATATGCCCACATGCTGCTCTAGAGTATTTACTGTTATATGTGTTAAACTTGTTCTCTACATGTTCACTGCCCAGAAAGCCCTGCAGGGCTATAGGGCAGTATAAAAATATAATAAATAAATAAATAAATAAATAAATAAATAAATAAATAAATAAATAAATAAAATTTCCAGAAGAGATTTAGCATCAGTAAAAATTAGTGTGCTAAAACAGCAACAGAAGAGCTTCCTAAAAACCGAACATCGTAAAGCAGATTTAGGTGATTAAAAAAACCCCCAGCCCACACACAAGCTACCGGCTTATATGAACCAGTTACCAACAGCATCTTCTATCTTATTGGAATTAAGCTTCAGTTTGTTGGCTGTTTATTGAATTATTATGTACACTTTACGGCAAGGACAGGCAATCCTGTATCCTTCAGATGTTTCAAACCACCACTCCCATAGTCTAATCGCTTTATAGTTTACAATCAACCTAGCTGAATAAACTGGTTTGTTCTTTAGCTGACGAGTTGTCTAAGCCAAATTCTGATCCCCTGCTTTATTTGTGGGTCCTATCTATTTCTTTCCTTCTTTAAGTTACCTCTTGTTACACATGCTCATTTTTTTCCCATCAGGTGTTCCTTAAAGTGGCCTTCACACTTTCCCACCCTTGCTGCAAGCAGATGCATCTGCACAAGATGAAGAGCTGGTGCTGCCCCTTAGCTTCATTTCCTATGCGTGTGCTGTCTGTGCTGGAGGTTTGACTGCCTGACTGAGAAGGAATCCAAGGGGCTGCTTAAAGCAATAATTGATTAAGAGAGCAATTGCCCTGAAAATTCAGATTGATCAGGAGCAGGAAAAATAATAACTTGTGTAGCTATTTAAGCAGTGTGTTGGGGGCGGGCAGAGAGAAATAGTGGTATGCAGGGTATGGTAGAGCCATGTTTCTCATGAGTTTGTCTCAGGATGTTTCTTGTCACTGACCCTGGGCTACTGAGGATTCAATCACTTTTATCTTTCCCTTCCTCCTTCAATCCAAATGCCTTTTCATATTAGAAAATTACAATCTGCTCTGCTCATGCAAGATTTATTAGCTCTGCTGAGCAATAGCGCAAGAGGTAAATGATGGCATGTTCCATGGGAAGGGTTTTTTTTTTTTTTTTTTGGTGGGTGAGACATTACAAATGTCTTGCAACTTTGTAAGGGTGCTTCCACAGATGAGCCCTATGGGAGTACATGGGGAGGGGGGCAGTAAGGTTAGTTTTCAGTCATCTGACCAAGCTTGTCACACTGAGATCTGTTGCTAATAAAGCTGCTCTTCTCTCTCTGCTATTCTTCTGTAAATTAAGCTCCATTTCAATTATTCTGGGTTACCTACTTTCAGGTACTAGCTTTTTTACTTTTCCTGATTAGAATGCCGCTGTTTATGTAAACAGTGTAATGCCATCTCATTGACTGATTTTTGAACAATGTATCTAAAGAAATTCCTGGGGACAGTATATATTAGAGACAGTTCTATATTAATTTCTCATCACTTTCTGTTGCAGAAATGAAATAGTACCTAAAACTGTTTTGGCTATCCTACATCCTCCTAAACTTAGAGGATCGACACATTTTGCATTCATTAATGTTGAAAGAAAATCTTCTAGCTGGAAAGTTGAAACAGAGATAAGATATTTTTCTCTGTAGTCAGGAAAACAAAAAGTAGGTTACAGTCCTCATGCCTATTCCTAGACTTAATAGACTGTCCCTAGTATACCTTTTCCATAGGAATTTTGAGATCTCAAGCCACAGGACATCCTTACTAGGGTGTTTATGAAGGAACAGAGCAAGTCGGTGACTTATCGGACTCTGAAGGAGCATTATTAGGCCACCACCTTTTTCTTCCCTAGCCTAAGAAAATCCATACTTGCACAATGGATAAATGGTTTGTGTTTGCATAAAGTAAACTTAATTTGCATTCTGGTTGGAACACTTTGGTTTTCACAGAATTCCAAAGCTTTTGAGCAGATCAGACTTCAGTTGGTTTAAACAAAACTGAAATGAAGTTTGCAGCACTGTCTTAGGAACATGTGAAGAAGTTTAGAGAGAATGAACAACACGGGAGTCCTGCCTTTTTTACTATTTGGAGATGACTGAGTGGTGTCCTTTTGCTTTCTGAGACTGTAGCAACATTGCTTGTACAGCAGGTTTTCTCCTTGGCCATGGGGACCACCAATGTGTTGCTTTTAAAATGAACCTCATCTTGCACTGTATTTCAGTTTCTTTCACGTGCACTTTCATTGTATGTATTCAGAGTACATGCAATGCCTGCTGTACTGCTCTCAGTATCTTGAGTGGGCGGACGCTGATGGTTTGCATAGTCCATGGTATGTTCCTATTTTACTTCCAACATACCATGTCAGACCGGAAGCCTGTTGGACTGTATCCTATCCCAGCTTCTTCCCTGTGTACCATAGTGAAGCAGTACCTTTGACAAACTGAGGGTCTGACATGTTTCTTCTCCCAGTCTTCCACATTAGCTCACAATTTGACGGTGCAGGGAGAGAGATTCTTTTTTATTCTGCACATCTTCCAGTATGAGGCAAAGACTGACTGCCTCTTTACCTTAATTTCTTTGCATGTGGCAGAAAACGTATGGAAGCAGTAGTGTCACTCAAACTTTGTGGACCACTGCTTGTGAGCTTAAACAGATTGTGCTAGACACTTATTCTCCACATATTTGCATCCCTGTCTGAATATCATTTTGTAACATATGAAACAGCTTTGTGCTTGGAGGTTTCCTACTAAAAGGTGTTGTTGTCATTAGAATTGTGCAGATTCCATTCAGTCACACAATGCAGCTTCCTGGACAAAGTATTACAAGAATTTAGGCTTTTGATGGCTCTCCCATGGGCAAATTATGTTTTAATTGGGTCTTCTTGGTATCTTTGGTTTTGATGCATGTTTTTGACCAGAGGTGCCTACCTAGTAAGCCAAAGTAGACTTACTAACTTCTCTTAAGGCTTGTGCTGAAGCTCTTCCCTCCCTCTGTCTCCTTCCCTTTCTCTGTATGTGCTGTGCCATGGTTCTGCTATAGTAGGCAAAGCAGATAGGCCGACAGCTGGAAACACGTTCCAGGAATCACGTCAGCTGTCATTACTTACATTACCTTGATTGGGAACAGTCAGTTATGTCACCGTCCATCATCATGCCTCTCATGGGAGACATTGGCAGAGGAGAAGAGGGAAAAGGAATTATAAAACATTTGTCTGGGTGCTCAGCCAATCCCAGCGTGCTGGTAGTGAAACATCAGTCATCAGGAAGCTTGAAGTGAGGGTACCTTGTGTGATGGATCATCCCATGTGACTCTGTGAGAGGGAGGTTTCTAAGACAGAGGCCTGTTCCATTGGAAAAACCTCAGAGAAAGGCTGTGTATTCATGCACTTTAGACCAATAATTAATCTTTAGGATAAATTATAAGGGAAACTTTAATATTCCTTTACTAGTGTGAATTCTTTCTGGGATACTGGCAGTATAAAGCCATGTTTCACTGGACTGGAAAAAAAACACAGGTAAATTTGGTTTTGAACCTGTTTTGACTTAAGTGCTGTTGATAGAGTAGCAGTAGAGGTGATACGCCAACCAGCTACTGATTACTGAACTTGTTTCCTATGCAGAAAGTGATTTGTTACTGGATTTAGTTTTCATGCAGAATTGTCAACTGAAGCAAGCAGCTGTCAATGGCTCAGTTTATCCAAATCAGTATCTTATGGAAACCCATCACCCACCCTGCCCTATGATGGTCCAAAATAAACTGCAACTTTGTAGTGCTGCCTCAGAAGATTGCAGGCCACATGTACTTTGTATGGGAATAAAAGGTGGCCTTTTGTGCACCTGACAGTGGAGAGCTGAAAAATGAGGCAAGGTGGGGGGCATGGATAACACTCACAAGCAGGGCACAGAATCCTGTAAAGTTCACAGTGCAACCCAGTGAGTATTAGATGCAGGATACTGTCTTTGAAAATGTCTCATGCCCACAGTAGTTATGTTTACCTGGTGATATAGCTTTTTAGAGACCGGATTTCTCCTTAGTAAAAGGAGTATTTCTGTTTCAGGAGTGTTTCTAGTGAGTAAATATGTTCTATAAAAATGTTCTGAATGTTTCTGTCTGTGAAGTGGGGTGGGGGGAGGTGGGAGGTGCAGAAACATAGAGTTAGTGTGGCCTTTGGAGTAAATGGAAGGTTTAGTGAGTGTGTCTGTGTGTTCTTTTCTTTTCTTCTCTTGGTCAACTGTGGCTGGAGATAAGAGTTTCCTATTTGAACTTCAGAAGGAAAAAGAAATCTATTGTTAAAAAGACTTTCTTTTTTGACTTGATTATCTATCTCCAGTGATACAGAAGAGCAAAAGATTTATTCTGATAAAGGCAATGTAAAAAAAAACCAACCTGCATGCGAATGTTGCTATTCTCCGTACTTCAAAGGTAGCCATAATATACAGCCATGTTTTTAAAAAGTCACCCCCCCTCCCAACCTTCTCTGGGCTGCGGGAGAGTTTTGGAAGTAGCAATATCAGAAAGGGGCAGCATCCTGCCTCCACAATGAACATGGCATTAAATCTATCCATAGTAGATGTGATTTGGTGCATGCTGTGTTACTTCAGAACTATGTGGTGCATGAAGCAATGTACGCCCAAGGTCCTTGCAGGCTGAAGGAGGCTAGAAACAGGATTGAGGCAAAGCTTTTTGAGGGATTGAAGCTGGGGCAATATGGTTAATGGAATGAAATATGAAAGACTATTAAAACTTCAGTGGAGCAGTGCATGATATAAGAATAATCTTTTGGGGGTCAAACCAATGGTCCATCCAGCCCAGTATTATAGCTATATTATTTCTAACAATGTCCAGTTGCAGATTCTTTACAGTAGGCATATAATATCACAGTTTACTGCCTTGAATATTCTAGTAAATGTCAACGCTTTCCAGATTTTTTTCTAGGGGGAAAATGGTTCAGGTACCACCTTAGCAAGAAGACACATGCTTTAACGATCTTAATTAAGATTAAGACATTCAGTGGAAGGACTATTTGCATACACCTTAACTGTGCGTAACACAGTATAATCTCCTTTTTTTCCTTACATTAGTTTTAGGACGTATGCTATTCTTTCTCTCTCCCACCATCTACACCTCTCTAATTTGAAGAAGGACACTAAAGCTGAAAGAGAATTTGCCCAGGATCACTTAAGGCTGAGCTGAGATTTAAAACTGTGTTTTTTAGATCCATAGTTAATATAAGTGGGATTAGGAACAAACCATGGTATTATATACTCCATACTAAAATACTCCTCTTTAGGTTATCAGCCAACTTTGTCCTCCTAGGAAGCTATTCCAGTCCTTTCCCTATCCACGCCCTGGCATTTTCTTTTCCTACTTTTCATTCCTTAATCCTGATCTGACCATTTTGATTACAATCCTGGTAGTACTCAGAACCTGAATTTGCTAGAAAGAATGGTTTCTCTGACTTATCATTATTAGATTAAAGCTTATAAAAACAGGGAAAGCACAGCAAAGATAGGTGCCTGTTTACTAATACAGGGCTGGAGGTAATTTTGGTCAACAGGTCTAGTTGTATAGACCTCAAATCCAATAGCTATTACATCCAAAGTATCCTAATTGGCTAAAACATTCCTCTTCTGTGTATTGATATGTATCTCTGCTATGCCTCTGCCCTTGCCTCTAAATCAGACGCATCCTTTCCATTGAATGCAAACCTTTCTCCCTTTCTCTCCACTCTTAGAATGTATTACTGGCAAACTGCAGCATTAATGTAGAATTATATTTGGTTAGATATAGCTGTTTTCCAGAATATGCCATTGTTTTGGATCTCTTGCCACCCACCTTACTTGTCAGTATGAACTAAAAGAAGCACTACAGATCTGACTGGATTAATCCCCATTATGCCTATTGTGAGAACATAAGTATAATTTTACATGCTGGTTGGCTGGAGTAGCTGCATCTTGGAGTAATACAAGGTTGAGGATCTTCTGTTTTGTGTGTTTTGTGTTAGTTAGTAGCTATTTCTGCATAACAGTATATTGATCACCACCCACTAAGCCTTTGAATGATCTTTCCATTGTGGATCATTAGTGTGGTGTATGAAAGAAGAGTTGCTGATAATTCATGTGTTACAATCCAGAATTTCTGATTGTGGCTCAGCCTTACAGATCAATATGAAAAATTAACCTACAAAATGTTTTGCTGTCCTGGGTATACCTGTATGTTGCTGACAGACTTGACCAAGAGTCTGGCAAGCGTATATTCCTTGCGCTAATTTTATTCCAAAAGTCTCTGTCAAGGAAAGCTAAATTCTGTGTCCTTGTATAAATCATGCAAATTAAAGAAATGTGATTTTTAAACATTGTATTCTGTTTCTTTTAGTCACCATTTAAAGTACCAGTTTATTTAGAGTACATTCTGACCTTTAGAAGTACAACTGAGGTTCCTTTCTAGTTTTTTTTGTCCTGTCTTTACAGCATACTACTAGGAAAGGATGTGTTGTTTGGTATGAAGGTGGGAAATTGGGCTTATATTTTTGCTGAGATCAGAATCTTTCTGGATGTCCGGAGTCAGATTATAATCTCTTGGTATAATCCACAGAATTTTGAGGAATAATATGTTGCTCTGAGCTTATTGAAGAAAAAGCAAATATACCCACAAATTGCTGTGTTTGTGAAGTGTGATTATGTAGTACATACAATTTTTGCTTGCTTACTTGGAAAGAATTACTTGCCCTGAGCAACTTTCTTCAGCATGGCCAGCTATGTGAGCACAGTTGAGGATGAATATGAAAGCCAAATAATACCTGTTGGGATACTTTCCCTTCCCAGCTGAGGGCTGCTTTATCATTTCATGCAAGCTCTCTTATTGTATATATGGAAATTCAACACAAGACCAGGGTAGTCTTTTTCATGAACTTTTGCTGCTTGGAATACGCTTTTCAATATGCTTGTCAGTCTTCGTGTGCCCTATTCTGACTAAGCATAGAGTGGAAGAGGTTATAACTAGTGCTTGCAAAATACAGAGATGTAATAATTCTGAGTTCACCTGGTTGGATGCTCTCTTACTGGTACAGTGCCAGCACCTCTGCTACTTTGGCTCTGGGTTTTAGTACACCTTCACTGTGATCTGAAACATCCCCTGCTGGGTTATTGCAAAGCCCTGGATAGCCAGCTGAGGAAAATAAAAAAATGAACATGCACTGGAAATACCTCTTTAAAGGGAGCAGATTGGGAAGCTACATGAGAAACCAACAAACTTGTTATCACTGATGACATAAACTAACACTAGGAGTGAAAAGGATTCCAACCAAACACCCAGCTGGCAGGAGCTGTTAATGAGCCCTCTCTTTTGAGCAATGTTTTACATTCTCTAAAGCGCTGCTGAGCCTGCTCTCCTCGAGGTTCTGTTAAGGTAAATGGCAGAGTCAGGTCAGCTATCTTTTCTTTTCTTCTTTCTTCCTTCCTCCCCCCTCTCCTTTCCCCTTTCTTGGTTCTCTTTATTATCTGGAGTTGCTCTGGCTCTCTCCCTCACTTCTGTTTCTCCTTTTGTTCTCTCTTTGTCTATTTATCACACTGTGAAGGTTGAAAGAGATGTTATTAATCTGGGGGAATGAAGGCAGGATTAGTGGTATGAATCGGATTTTGAGAGGTGTAATGATAGAAAGACTCGCTCTGCTGGCGGGCTGCATGAGTTTGATAAATGGGGAGCACTCCAAACTGACTCTCGCATTCCTCCGCACTGCGCGCTTTGCCCGCTGGGGCGTGCCATGCTCTCAGATCTGCCAGCCATCCCACGCCGCTCATACCTGAACCAGAGCAAAAAGCCAAGGGTAAATCAGAGACAAATATCTCCCCATCGCACTTAAAGAGATCATTTCTTTCAACAGCATTTTCAAACAGAGTCCTGTCAAGTTGTTGGACAGCCTTGTGCATAGGTAGGATCCTTCCTACGATTGTGGCTTTGGCAGGGGTTGTCCCTGCTATGTGGGCTGTAGTGGAGGGACTTCCAGAACTTGCTCAACGCCATTGCTTATAGGTGCAAAGCAATGGGGGAAAACAAAAGAAAGCTCAGTATGTAATTGTGACTTGTGGGTGGCATAGGATGGGGTGTTGAGGCTTTCAGACAGAATGGACCTGGAAAGGTCTGGACCTTTGGAGGCTGCATACTGCAGAGTGTATCTTTAAATTTCTCCAGAGAAGTAGCAAGCCAAGTTTAGTGAAGTTTTTAAATCATTTGGGTCAGGTAACATACAAACAGTATTGGTAACTTGGGAATTTCAATATGCCTTTTGAGGGGGCTAGAGATTAAGGTCATTTATATCAGTAGCTATTGGTGTGTAGAATGCCCCATTCCAGCTATTACATTTTTCCTGTTGCTTGCCTTCCTGGTGATGGGAGTTTCACTGTTGCATGCAAATTGCTTTGTGTATGTAAAAATCAAGGCTTGTGCTTCTCCTCCTGCCCCGAGCTTCTATAGCCAGCATTCTTCTGGTCATTTGTAATTCAGCACCGTAGCTTTCCTGTGGTAGTGACAAAGGTAGTTGTCAACTGCCCCAGGAACCCAGTGCTGTCTTGGAGTACACATAAACTATGGTTTTTCCTTCTCTCTATTTTAGCTGAGGACCTAAGTTTCCCGGGAGCTGAAGGTGAAGTTTTTGCCCTTTTTGTTCCAAGAATACCCCATGGTGTGGTCTCATGCAGCTGGGGAATGTATGAGATGCTGCAATTATATGGGTGTGGCTGATCTGGGAAAACTTTAACCTCTAATTGCTACCTGTCTGGAAGAGCAGGCAATGGTCTAGTTGGAGAGATCCAGGCCATTGTGTATGAGCACCCTTCCCTCCCAGTTGCAATATTTACACATTGCCAATTGTATGAGATTACACTAAGGGGAGGCACCTCTTATATTGAACTATATGTGCATGTGAGAAAGGGGAGGTGTCTACTGTTTAGGGCACCAGGAGTGTTTGACATTTGTATGTTGCAGTGCTGGAAGAAAAAGGCATGTAACATCACCCTCCATATGTATTTCACATGCAGAAAACTGAAATGTCCTTCAGAGCCAGCATTCAGAGTCTATCCCTTCTTTCTTTTCTTCTTTCCAGCTTACAGGCCCTTACAGCTTCAGGAACATCTTAAAACAAGGACCTATAATTAGAGGAGGACACTATAGGCTGCCCACTATTTTGGGATGGTGGTTGGGGTTCAGTGTTCTGCCTAGGTCCCTATCATAGCCCAGTGCATAGCATGAGAGCAAAAGGGTTGGTTTGTTTTTTAAATACTTCTCTGTGTAAATGTGATATATATATATGTGTGTGTGTGTGTGTGTGTGTATGCCACTTCTGCTGATGTTTCCCTCTGCAACTAATAGGGGAAAAAGAATAGTTTTTATTTTATTACTGGAGGTCAGGGAGCTGTTGGAAGGGGAAAGAAGAAATCTTTGTGAAATTACGAATCACCTGAGTTCCATGCAAGTTAGGTCAATCATTGGTCCAGCTGTTGTGGTGTGATGGACAGGAATTTCAGCTTGATAGAGTAAAAGAGGATCTCTTCACAGCTCCCAGCCCTGACCACTCATCATTATTTGTGCACATGTGAGACATGGGGGTTTGGGATGTGTGAGTGAATACAAGCTTGAAGAAAGGAAAGCTGCTCCTCATTTGGTCTGCCTTGAGCATTTTCCTCTAACTATAAAATAGTAGACTTTCCCCTTCCCCAGTTGTAGCATACCATTCTCTACATTAAAGGGGTTCTGATGATTGCCAAGGCAGAGCTAATGAGGCCTGCCCATTATTAAAATATTGTGCTTCAATGAGGCAGAAGTTTATAGAAAATAAATAAAAGCTCCATCAGCTTGACAAGTGTGGCACCCGCATCATGCTCTGTCTAGTGATAGTTTGAAATAAGTGACTTGCGCCAATTGCTGCGGCACTTTTTGTATAAGAGCCAAGGTGTCGAAGATATGTATGGGCTTGAGGAAAATCTCTATTCTGTCTGCTTGAACTGAAGGTAGGAAGTAATGAAGCATTTGCAGAGTTAACTAAGTTCATACTGTCAGTTTTCTTTACCCATGCTAGCAACAGAACAGCTGCAGCTTCTCCTTGGCCATGAGCATGTACATGTTTGTATATAGAAATGTAATATGTAGAAGTTACACACAAACACAGTGAGGATCTGTTTGCAAAGTACTGCTGTGACCACATAAATTTCTATAGCTCTATTAATGGGAATTGCTATAAATGGGATGTTTTTAGCTTGGTTTATGCTTTATTTCCACACAAGCTGCATTCTAGGAACAGGCTCTGGCTTTCCACATGCAGGAGAAATGTCTTTTGTAGATAGGCCCTTAGTAGAATATAGTTCTGTCATTGTGCCCTTTTTTGTAGGAAATTCCATGGTGATGGGACTTAGACTGAAAAACTGTGATAGTTTTGAAATACTAGTTTTGGTGGGTGAAGTCCATCCTTTCCTTTAGTAATATTGATTGGTTTCCTGTATTTCTTTGTGTGTTGACTTATTCTCAGAAGATACATTGATAGAACAGAGTAGAAATGGAAAAACAATATCTCTTCATCCGCATGTTTTCTTACTGTCAGGGATTGCAAGTGAATTCAGGTGTCTTGTAGATGAGATAATACAAGCCTTCTATAGGTCCAATCACCTTAATTTTTATCTGATGAGTAGCTTGTTTGAAAGCATTTCCCTCATGTAAAAACTATTCCCACATCAAGTAGTTTCACCTTAGATCAGAAATAAAGATTTTTGTTTACAAAGATAAGACTTTTGTAGAGTATGTGTGCTTATTGTCAGATAAGACATTTCTCATGTTAGTTGTATGTGTATCCACTGGAGATGGTGAATGCTTCAATTGGACCTGAATGGATGAGCAGCGTAGTAATGGAATTCTGGATACCTCTTGATACTGGCCGAAATCAAACCAGATTATGTGTTGCTGAATCAGTTTTTACCCTGGCCCTAACTAGCATTAAGCAATATGTTTGGCTGAGCCCTCAAGCTTTTCTGGTTGTTTTCCTGTGCTTTTAAACCATTTAGATGTCATCGAATTACAGACCTGAAAAAATACAGTGTATCGCAAGTTACAAATTCAGTAGGACAGTGGAGGTATAGCTCCCCCCACCTTGGATGAGGATGAGAACTAGTAGGAGTGATTTGAAGCAGGATGCAGGAAACCAAAAGCAAAATGTGGCAGGTGCTCTGCAAATACGTTCCAACTTATTCTCCCTCTTTCGATTTTACAGGTTGAATTGGTTCAGGGCAGCTGAAATAAATGAGGAGAGAAATGATCAGTCAGATATTCCTGAAATCCCATCTTTAAGAGCTAAGTGCATGGCTGAAACTTTAAGGCAGGTAATGAGGCTCTCTCAGATGAGCTCATGAGTGGAAACTGCTAGATTGATCAGCCTGCAAATGGGATAAGTGTGAAAGCTCTGTCTCAGCCAGAGGGTAGCCTTCTCTTCCCCAGGTAACTTTTGAATACCTTTTTCTTGGCATCATCTCTTCCAGAGGGACTAGACCTCCCAAATAACATGGTTCACTCTAGGTTTTCTCAGGCAGGCAAGCCTGATTTGGAACCACAGGATATCTTGATCTTTTTCTGTATCAATGACCTATAGCAGTTCTGACTTTCAATGGGGTACCCAGCTTGCTCTCCATGTCTCTTGTTTATTGCTTGCGAAATGGATGTGTAAGTCAGTGGAGCAGGTACCTCCTGTATGAATGAGGTTGGAAACAAAAAATAAAAGACATATAAAGGGGACGATGCCAATAGGTTGCCTTCTTCTGTATGCTAGGGTAGGCAGCAATCTGGCTTAAGGGTGACACTTCTGTCCCCAAGCAATCAAGAGAAGCACTGCTGACAGTAAGGGTAGAGTTGGGGAACATAGAATCAGGCCTTTGTATTCCTCCATGACAGGGATAATGTTTAAACTATCCCATATTTTGCGAAGTGCATAAGATTTGGAATTTTGTTCATGTCAAGTTCATGTTCAGTTTTTAAGGCAAGTCAAGTTGCTAGCCCTTATCATTGTGTACAAAATACGGAGAAAATGAATGTAGTGTTGGCTTGTAGTCAGAAATCAACAGTGATCTAATCTCCCTTTGCCTAGCACTTTGTTTCCTCTGCTTGCCTGCTAGTTCCTGCCTCCTCTATTATTATTATCCTTATCCTTCCCTACTTTTCTTGCTACAGTGAGGTCCAGTAGATAAACAAATTTGTCATTGATTCTCAGTTGTCTAACTATATCATTGAAACACTGGCAATCTACTTCAGTTTTTTGTTTTGAGGTAAAAAGCAAGCCATGCACGCACAAATGATCAAATCTGAACCAGCTTCCTTTCACTGGCCACCACATTTCATAAAGTCAAAATCCGCCTCTAGGACACACAACTCAACATGGTGAAGGGGGTTTGAGCATGTCAGAGAAGCCAGCAGCAATGCCACAAGGAAGCTAGACTCTCGCCATCTGGTTTCCTAGCAGGGTCAATCAAGGCAGAATAGTCAAAGCTAAGATATCAGATTAACACGGATGCACCTTCTGAAGAATCAATCAGCAGAAGAGAACAGATATCGGTAGTGCTGATTGAGATGGTGAAACTCCTGAAGGGTGGCTGCTGTGTAGCAGCAGTATTTGGAGGCGACAGTAGTGGAGGATCTTTCACAACCAGTGACTGTAAAGCTGAAGCTAACTCTGGTTAATACTGCACAGAAGAAGGCAATGAGAAACTGCTTGTGAATATTGTTGCCTTGTAAACACTCTGATGAAACAGTCCAAAATGAAATAAGAGATAATGCTAGACTATGAGACGCCCAGGTCAGAATGCCCTTAACCAGCTACTAAAGAAGATCAAAGGACAAATAGTGCTGTCACTAATTAATGTAACTAGATCAAAGCCAACATGCATAGAGGCAAAAGGAAAGTCTAATGCTGAACAATATATACAGTTGGAGCATGGAATGTGAGAAGTATGAATCAAGATAAACTGGAAAGTGTAAAACAAGAAATGGAATGGCTAAACATCCCAGTACTTGGTGTGTGTGAATTAAAGTGAACTGGAATTGGCCATTTCCTGTCAGACAAACACAAAGTGCTTAACACTAGAAATTATAGACTCAGAAGAAATGGAGTGGCTCTAATGCTGAGATCAGATGTAGCACAAACAGTAAGGAGCTGTAATGCCAAGTCTGATAAATCATATCACTTGAAATTCTTGGAAAACCTATCAACATAGCACCATTCAAGTGTATGTGCCAACAACAGAAGCTGAAGAGGTAGAAATTGAATACTTCTATGCAAGTATCCAGGAGGATATGGATGACATACCAAAACAAGGCATGTTAATAATCATATGTGACTTGAACACAAAAGTAGGACCAAAGTAGAATCAAAGGTTGTGGGAGAGTTTGGCCTAGAGAAGAATAACTTACTCAATTCTGTGAAACCAGCCATCAGTTTATTGTAAATACATCCTTCAGGCAACCAGTCTGTGGGAATGAAAAAGGTAGTTCTTGGTGTGCATTTCAGGGCCAGGGTGACACCAGCACTTTGGATGAGAACAGTGAAGCCTGGGAAGGGAGACCTGCAGACATAGAGATGGTGGAAGAGGGAGAACTTATCTCAAGATCACTGTCTCTAGGTGTTCAGGCAGACTCTGAGAACCACTGGGAGAGGACTTGGGAGAGGAGGTAGAGGAGCCTGATTTGACCCTTCACCCTATGATATAGCATTGGGAGCAAACAGCTAGCCATTTAGAGGGCCTGCTAAGAGGCTAGTCCATCTCCAGAGGGGCAGTCCCAGAGGGGGAGTTACTGAAATAGAGGGATCTCAGAAATAGTTCCTAGTTTGGGCTTATGCTCAGAGCCTCTTTCTTTGCTGACTAGAGCTTGCTGGATATACATTAGAAATTAGAAATTAGAGTTTTTGCTAAGAGCTGCCTGTTGTTTGAAAGAGAGAAGTTGGGAACCTGGCTGCTGACACAATCAGGCAACATCACAAGATGGACAGTGCAGAAATAAAATAGACTATGTAATTGGAAGCAGGAGATGGAGAGGTTGTATTTTGGCTGTCAAATCAAGACCAGGAACAGATTGTGGTAGTTATCATGAATTCTTAATATAAGAAATGAGAGCAAAGCAGAACAAGAGCACTGACATACGTACAGTGCCAGCAATAAGTTTCAATAACATTCCTGAAGAATTTAAAGTCCACATAAAAAGAGATTTGCATTACTGAACTTAGAGAACTGTGAGCGGAAACCGGAGACCCTGTTAGGGAAGTATGCAAAAAGACAATTCCTGAAGCAAAAAGTGTGTGTATGAGGGAAGCCTAGATGGATGACTGAAATAAATCACAATTGTTAAGGACCGGCAAGAAGCAAATGGTGACAAAAACAGGATTAGGGTCCTGAATGCAACTTTTCAGTGATGCAAAGGCATCAGACAAGGGTATATTTTTATCTTCTCTTCAATCTGTATGCAAAACATTATCACAAGGAAAGCTGGATTAAGATGAGAGGAAAGGAGTGAAAATTGGTAGAAGACACATCAATAATTTCAGATATACAAATGATACCATACTCCTGCCTGAAAGGAGCAGTGAATTGAAAGAACTCTTGATGAAAGCAAAAGAAGAAAGTGCAAAGCCAGGATCGCAGCTGAACATTAAGAAGACAAAAATGATAATTACAGAAGTAAATTATACAACCTCAGTGTTAACAATGATGAACGTAAAATTGTGAAGAATTTTGCATCTATGGCTTGATTATCAATTCAAAGGGAGGCTGCAAGCAAGACATTTAAGAAAGACAGCCTTGGAAGGGCAGCCGTGAAGGAACTAGAGGAGAACTTCACTTGTAAGGACCTTTCACTGGGAACCTTTCACTAGTGCCAAGATCACACACAGTGTTGAAGGCAGGACATTGTAGAGGGCATGCATAGGGTTGCCAGAAGTTGGAGATGACCTGATGGCATGTACCAGCGGCAAAAATAAATGCTAACATTTTTATTAGCCTAGAACTGTGCTGAACTCACCCCCCAGAAAGAGAGAGGGAGGGTGTTTTTGTAATGTTCGTTATTCCTGCATATTTGAACAAAGCCATGCATGGCATCATCGTATGAAGCTATAGCACACAGTGTAAGGATATACTGAAAAGGTACGAGTGTCTTCCCTTGATTTGTGTAAGAGTGGAATGGTGTTGATGCTTTTATTTTATTACAGGCAAGTGATGGTTCTAAGGGAGTAGAACATGGTTGTCAAAGAAAACTGTATTGGCTGTACTGTTTGCTGATCTCCCTTTCTATCTTTTTGAGACCTGATACCTAGTCATCATTAGTGCTGCCCTGAGTTAAGACCCCAAATAAACAATGAAACCACTCCCTACCACTCTCCTCTTCATCAAAACTGATTTGTCCATCTTCATTTAAAAGATACGAAGGGCCAAAAAAGATCCCCCCTCATGTCAGTGTTTCCTTGCTCTTGTTGGTCAGTGCCTGGTAGTTGCCACAAAAGACTAAGAAATCTAGCTTCTGCCCTTCTGACAGCCTGTAGACTTTTCATATACACTGTGGGACACAACAAGCTAGGTAACGGAGGTTTCCAGGTCTTCTGTTAATTATTGAAATGTAATAACATGATTAGCACACTATTAAAAAATCACTGATATGATTACCATGGATTTAATATCACATGATATATCATTACGCCGTTACGTGATGACAGATGTAATTGAAATACACTTATTGGAGCTGAGGGTTGTATTTCATTCGATCACTCAGGGCACCTAAAGGGGGGAAGCAGAGATGGTGAAAAATAAGCAGGGGAGAAGAAACTGTAATGGCAACAGACATTTGCAACCTTGTCTGTATCCTGGGCAACTGGTTCGCTGCTTTTCATTTCCCCTGTCTCTCTTGGTTCTGCAAAGAAATTAGGAGCACAAAAGTGCAATGTGCAGCATGTGAATTTAGGTGAGCTGTTGCTAAAAGGGTCAAATCAGCTCCCATCACTTTTAAAAATTGGCTGTTTAGGCCTCTGAACAATGCTAACTGGTACAAATAGTATTAGTATGCACACTGAGCCAAAGTAGGTAATACTTAGTAGAAGGAGCAGGAATATGGTATCCCTAGATGCATGTTACATGTTGTGTTTGGCTGGGTTTGGTACCCAGCTGCCATGCTATCAATGGTATAAGGTCTTAGTGAATATCCTCATTCACTCTTTGGGCATATTAATAGTTTAGCATTACAGTATTTTGAATTGCAAAATTAAGAAGATTCTGCTTGGGTTTCCCTTGCTGTTGCAAGATTATATTTTATTTTTATTGACAGAAAAGACAATACTGGTTGTTTGTAGGTTAATAAACAATACCAACAATATAGCCTGGCAAGTCCAGTAGAGTAATTGGAGAAAAGGACAACCATGAAGATAACCAAAGGCACATGTTTCGAAGACTATGTACACCAGGCCAGCAAAATCTTCAGTTGCACACACAAACAATTCTAGCAGACTGATTTCATTAATAAACTGTTCTGGAAACGGTGGTGTGAAGCCATTTAGACTCCAGCAGTTAACTGGGACTGAATTTCAACATTTATTAATAACTCTTTACAATGAATGTGTTGTGATACTAAGTTTTATTTTTCACCTCTCCCCCATATGTGGGAATGAAGTACATTGGCACTTATCGCCTCAATTTACATTTTAGAGGGATTGTTGGTACAATGCAGATCATTTACAAGGAAGATGATTTGTCTTGGCAAAATATTCTCCTTATCATTTTTCAACCCTAAGACAATTCCAGACTGATTTAGAAAATAATTTTAAGGGAAAAACTTGATAAAATATAAGAGTATGCAAGCAGTCCTCAGTTTATGAACAAGATTCATTCCTCAGAAAACAGAAATTTGTCTTTAAGTTGAATTCGTAATATAAGTTGGATCATGTATAGTCAGCCCTCCACATTTTATTTATTTATTTAAAATATTTTTACCCCCTCCTACATGAAAAAACGTCCTAGGATGGCTTACAATGATTAGGACAATAATAATTACAATAATAAGAATTAGTTAAGACAATTAGTTAAGACAATAATAATTGCAATAGTAATAATTACAATAGTAATAATTACAATAAAAATAGTAATGATTACAATAATTAAAACAATAAATAATATAACACCAACAAAAACAAAACAAAATGTGACTGTTGATATTAAAAACCGTTTAAAATCCCTTAAAATGATGAGTAAATAAAAATGTTTTGCGGAGGTTAGGGGCACAGGATTCCCATGAAAGTGCAAAACCCATGAATATTTCTACCCCCCCCCACCCAAAAAAAATCTCACTGGTGCTTCCTTTTTGAAAGCGAGGAAATTCCAGAGAGATTTCTTTGGATGGATGGATGGATGGATGGATGGATGGATGGGACAGGAAGGCATGTTTTAGTGACCTCCCTCTTCTTTTGCTGCTGCTTTTCTCTCTGTCTCTCCCTCCCTCCCTCCCTCCCTCTCTCTCTCTCTCTCACCTGATAACAATTTTCTACAGTAATTTAAAAAATTAATAGGCTTTATGGCAGTTGGTTGGTTGTTTTTAACCAGGAGATTCGTAACATGGAGACTGCCTGTAATATGAAGGTGCATTTCATCCTTCTAAGAAGCATGGTAACTATGGGTTTAAAATAATTGAACTTTCATATGTCTACTCCTTTTAAAGCGACTGTGAAAATCACAGCTTTAATTCCGTTCTTCTTCAAGTTGTATTTTTGAGAAGCAAGTACTCTGATTTGTGAGCCCATTGCAGATCTAGAGATGGGTACAAACCATCATGTGACTTGTTGAGACTGGGGGAAATCAACCAAGGACCTTATTTTACTGGAAGTCAGAATCCAGATCCAGCAGGTTACCTGTGAATGAACAGAATGAATTGGACAAACTAAGCTGCAGGTGGTGTTTGGTAGCTCTTCTGGGGACATTCTATAGAGCAAAGGGGAGAAATCCGGCTTATAAGAATGCGAATCTTGCTAGGTTATATATTGTGATCAAATTGAAAATAAAGTCACAGTGGAACAAAAGACAAGGAGACATCTGAATTATGAGATATCAGTTGGCTCTAGAAAAAGGAAGGGAATTCAAAGGAAGGTTCTAGCATTTGAAGAAACCAGGTCAAAGGCAGTTGTCTTGCCAGTCTTGGAAGCTTTAGAACACCACTTCTCTCCTCCTGCTTGTCCCGCAGGATAATTCACACTTTAAAACAGACTTTCACACATGAAAACATCTGACTCCTGGCCTCATTAGTTATCACTCAAACTGGAATTTTGTCTTCAGTAAAGGATGTGACTCTATTCCCTGGAAAGCAGCAGTGAGGGTGACATTTATTTTTACCTTGCTTACCCAGTGCTGTAAAAACAGGCTGTCTGACTGAGGGCAAGAATACTCACCTGCCAATAGTTTCAAGAATCTTGCCTTGCCATAATGTTTTCCATCTCCATCTGAATCAAAGCACAAGCTACATCTTCATGCAGGTTTTGTGTCTTTTGCACTGAATGTTCTGGGTTTTTTTCCTAAATAAACGTCTTCATTATTTACTCATTTCCCCCCTTTGCTAGTGAAGAACTTTTCCTTGCAAATGACCTTTATCGCTGCCTGTAGATTCTTGCAAATTGTCTCTTTGTATATTTTATCTGGTTCACAATGGCATAAAGTAGTTTAGTGCAGATACTTGAAACCTTCCAATTAGACAACCCCCACCTGTTTTGTTATATACATTCCAGTCTGTTTTGGGATGGAAAAGGGTTCACTGGATGCTATTACAAGCTTTGTTTTTCAGGGAAGCTTCTCCTTTCATTGAGGAATAAACTGTCTAGAGATAGGAAGAGTGTCTTCTAAAGTTATATCCATTTTTTCTGACCCTGCATTTTATTGTCTTTTTTTCCTAGCTACCAATGCATTTTGTATGACTTTTTTTTGAAACAGACTTATTATCTTTCTCTCCCTCCCTCTGAAACTAGTGAATGTGTTTGCTCCTCATCCAAGGATTGTTGTGTTTTATTAATGCTGTTATTATTCCATTACTGTCATTGTGTTCTTTTATAGCAAATAGCCTAATTTAGTTGAAATGTGAAGATGTTGAGAGTTTAAGTGAAATCTTCATCACTCTGCAAGTGGAGAACATACAGCAATTGCTCTATAAATGCCGTCAGCATTTGGTTCAGATCAGCTACCCAACCAGGTGCTGGGTGGTAGCAGAAGGTGGGGCAATTGAGATTTTAATCCTGGAGTTCTGTACTTTGCTGCTTGTAGTTGCCACACTTTTTATGCAATAAATATGTTATTGCTTATTTGTCATGTAGTATACATACTTCTTTTCCTAGCATTAAAATTGGGTTTTGTACATATGAAAAGAAGTCTTCCATTACTGTTAAAATAAACAACTGTTACTATTGCAATTAAAGTATAAAATACGTTCATGCAAGTCTCAGAGGCAACCAGTGAATATTGCTTAATATGAGTGATATATCTCCTATACCATCTGGTGATAGTCTCCCCATATATTTTAAATGGCTTCCCCTACTGTGCATTTATAGTGTTGTAGGGGCTGCTTATCTATCTGTTAAGCAAAAAAGGACAAAACGCCAGCAAGCTCACTCTGTAGTTTTGCTGATCTTTTGGTTTATTGGTTTAAATCCTGGGATCTTGCTCACATGGCCGAGTGCCGAGTTGTTTAGCATTGCATCCAAACCAACCCTCTGGTTTTTCTCTCCTCTGACAAACCACAGAAACATCCATGAAACAATGACAAAAATGTTTCAGTGTGTCATTTGTTTAAGTTCATGCTCTGACACTTGCTTTCCTCATTTTCTTTGCCATAGCACTCATCTTTCCACACTGTATCTGTCCCACCAAGACAGATAGAATTGAAAACTTTGCTTGTCTGTTTTAAATTTTCCAGTCTGTCTCATATGATGAGAAGAGACCTGGCGCTGTAGATTTTGAAACTCTGTAAAGCAGGGGCCCTCAAACTTTTTCACCAGGGGGCCAGTTGAAAGGTGCCGGTGCTGGGCATGGGCCGGAAAGGTGGTGCCGGTGGGGCGTGTGGGCCAGCACGCAGGTGGGCGGGCAGGCGGGTGCATGCGGCTAGGGGAGGCAAGGCAGGGGCGGGTACATGCCGCGATGCAGCGGCGGGCACATGATGCAGCAACTTGCTTGCTTGGAGATTGTTTTCTCCAAGCGAGTCCAAAACGATATCCACGTGAGCAAGCCGCCGCCTCTCCATGCATGCGGCGCGTTGAAAACCTCTGAGGCGGGCCAGATAAATGGCCATGGCGGGCCAGATCCGGCCCCCAGGCCGTGGTGTGAGGACCCATGCTGTAAAGTACCATGTACACTGCAGCAAAAGTAGAGTGGGACATGGTTGTTGTTAGTGGTTTTCTGTCTCCAGATATTTGTGAAGGAAATCAGTCAGATGCCACTAGGTCATACAGTGGCACATTTTGCCCAGTGGCACTGGCCACTACAAGGGATTTTAATGAGAAGTGTATTCTACTCTCTGTTATAAACTTTCTGTGTTTATAGCCCCCTTGCATGGCTAACTCCGCCTCTCCTTTGCTAGTTCCTAGAGGCAGGCAGTTAAACTCCTTGCCTCCCAGTTGGGAATAAGACATCAGGGATGGAATAATGATACTGGGTCTGGAATTGCCACATTATGATTTATAGGGCATTGTGAGTTGTTGGGCTCATTTTTATCCCAGCTATATTTGGGAGTTTCATGGTTTGCTGCCTTGCAATGGTGACACAAGGGTAACTAACAGCTTCTGCTAGCTGTCCTCTGAGGATAGGCTGGATGGTAGAATTTTTCTTGGGGTCTGTTTTATCACTTAGGAGAAGTGAGTTAACCTCCCTTTGATCTCAGTTCACAACAAACCCTTTAACAAAGTTCTGCATGTGTGAGGAAATCAATACTCAAGGCATTGAATTTAACACCAGACTTCACCTCAAGCGGAACATGAACACACAAACACGTAGACACTGGGCTGCTCTGTTTACAAGGAGCAGATTGGCTGGAGGCTCATTTGCCTGCTTCTCAAGGCTTCAAGGAAGTCAGCTGTGCTGGATTTCTGTAGGGGAATTGGCATGACACAGCCATGCCATCAGACTCCTTCACCCTCTCTAATACCTTTCATTAATGCTCCTTTGCTTTCTTTATTTATACTTGCAGATCGAAGGATTGCCAAGTGCTACGAGTCTCTCCGTTGCATCTTTAAGTTAGTTTTCTCCCTCTCTTGTGGTACATTATCTCTGCAAGTACATAATGAATGTCTGCCATTGAAACAGCAGCTCCTTATTGTTAATGCCTCTTGGCTGTGCCCGATTCTACTCACTGAGAGTTTCTCTGTTCTTAGTGTTGGGCCAAGCACCTTTACTGTATCTTACTGATTTATTTTCTTTTGTATCCTCCTTTCTGAAGGCTGCTTCTTAAGTTGTAAACTCTTGTTGCAAATTTCCCAAGTTCAGAATTCTTGAGGATAGCTTCTCTCACCATAGTCTTGATGCCAAGGCTTGGAATTTAAGTCTCTCAGAGGCCCACTTGCTTTTGGTCCTAGCAAAGTTGCACCTTTATGAAAGGAAAATGGTACTAGCTGCTGTTCTTCTGGCCAGCACTCCTGCTTATCTTTGGCTATTACTAGAAACTTGTTATGTCTTCTGTTTCTCATTGTTTATTCTACTTATTTTGTCCTGTTGGATATGCCTGTTCCCTGCCTTGTTATCCTTGATTTTCTCCCACATGCCACCCACATACGTTACCCCCTGGAAAAGGTACCCATGCCTTTTATCAGCTGAGACTATTATGTACATGTTTAAAGTGCTGCTATGTGAAACTCTGTCAAGAGCTTTTGGACTAATTAAATTAGAACATCTAAAGATGAAGGGTGGGGATAAATGGCAATTTTTCCCAATGGAGGGATGTCACCAGTGGAGTCCCACAGGGTTCTGTACTGGGACCAATGCTTTTCAACCAATTCATAAATTATCTGGAATTATGATTGAGTAGTGAAGTGACCAAGTTTGCTGATAACACTAAATTTTGGTCTGATCCAGCATGACTTTCCTTATGTTCTTATTCTAGCTTCCTTATTTGTCTAGAGTTTCTCATTGTGCCTGAATTATAGGCTTCTTGCACAATGTTAGCCTGCATTAGTGTTTTTAGCTTCTTTACCAAACCTATCCTAAATTTTACTTGATTCAACAATCCCAGAAAAATAAATGGCAAGATGGTTCAGGCTATTGTGTTTTCTTGGTGTTCCATATTTGCCTCAGCTCATGGGCTATTGAAAGTCAGCTAGAAACTGACTGAAGACACTGCTTTGATTATCCATATTGAACTCTGTGTATGTTTTATTTCTTTCATCTCATTTTTTCCAGCTTGCTTAATTTTTGATATATCCATTGTTTCATGAATATGTTTGGTGCGTGTTCTGAAAGGCTCTTGATTAATATTCCTGTCTAGAAGTTCCAGCTAATTTAAAAATATCTCAGGGCTGATTTAGTGACTTATAGATGTTTATTGTGAAGAAAAATAACCTGATTCATACTTTTTAATGTTTGCAAGTTTGCTTCAGTTACCTCTCCTGGAACTAGAGCTCAGTTTCATTCTGTTTGATTGGTATATACAGCTAGCTAAACTGAATTCCTGCCCAGAAAGCACAAACCTTCCTACCCCAAAATGCCAAGGCTGGGATCACTATTGTATAAAGGCACTGACGTTTAATGAATAGTTTCACTGCTAATGTCTCCCATTTTTGATAGGTGTTGCATTTTGTAATGAGTGGTCCTTTCATGACCAGTCTATAATGAACATAAAAACCTCTATTACCCCATTGTCCACACTTCTTTTGTAATTCTTAATGATTTATTTTCTACCTTTCTTGAATTATACATCGATATCAGGCCTAAGAGTATACTGTTTCTCCTTTAAACATTAAATCTGTTGAATAGAAAAAAGTCCCACTAAGGTGTTCCCTAATGTTTGTCTCTTCGGAATTGCTAAAACTCACCATTTGTTGCTCATTTTCTCACTCATTAACCTGTGGCTGATCCAGGAAAATTTGTTTCTAATCTATGATTACCTAATATGCTTTTCTTTGGTGGAAAAATATGATAAAAGCTTTCTGACAATCTAAGCACCACATCATTAACTGGTTCACTTGTCAATTGCCATCCTTGAACTATTGAAATAGGTTGTTGAGGCATGACTTCCTGGCACAGCAATTGTGTCAATACTTTCCTAACCTACTGCATCCGTGTTACTAATAATCTTAGTCTATGTAGTCATTTCCAGCATTTTTGTATAGGTCATATCATGTTGGCATGTAGTCTTCAGGGTCGCCATTTGTTTTAAATCTGGGTTTGCAGTTTCTGGTCCTGGTGATGGAGTTAAATCTAAATCTAATTTATCATTCTGCAAATTGGTGGATGGGGGAGGAAGTGCATGCAGCAATATGAATTTAAGGTTGATCATTAGGAAAAACATCCAACGAGTAACAGTGCACTGGGAGAATGATGTAGCTCCTGTGTTTGTGGTATTCAGACAGAGGCCTATGGTAGCTTCAGGTGCTGTCTTTTTCTTGCAAAGGCATATATTGTTCTCGTTTGCATAAATGGAAGTCTTAAGTGTCTGTCTAAGCATCAGTTAGGAAGTTGCTGACTTCCCAATATGTCAAAGACGTACTACTGTGCCATTTGGTATTTGCAAGAAAAAGAAATCTGACTTGAATGTTAATGTTTGAGTTGAGGGAGATTACAGGCTTTAGCATATTGGCAATGCCTAACATTCCCATCTGCAGTGGTCCTTAGGCTGATACCTGTATGGGTTGGGGTAGATGACCACAGGGATACCTGCCAATCCCAGCTCAGTGCCTCAGATTTGGGATGGCCAAATTCCTACATGCATAGGGTTGAATCCTCCAGTGTTTGAGGGCCAGTCTTTTCTATAGTATTACATCATAGCTAGGTGTAGTATACAGTGGAAAGATGACACAAGTTTAAAAGTACCTTGGCTTCCTGCTTCAGCTTTGGTGCAGAAAGTAACGTGTATTTATTCTTATCCCTTTTCTTAGCCTTACTCAGTGCCCTGGGACTTGGCAATGACATAGGATGAAATAAGTAGCCAAACTACTTTGCCTTTGCACTGTCATTTTGTGTACTCCAGGTCTAGTGGGGAAACAAGGAAATGGGTAATGGGTAGCAGGGACGAGACAAAATCATGTGTTGAACCAAAGGCCATCCCTGCCTTAGGTTATGAGGGCTGTTGTGTAGATTCAGTTTTCGGCATATACGCTTGGCCTCATTTGTCTTCCATGGCCTCAGACTGAGTCCAGTGTCCTTGACAAAGAAATACTTGCATTTCTATGGATTCTGTCATTGAACTAGCAGCCATGTACACTGGTACCTCAGTTCACAAACTTAATTCATTCCACGATTCTGGTCGCGAACCGAGTTGGTTGCGAATCGAATCAAATTTCCCCATAAGATTCAATATAAATAAGGTTACTGCATTCTGAACCATATGTATTTTTTTAACCACAAAAATATGAAACAAACTACAGTACAGTATAAAGAGAGAGAACACTCACCTTGCTTGAGGCAGCTTCTGGCATGGAGGACAGGAAGGTGGGTGGGGAAGAGGTTGTTGTTTGGAGGGAGAGTCCCCCTTCATAAGGATCGCGACTGCGATCTCGACTAGAGGAAGCCATGACCACATGTCAGAGCAGGGAAGAATGCTGCATCCATGTTCGTGTGGGGAAAATGGCCACATTCATGTTCATGCGGGGAAGAGGGCCGTGGTTGTGTTCATGCAGGGAAGATGGCCATGGACATGTTTGTCACCTGATGCAGAGTTCGTGAATGGAAGCAAAATTTTGCTGGACTTTCTTTTCATGAACTGAACTGTTTGTGACTAGAAGCATTCGTGAACCGAGGTATTACTGTATAAGGTGATAACCGAATTATTTTAAGCACCAGCTATTCCTTAGTCCCTTGCTGCTTTTGTTTTACTCGTACAAAAGTTTGATTCACCTGTTGAACTAGGAATTTATTCTTCACCTTTTCCCTCATACCTGTTAGTAGCCCTCTGTTTACCCTCTGGCCATTTAAAAATCCCTGAGCCTCCCTAAGGATCATCCTGCTCTAAACTTCTGCCTGAACTGAAGACACAATTTTAAATTAATAAACAATTCTGAGATGTTCATTTGTAAGCCTGATTATGCATCTCCTGGTACATACAAAGGTGCAGAAGTACTGTTACTAGGCAGTATCCAGGAGCCTGTACTGGCTTCTTATAAAGAAGACACCTGTAAGATCACCCAGACTCCCTCCTCCTTGGAGTAAATAATGGGGCTTTTTATTTAGCTATTAATTCCTGGTGGCACATATCTCACTGGCTGCCTGTTTAACTACCTTTATCTCTTACGCCTTCTCGCTGTGTGTGTGATATAGTTATAGATAAACAGATAGCCCTGTAGTAAATAACAGTTTTTTAAGAGACCAGATGCATTGGTAACATAGGGACTCAGCTTTTGATTTGTCTTTCCACTGTGTGTATGTATGTATTCCTCCTTCTTCTTAAGGAAATGCTTTTAAATAAGGGATACTTCATCTATTAAAAAAATACACTTGTAGCAGCTGCTAAGCCCATCCATAAGCCTGCTTTGCGTTGTATTTGTGATGGGACTGACAGCGCATGGAGCAGCCTGATTATACCCAATTCCATTTTAGCAAGCCTGGCAATGTAATTTCACAGGGCGATCCGTGTTTGAATGTAATAGCAGCCTGTGCTAAGGTGTCAGAATATTAAAGGCGCTAATGGAAAAGCTCCCTGATACACAGGGGGGAGAGCATTACAGGAGACGTCGCAGATGGCTGGGCACTAAACTAATGGGGCAGGATCCAAGGAGGGTGGTGGAGGCAGGGGGAAATGAGAGATGGGAGTGCTTAGGGGAATGTGGGCACCTGCTTCCCTCTTGCATGGAGATTAAGAGTATGTGTGTGTTAGCCTCCATGTATGTGTGATAAAATATAACTTGGCTGGAGGGCTTAATATTTTGACAGTGACCCCTGTCTTAATAGGGATAAAGTGAAAATATGTGGCCATGCTGAGAGAGGGGGTATATCTGTGTCTCAGAATGTGAATACAACAAAGAATCTTTTGGCACCTTTGAAGAATCACAGATTT